>NC_090440.1:1986603262-1986910137 GCF_031143425.1 Pleurodeles waltl | reverse complement strand
CTTCGCCCATCTACATTCCATTTCCCCCATTCTAATTGTCATGGCAACATCATGAACACTATAACTTGAGTATGTAATATACAACATGCAGCTCCGCCATGGAGGATTCCTGAGGCCAGGGGAAAACCGGCGGGAAACCGCCGGTTTCCCTTTTCTGACCGCGGCTTTACCGCCGCGGTCAGAATAGGCCTGGATGCACCGCCAGCCTGTTGGCGGTGCATCCGCGGTCCCCGGCCCTGGCGGTCCATGACCGCCAGGGTCGTAATGACCCCCTATGTTCTTACATTTACCATTATTTTTCTAAGTGTGCTTTTATTATCAGTTTCCCGGTGCTGTACTGTTTTCATCCCCTGTGTGAGACTTTTTTAGGTCGCTCCTAGGCAGCAATTTTGCTATCTCTAGGATCTGCAAGTACCGCTTGTTAACTACTTCCAAACTAATGTTTTGCCTCTGCAGCACTGCCCCATTACCGAAGGGCTCAGCTGCTGCTCAGACTGGGTGTGTCTGGCTCAGTTTCACTCTCCAGTCGAGCGTGCCCTCTACCGTTCCCCAGGGGCACAAGCAGTAATCTCCTTGCTGACTCCTGTGTTCTTTGTGCACTTTCCAGTGCCCCAGGGGCCAAAGCATGCATCCACATCCGTGTGCTCTTGTGGTGCGGAATCCCCTTTGTGCTGACTGATTCCCGAGACCGGAATGCATGTCTATGTGTACAGATGTGTTTGAAAGTGCTCAATTCTTTAATGGTGCTCATAGCCTTGTTTTGTTGTGTGTGCCGTCCCCTTCACCCCACTCGCTCCTTGCTTGTTTTGTACAGCTCCAACTAGTTGACATTAGACTGCTTCATATCGCTTAAATCCCTAGCATTTTCCAGCAGAGCAGATGTTTTTTGCAGAAGTCTTTGAACTTGTTTGATTGGATCCTGTCATCCCGTTTCTCTGTGATATGTATTATGAGACTTGGCACAGTATTCGCAGGCGGTGCGGTGCTCACAGCCAGTTGTAAATAACGACGGAGACCGCTTGTGTTACTTGTGGCCATTTCCCTCTCGTCTCCTATCATTGGGCACACTCACCGTTTACGTTATATGTGAAGCAACAGTATTGGTATCTTAGGCACTCGCTGTACAGCTAATCCGAGGTGGTGGGATGCAGAGGTGTTATATTGCACAGTAAAGGCTGTGCCGTGTGCTCTGCCAAAGAATGCCAGAGGTACAACTTTGGCACGCTGTGGGTGGGTGTATAAATTCACTTGTATATACTATGTCGTTTTGAGTACTTGTAGAACTTATTCACCCAAAAATAAACCTACATTGAATGTGTCCTTACGTGATGTAACTGGTGCTCTTGTAAAGAGCTCCAATACCTTTGGGTCAAGTTTGCGCTGTCTGGAACTGCCTTCAGGACACTTCATTTGGTCTCAGTCAGCCTAAATACATTGATGTCGGCTTACCAAGCTAAAATTTACAACAACAAAAATAATTAACCAAATGCATTTACCAATGCTTGTTAATTTACCTGTTGTGACACGTTTCCTGAAATATTTTCAGCACTTGTTTCCTCCTACCCCCTTTGTGATACCCTATTTCCAGGCCCATTTGACAAGGGCCAAAGCTGCTACTAGTATATTAGCACTTGGGGGTACCTGTAATGGACATCTGCCAAGACACTACAAGGGTGTCACTCCGCAACTTAATGAAGCACTAATGTTTGGACAATCAGGCCTTTTGTTTTTGGCCTTCCTGGTTTGAGTCAGTTTGCAGACCCACCTACCGAGTGGTATTGTTTGAGTATCTATTCTAAGGTGAGGAATCTGCTGTTAGAAATCCCTGTCAGGAGAACAAGTTACCACTTTTTCTAGTAGAGACTCTAACTTCATATTCCTCACCGACCCGCCCAGCCTCCCCGCTCTGCCAACTAGGCTCTTCATCCTAAAGATCCCATTAGATACTGCACACTGGTCAAAATATTGATTTTTACGTGACTGTGTTTTTGACGTGAAGAAGGTCATGAAAGAAACTGATCTCACCACACTGTGGTGACTTTTCTATGGACAGATCAACATCGCGTCCGACGCGGATGACACCATTGTGGAGCCGATCGATGGCATCTATGGGTGCGCAGAGGTACTGCTCAGGATTTTCCAGATCCAGTCTTCTTCTGAGAAATATTTTAAGGTGTGTAATCTGCGCTTGAGTCTCTATCAGAAGAAGCATCACCAAAGGTAAGTAACTTGTTCATCTATAATCCTTTGGAACATTATCAGTCTAAGTCTTAGCCTGCCTACTACTCTTGAGATAACAGATGGCTTGCATAGAGCTACTAATGGTGGTGGCAACTGTGCCTGTTGTGCTAGATCTCTAGTTGCCCTTTGATATGATTCATAATGGGGATGCAGTTTTTGACTAATCAAAGTTATTACATCAATTTCCTGTCTCCAACCATGACGTAGAAAGTGCTGCATGGAACAACCTTTTGACAGTAATTTTCAACATGCGAATGGAGCCTGCTGGCTGGCTTTGCTGTATTCACCAGTATGCCAATGAACGCCTGTTTGAATGTGTGTATTTGTGTGTTTTGATGTGAATGTATGTGTAGTGTTTGTTATTTTAAAACGTTGACATTTTGATTCATAATAATACGGGAACCCATGAGAAGAAAAGCACACTCATCACACCTGCCCTGTCTCAGAACACAGTGGAGTGGATATCCTATGGTCCCATCAAGGAAACCAGCAGAATTTAGCAGGTGAAAGCCACCTTATTGTAATGTGCAAATACTGTACTTGAAGTTTTGGCCAAGGGGCAGAGCAACAATCACTGACTCAGTTGTATCATATGAAGTCAGCCAAAACTGACAACATTTATCGAAGAGTTTTCCTCTCTCTAAATCTAAAGGCTAGGATAATGATGCAACCCACTTCTAGCAAGCAGTATCTACTCATTTCTCCTGGCAGCACTGTTTCACATATTCAATTTTGTCTATTTTGGTTAAAGATTACATAATTACTATTTGCTTAAACTCTAACAGGTGGTAGTATTTTTTAGATTCCCACCTCTCACTTCATATCTCTGTTTCCTTTATTGAGAAGGCTTATGCCATTTCATTCTTGCCGTCAGTTTTTGCTCCATTGCATAGGATTTGAAACATTCTTGGATGGTTAAAATGAATGCTTGCTTGACAGATCCATCCTTAAGCCTATTCAATGGACCCCTTTAGAAATTCCTCATTTCATAATTGGATGTTTAGCTTTTGGAGAGCTGGAACTCAAGTAACTTTCTTGTCTGGTCTCCAAGCTAGTCTCATCTGGTGGTGTACATACTTCATGAAGTATGGAGGTCCTTTGCCTTGATAAATCTGTAGAAAAGTGCAAACTCCAGCCATCTTTTCAGTTCCATCTCATTGATTCTGAAACATTCCTTCTCTAGCAAAGCAAGACTTCAGATGTTTAGCAGAACTGAAAACTGTTTTTTTTAGGTCTTGCCTACAGACAACTTTAGCTGTTGTGTTCATTCACCTCTTGTGAACAATACAACATATGGACTGGGTGGTAAGGCCCTTTCACATGACTGAATGGGTTTTTCTTGTTATCTTATTTCCCTGCTCTTGATACATTTATTTCCCCTGGTCTAGTGTTTGTCCTGCCCAGAAGCATTTCTTTTTCACTTTGTTTTAAATCAATGGCGTGTATCCTTCCACAGCTGACACCAGACCATACATTGCATGGCATTTGACAGACTTCTGTCTCTCCATTCACCTTGTCCCAGCACATGCTTGTTTCCCCAAGTTCCTATATATTCTAAGCACCACCCACTGCTGTGCCACCTTTAACATGCGTGGCTCCCATCTGGAAAAGAGAAAACATTAGCAAAGTTAATACCCTTCACTGGTGTTAACTATTAACTTTGGCAGTTCCTGTTAACCTGGCCTTGGATTGAACTATTGTAATCTCTACCTCGTACAACTTCTTTTGATCTTATCAAAGGTATTTCTTTGTAAAATAATGTTTCATGTCTATATATTTTGTATTGTACTTAATAAAGTATTAGGAGAGATTGAGTTTTTCTTTGTAAACATTGCTCCTTCAGCCAAGGTAGGTGGTTATTTAGTGAACAAATAAAATAATAATAAATACATTCTGAGATTGGTTGGTAATGGAGTCTTTTGTAGACATATGTGGCTGTTGTTGGTTTGTTCCTGTTGGACAGCTTAATGGCATAATGCTGAAAGGTGTGGCCTTAGTGAGCCTGACCACATGAATGTGGCAAGACCACTCCAAAGGCTTACCACCAAGTTGCCAAATGCTAACTTATTTTATCTCTAGTTTAAATTGATGACTGTCAGTTGCCTTTTCAGATACTCTACCATGGGCTAATGTTGAAGGTCCACTCATCAAGGAAGCTCTGTCTTCTGGACATTACCTATCTTCAGATCTTGGCCTTCCCAAACCGTACTATGAGATTGTAACTGCTGGGATAGCTGGAAAGCCCAGAGAGCGAACTATGAATCTGCAGGATATTCGCTATATCCTCAAGAATGACTTGAAGGTGAGGCATCTTCTTGAATACATTTTTACACTAAGCTATTGCATCACGATGTGAATTTGATTTGATTTGCAGTTGTCGATTTTCTCCCTTAAAATGGAGCGTCCAGGTTCTTTCTTTTTAGTGTGTTGTGGGCCGTTCAGGCATGAAGTGATAATGCAATAGTTTTAATTGAAAATAATGTATAAAATATCTGTGATCCCACATAATAGGGGCTTTTGGAATAATGCAGCAATTAATACACAATTATGTAGCAAGAATAGTCAGATAACGCACATCGGATCTCTCTGTTTTTGAAGATGCAGTGGGCCATATTTATACTTTTTGACGCACAACTGCGCCAACGCAGTTGTGCGTCAAAAAAGTTAACGCCGGCTAACGCCATTCCAAAGTGCCATGCGGGCGCCTTATTTATGGAATGACGTTACCCGGCGCAGCTGACTGGTGTGCGTCAAAACAAATGACCCACACCAGGCAGCGCCGGCGTAGGGGAAAATGGAGCTTGGGCGTCAAAAAGTGGGGCAAGTCAGGGCTGAGGCAAAATATTGGCTTCAACCCGATTTGCGCCATTTTTTTTTACTCCCAACCGCCATTGAAATGACTCCTGTCTTAGCACAGACAGGAGTCATGCCCCCTTGCCCAATGGCCATGCCCAGGGGACTTATGTCCCCTGGGCGTGGTCATTGGGCATAGTGGCATGTAGGGGGGCACAAATCAGGCCCCCCTATGCCACAAAAACAAAACAAAAAAATTACTTATCTGAACTTACCTTAAGTTCCCTGGGATGGGTCCCTCCATCCTTGGGCGTCCTCCTGGGGTGGGCAAGGGTGGCAGGGGGTGTCCCTGGGGGCATGGGAGGGCACCTCTGGGCTCCTTCCGAGCCCACAGGTACCTTAACGCCTGCCCTGACCAGGCGTTAAAAAATTACGCAAAAGCGGCTGGACTTCATTTTTTTTGACCCGCCCACTCCCGTGCGTTATTTTTGCACGGGAGTTTAAATAAGGCGCACATGCCTTGGAGTCATTTTGTAGACGGGAACGCCTACCTTGCATATCATTAACGCAAGGTAGGCGTCCACGCTAAAAAATTACGCAAACTCCAAGATCTTTGGCACTAGACGGGTCTAACGCCAAAGTATAAATATGGAGTTAGCTTTGCGTCGGATTTGCGTTAAAAAAAACGACGCAATTCCGGCACAAAGAGAGTATAAATATGCCCCAGTGTTTCCTTTGAAAGGAAATAACGCTCTTAAAAATCTTACTAAACAACAGTTAATTAATTTCTGGTGTGTGGAACCACAAAAAACAGCATTTACTAATACTGTCCTCACCGTTTATTAATATTGTTCTTTCTACCTCCCAGACTAAAATAAGATGTTTAAAGCGTTCAGCCGAACACCTACTCAACTGAAAACAATTATCGTAATGAAGGGGTGCTTGTTTCTGATCTTATATACTTATCTTCATGATATTTATATCTCGGCATTCTAGCGCCATTATATTTTACCCTCGATATTCTGGTGTAAAACTGCCCTCTTAGAATAATTGCTTCGTTGCAAATACTGTAATTTGAACATAAAAGGCAGAAGTATGAAGCAAACTATTGTCATATCTTAGAACCAATCATCTGTTTCACTGTTTGAAATCTGTTTATATATGTAGAGCTTCGTGTTCTGCTGTACAGAAAGGTTTTCTTAATGTATTCTTTAAGATCATTCATTTCATTCGTCGGAGGTCTCACTAAAGTGCCTGAATTCAGCAATTAGCGACTGAAAGGTGACAGCACCATACTCAGCATTTCATATGCAGCGTTTTACTAACATTTTGCTTTTGTGAACCATAAATTCAGCATGGATTTAATCCGCAGATTTTAGAGCTAATGATGAATTATATGAGAATGGAGTATAGGCATAATTATGCAAACAAGACTGGGTTTAGAAAATGCCAGTGGCCCTAAAAATAGCATTTATTCATTGTTTTTCATAAATGGGAAGCAACCTTTACAGTGGAAGAATGGAATCAATATTCCGAAATTTATATACATGAAAGGTGCCACTTTATTATTATCTATAAATTAAATAAATGGTCATATTGATTGTTTGAAAAATAGTCAAACATGTTTCTGTGAAAATTACTATTGTCATTTGGCAGTAGAAGGTGAGCTTCACAGGGACACTGCCAGATACAAAATACAACTATAACAACAGAGTGCAGTTCCAAACATTGGAAGCACAAGGGTCTAGTTCAGGAGAAGATGGACTCGCTGCAAAGGGGAATGAAAGAGCTGTACGGAAAATCTCAAGACCAGACTATATAGGAGTCCACCAGGAGCAGGAAATGACACCCAGACACATTACAGGGAAAAACAAAGAATATGTGTTGGGTTAAGAATACTCCCTCTAACACAATACAGAAGAGTAAACATTTCCAGAAGAATTAACAATAACTACAGGGCCAATTTATGTTGGGGAAAAAGTGGTGTGCTGGGAGCTAAGAATGAGAACTATCAAAAGTCTATTTTACACAGTTCATTTTTTAATAAAATCGTGGTTACTATTCGGCCGGATAAGTATCAAACAAACTGTGTACATCCAAACTGCAGTTTTTGGTTAGTTACATTTCTGAGATGAAACCTAAATAATTGTCAATGAGGTAGCCTATTTATTGACGGTGTAGTCAGTGATACATTTCCCTAGGGTATATATATTTTCATAATGGGCCTATTGATCAGAAGACAATTTCTTTTTTGAATTACACATAGGGAGCAAAGGATGCAATAATTCCACAATATTGAGCTGTGTAGGAGATAGCACTTACGTAACTTCTGAAGTGAGCAGTCGCGGCTCACGGGGCGTCGCGCGGAGAAGGTGCGAGGACAAATAAACTTTACTTTTATTTTTTTAACCCTCTAACCTGCACGCCGCCGCACTGCTTCGCTCCTCCGTCTCCTCTACTTCGTTGCTGCAGGCACAGGCTTCCAGCCTGCCCTGCGGCCAATCCTGACACTGCTCAGAGCAGCATCAGGATTGGCAGGGAGTGCCCAGCCAGGGTGCTTCAAGGCAGACTTGGGGACAATGCTGCTCTCTCCAGCCCGGCAACTTGTGTTGCCGGGCTGGAGAGAACCTACTGCACATGTGTGTTTGGCCAGCCCGAGACACACAGCACTCCCTCACTGCTCCTCACCCCTGTGGCCCCTCCCCTTTACAAGAAAAAGATAATAAAAGCAGAATCAAGGGCCATGAATTCTAAGATGAATGACAGGTATTTAAGAGGAACAATAGCAGGCCTTTCAATAGAGAGTGCCAATGCATCCTCAATCAGGGTTGCCGAGAACCCATGGCACGTGTAAAACAAGGGGGAGACTAGACACCTTTTGTAAAGTTGGTGTACAAGGATGGTTGTTATAAAGACTAGACTGCGCGGGTTTTCCTTATATTAAAAGGTTTGATTTATTTGGTTGAATAGAAATCAGTCTTATATGAAAAGTTTTTATGGCTGATAGATCGTTGCGTCTTCTCCCTCTTGATGACAGCTCGCGTCTTCTTCCTCTTTCTCTTCTCTCTCTCTCTCAGGACCTCGCGGGAAGCGTGTGGGGGAAAAGAATATAGTACGGGTAAGTGTGGGATAGAGGTTTTGCTGGTTTCCTTCCCTCTCTTTCTTTCCCTAAGTATCTTTCTCTTGTCTTTTCCTTTTCTTTCTTTCCCTTATTCTTCTCTGGTTCTCTTGTTCTGTTCCTGTCCTTGTTGTCCTTTCTTCCTTTCTTATTGTTTTCTTCTTTTTCCCTTTTCTCTGTTCTCTGCCTTCATATAAATCAGTATATCTCTCCTTGCTGTCTTTTCTCTTCCTCGCTCTCCCGTCTGTCTTCTTTTTCTATTGTTTTCTTATTTTCTCTGTTCTCTGCCTTCATTTAAATCAGTATATCTCTCCTTGCTGTCTTTTCTCTTCCTTGCTCTCCCGTCTGCCTTCCTTTCTTCTCAGTGTGCCCGTTTCGTGCCCACCCCTTTAGTTTTTCCTTCCTACCAGTGTTCCCTGTGTCGTTCCCTTTTGTTGCCCCTTTCCTCCCTCCTTTCTGCACCTCCCGCCTCCCGCCCGGTTTCCCTTGTCCCTCACCCCGTACCTGGAGAGTCCACGCTTCTCCTGAAGCATGGTGGCTTTTCCGTTCGGCTTCCCGGGGTCAGCGGTCGTCTTCCAGGGTTTCTGCCGGTCCCGATCCCAGCAGCGTTTCGTTCCTCCACAAGGCAGCGTCTTCGTTGGTTGTCTCGGCGTCTTCTCTCTCTACAAGCTCCGGTGTCTCCCAGCTCCTATTCCCGGTGTCCCCCTCCTGAAGGGAAGGAAGCAGTCTTTTAAATCCCCTCAACTCCCGCGGTTGTGATCGGCAGCCAATGTCAGCGCTGTGATCCTGGGCTAGCTCCAGTGCAACAAAGGCAGAGTCAGCACAAGTCGGGGAAGTGTGTGGGTCGGAGTGAAAAGACCCATCACAAACACTCCCCCTAGAGAGCGTCTGCCGATGACGCTCAGGCACGGGATGACGAGAGAGAAAATCGGCATTGACCAGGGTCCGACCAGGGGAGTGAAGCACCTGGAAAGAGAAAGGTTGCAGAGAAAGGAACCATCGCAGGACTCTAGGGTTGGTATCTTTATGACGAGCGAGCCAGGTGAGAGGAGCATGATCGGTCACGAGAGTAAAGGAGCGGCCACTGAGATAATAACAGAGGGACTCAATGGCCCACTTAATAGCCAGACACTCTTTCTCAATAGTCGGATAGTGCAGTTCTCGGGGAAGTAGCTTTCTACTGATGTAGAGGACGGGACGGATAGAACCATCAGGCTGTGGCTGTGACAGTACAGCCCCTAACCCCACTCCGGAAGCGTCAGTCTGTAAACAGAAGGGTTTAGTGAAGTCAGGACAACATAAAACGGGGTCCGTAGAAAGGGCATATTTGAGTTGGAGAAAGCTACGCATACAGGCTCCTGACAAAGCAGTAAAGGTTTTCGGGGATGTATTTTTCAGGAGGTTAGTAAGGGGTGCAGCAATGGTAGAAAACCTGGGTATAAATCGTCGGTAGTACCCGACGAGGCCTAGAAAGGCACGAACGTCTTTTTTCGATGAGGGAACCGGTATATGTTGTATAGCCTCCACTTTCTCAATTTGGGGACGGACCTGCCCCTGTCCTAAGATGTAACCCAGATATCATATAGTCGTGCATCCCAGTTTACATTTCTCTGGATTGGCGGTCAGGTGGGCTTCTCGTAATGCCTGTAAGACCGCGGCTAGGTGTTGGAGGTGGTCAGACCATGTTTCACTAAATATGACAATGTCATCTAAGTATGCAGCTGCATACTGGAAATGGGGGCGTAAGACCACATCCATCAATCTCTGAAAGGTGGCGGGAGCTCCATGTAACCCAAAGGGTAGTACGGTAAATTGATATAACCCGGAAGGTGCTGCAAAGGTGGTTTTCTCTCGGTCTGTTTTGGCCAAAGGAATCTGCCAATACCCCTTCGTTAGATCTAGGGTAGACATAAATTTGGCATGACCTATCCTCTCTAATAATTCGTCTATCCGTGGCATAGGATATGCATCAAAATAAGTGAGCTCGTTGACTCGGTAGTCTACACAAAACCTGGTGGTCTCATCCGGTTTGGGTACCAATACCACCGGAGAGCACCAGGGACTATTGGAAGGTTCAATAATACCTGTTCGTAACATGTTTTGCACTTCTTGTTCCATAACTGCTTTCTTAGCCTCTGGGATTCTCTATGGCCTTCGTCTCGCAATTGCCTCACTTTTTGTGCGGATGTTATGTTCAGTTAAAGTAGTGTGGCCAGGTTGTTGGGAAAAAACATCGGTATAGGATTGAACCATCTGAGTGAGAGTCTTTTTATACTGGTTTAATAGGTTGGCGTTGATCTGGGGTGAGTCTACTTTTGGGTTTCGGGAGGGACCAAAAGAGGGAAATGGAATGTCGTCCCTATGATCGGTTGTGATATACAGGAGTTTCTGTGTATCTTCTGTCTCCTGCCATTTTTTTAACAGATTGATGTGATAAATCTGATCTTTATGGGGTCTGTGTGGAAGGGCTAATCTATATGTTGTGGGATTGATCCGTTCAAGTACTTCATAGGGTCCTTGCCATCGGGCCAGCAATTTATTTTCGCTGCTGGGGAGGAGGACCAATGCCTTGTCCCCAACCTCAAGAGTACGAAGTACACTTCTAGAATCATGGTATTTCTTTTGTCTTTCCTGAGCTTCTCGTAGGTTATCACTTGCCCTATCCCAAACTGACTGTAAATGCTCTTTTAATTCTTTCGTGTATGTCAGAAGTTCCTTAGTTTCCTCCTCTGTCTCTTCCCACTGTTCTACTAACATGTCCAGGAGAGTACGAGGGGTTTGTCCAAACAATAGCTCATAGGGACTATGTCCAAGGGAGGATTGAGAGTGAGTACGAATTGCGTATAGCACCAGGGGCAACTTTTTCTCCCAATCCTTTCCGTCCTCCGCAACACTTTTCCTAAGCAACGACTTAATAGTTCGATTATAACGTTCCACCAGACCTTTGGTTTCGGGGTGGTATACGGAGGCTCTAATTTGCTTTATTCCCAATACTTTACATACCTCACCCATAAGTCGGGACATGAATGGGGTAGCTTGATCAGTCAAGATCTCTTTAGGGAACCCGACCCGTAAAAAGAACTCAATCATAGCCTGAGCAACTACCTTGGTGTGCATACTTGGGAGGGGTATTGCCTCAGGGTATCAAGTGGCATAGTCAACTAGTACTAGGATATATTGCCTACCCCGAGTGGAAGGAATGAGGGGACCAATAATGTCCATTCCCACCCGAGAAATTGGGGTTTCTATAATAGGGAGGGGTTGTAACGGGGCTGGGGGTTGGGAGACTGGATTATACAGTTGGCATTTTTGACAACTTTGACAGAATTTGCGTATTTCCCCATGTATACCGGGCCAGTAAAACCGTTTAAGGATCGCCTCCTCAGTCTTATCCCGTCTGAGATGTCCTTCTCCTGCTCCCCCATGTGCTACCTGCAGTACTTGTATTCGATGGCTGGGCAGGACTACCAATTGTCGTTGTGAGTTGTCACCAGCCTGGGGTTTCCTATACAACAGATCGTTATGAATGAGAAATGAGGGTCCTGCTCCTGTACTCTCTTTACTAAGTGCTTTTTCCCACGCATTTTTCAGCGTAGGATCCTCTCTCTGACTTCGTCTAAAGTCACTTGCTACGGTATATACCTTTCGCGTGACTTCTGCTTCTTCTTTGTTCCCACAGTTCTCTTCCCAGTGTAAATGTTTCTGATTTCTTTTTTGTCTTCTACTCAAGTGAGATTTGAGGGGACGAGTGTCGGCCATCTCCGTATCTTGCGTTATTTCGTCCCACCATTTCCTCATGGTGTGTTCCTCCCCAGCTTTTTTTAATAATTGTGTAAAGGCCGTGTAATCAGTCCCAATGATAATGTCTTCTTCGAGATGTGGTAACACCCCGACCCTGAGGGGTTCTTCCTCACCCCTCCATTGAAATGTAATCATAGCGACGGGGTAATATGATTGGTCTCCATGGACGCAGGCGATTAACACATGGGCCTGGGACACGTGTTTGTTTCGGGCTCACCAGATCTTGTCTGATCACACTCTGACTGCAACCCGAATCCACCAGAGCCACTCTCTCCTGCCTGTTCAAAAGGATAGGTAAAGTATATGTGGGTTTGGCCTCCCCAGCCCAGAAGACCCTTCCTTTAGTAACTCCGATTTCCATTGGTTCCTCTACATCCTTCTTTTGTGGACAGAACTGTGCAATACGACCCCATTCCGAGCAATTATAACATTGCGGTCCATTTGTGGGATATGGGGCCGGATTTGGATGGGGTATGCGGCTTCGTTCTGATTCGTGAGAAACCGGAGGGCGAGGCGGTAGTCCCTTCCCCGGTCCTGATCGCATAGCAGCTGGTATGGGGTTCCTGCTGGTAGTGGCTTTAAATTCGGGGCTCCTGTGAAAAGCACATGCCAATTCAATGGCTGTTTCATTGTTTAGCCCGGGATGTTGGCGAACCCAGTTTCTTGTGGAAGAGGGCAGGGCATCCAGGAATTGTTCCAGTACTACGACATCGAACATCTCTTCCCTGGTTCTCTCTGTGGGTCGTAGCCATTGCCCTGCAGCGTGTTGAACCCGATAATACAAGGTACGAGGGTTCTTCGGTACCAGACATTTCATGTGTCTGAACTTATGTCGGTAACTTTCACTATACAGGCCCACTCTTTCCAGTATAGTATTTTTTATCGCTTTATACGTTAAGTTACCTGTAGGGTTTATTGCCTGATAAGTCACCTGTAATTGTCCGGTTAATAGGGGAGCAATATATTGACCCCATTTATCTTCGGGACAATTGGCGGAGCTAGCTACCCTCTTTAAATTCAGGAAGAAGGAGTCAGGATCCTTCTGTTCCTGATATTTTTGAAGTACACTGCTGGGCACGTTAGGGTGTACCTTCGTGTGTGCGATGGTTTCTGTTAACTTACTTATGGCAGATTCGTGGACAAGTTGATTGTTAGCCATAATTGTGGCCTTGCTGTTAAGCGCGGTTTGCAGTGCATCTCTCTCCTCCTTTGCCTCCTTCATTTGTTGCTCCCACATCAACTGAAGATGCCGTTGCCCCTCTGCAAGTTGTGTGATAACATCAGCCATAGTTGGTTTGTCCTCCATATCCCACTTCTCACACCACTTTGTACGAGGATGGTTGTTATAAAGACTAGACTGCGCTGGTTTTCCTTATATTAAAAGGTTTGATTTATTTCGTTGAATAGAAATCAGTCTTATATGAAAAGTTTTTATGGCTGATAGATCGTTGCGTCTTCTCCCTCTTGATGACAGCTCGCGTCTTCTTCCTCTTTCTCTTTCTCTTCTCTCTCTCAGGACCTCGCGGGAAGCGTGTGGGGAAAAGAATATAGTACGGGTAAGTGTGGGATATAGGTTTTGCTGGTTTCCTTCCCTCTCTTTCTTTCCCTAAGTATCTTTCTCTTGTCTTTTCCTTTTCTTTCTTTCCCTTATTCTTCTCTGGTTCTCTTGTTCTGTTCCTGTCCTTGTTGTCCTTTCTTCCTTTCTTATCGTTTTCTTCTTTTTCCCTTTTCTCTGTTCTCTGCCTTCATATAAATCAGTATATCTCTCCTTGCTGTCTTTTCTCTTCCTCGCTCTCCCGTCTGTCTTCTTTTTCTATTGTTTTCTTATTTTCTCTGTTCTCTGCCTTCATTTAAATCAGTATATCTCTCCTTGCTGTCTTTTCTCTTCCTCGCTCTCCCGTCTGCCTTCCTTTCTTCTCAGTGTGCCCGTTTTGTGCCCACCCCTTTCGTTTTTCCTTCCTACCAGTGTTCCCCGTGTCGTTCCCTTTTGTTGCCCCTTTCCTCCCTCCTTTCCGCACCTCCCGCCTCCCGCCCAGTTTCCCTTGTCCCTCACCCCGTACCTGGAGAGTCCACGCTTCTCCTGAAGAGTGGCGGCTTTTCCGTTCGGCTTTCCGGGGTCAGCGGTCATCTTCCAGGGTTTCTGCCGGTCCCGATCCCGGCAGCGTTTCGTTCCTCCACGAGGCAGCGTCTTCGTTGGTTGTCTCGGCGTCTTCTCTCTCTACAAGCTCCGGTGTCTCCCAGCTCCTATTCCCGGTGTCCCCCTCCTGAGGGAAGGAAGCAGTCTTTTAAATCCCCTCAACTCCTGCGGTTGTGATCGGCAGCCAATGTCAGCGCTGTGATCCTGGGCTAGCTCCAGTGCAACAAAGGCAGAGTCAGCACAAGTCGGGGAAGTGTGTGGGTCGGAGTGGAAAGACCTATCACAGTTGGGAGGTTGATTGAAGAAATGCATATGAGCAAAGCTAATGGTAGAAACTCCGGTGATGATCAAGTGCAACTAAGAAATACAATTAGGGATGTCGTGGACAAGGTAGTGAATGCTGTAATGGGTACTCACTCACTTCAGCTTGATTAGAGATTTAATTATTCCACAGAACTCCTTGGTATTTTGTTTTTAATTCTCTGACCCCTGCCGTTAACTTCCATCTTAGTTACCATGAGTGCATGAGCCAAATAAAAGAAAGTGCTGTACTTTTGAGCTCAAACTTAAAATAGTCCAGGCAACAGGAAATAAATACAATGGGCCCTGTTCACAAAAAGGAAGGAAATCTACACTCAGATATTTGCGTTTATGTCAGAGTGTAGATTTCCTACTTTTTGGAACTCACAAACTCCTCACAGATAGCAGTGCCTGACAGATGTTTTATTGTGGATTCCTATGGAAATCAAATGATTTTTGTTTTCTTGTGTTTTTGGAATTCATCTCATCTTTGTAGAGGGCTAATGCACTGTTTTATATTTTTCCCTGTGAAGAGGCCTCCTCCTGCCAACCACATCATGAGAAATGAGTTCCGCCACAATTAATCCCTGACATTTCTCACTTTTTGGGCTAGTTGGTTTATGAACTTCTGCTGTGAGTCTCACTTAATGTAAGCCCTGATGATATGAATTGAGAGTGCAAACTGCGAGTGTCCATCGTTTAAGGTAAGGTCTGCTGAAGTGCAGCTAGGGTAAGAGGCTCTGAGATGGGTATGCAGAAACATGTGGGCACACAACTACACATGTATGGGCTAAAGGTGAGAATACCACCTAACCCAGCCCGTATCTGTGAGAGGTAGCCTGTCACAGAGGGGATCCTTCATGGTTTGGTGGTCACCTCTCCGGGCCATATAACATGAATGGGCTATATACAGCTGTAGTGCTTCACTGAAGTAAGTAGGGTGCTTCACTGTATTGCGTCATCAAACTCTACACAAAACTTTAGTTCCGCCAAAATTACGTCTACAGACTAACTTGATTTACCGATTATATGGTAAATCAGGATTCCAAATGCAGATCTGAACTTAATTTCCACATGTCTGCACTTCCTGTGGCACATCAAGATTTATAATTTGTCTCGACTCTGCTCCTTCTTAGTTTCTGGCCTTTATAGCACCCTACGTGGTCATGTTAACTACTGTGTAGCAGTGGCTGCTCCTCCGCTAAGATGGAGGAGCGTCGCCCCACTGCTTTCAGGAGAAGGAAAAATACAATGATAATAACGGAATGTTATTATAATTTTATTTTTACCTGGAGCTAGGTTAGGGCGGGGCTGGGGGGTGCTGGATGATGGCTGGAGGAGGAGTGGTATGTGCACCATCTAGCTCACAGGTTATTGAAATGCTTTTTGACAATGACAAAATTAACAGTGAATCGCTACATGTGTTAATTGAGGTCGGTGAAATACTTTATGGACAAGGACAAAGTTAACTGTGACTCATTACATGTGTTACTGAAGGTCATTGACATGCTGTCCTGACATTGACAAAGTTAACAGTGAATCATTACTTGCATTAAGGAATGACATTTTAAGATGATAACATCCTTAGTGACTGTAATGCTGTTGCATAGGTTTATACTGACATATTACTGCTTTTATTAATGTGGTGACACCCTTACAAACTCAGTAGTCCTGCCATTCTGTACAACACTGGTTGAAAGGTAGGCTGTGTACCTGCTGTTAAAGTTATAATTACTTTTCCTACTATACTGACCAGATGAGTGATGTTCTGCCTGCATGGACTGCTGAGAAGGTTTTAGGCAGCATCTTGTCCTTTTCCATGGATGGCAGCGCTTATTACCCATCTCAAGTGTTTGCTGTAACTCTGAATTCTCATGCATATAATTCCGTAGGAATGCATTTTGTTTATGTGCGTGCATATATTGAGGAATATGTCTTTAAAGTACCGAAGAGTATTAAAAAACACTGTTGCCTTGATTTACAGGACATGATGGAATCTCGAAGGACAGGAGTGGCTGAAAGTTTAAATGTACAAAGACACAACATAAATCCAGACATAAATGTTTGCTTAGTGCCAAGATCGGAACTCAAGAAGGAATTGCTGGATCCTTCTACTGAGAAGACGCATGAAATTGGTACAGTGAATAGTTCCTGTTCCCATAATGTGTTTTTGATTGAAATATGGCATGGGAGTGATGTTCAGGTTTGCTATATTCATTAGATAACTTTGCTTTGCTTCACGAGGGCATCCTGTGAATGGTACATTGTCACCCACATGCTACCACATATGGGTTTTTGATTCAGAGCTCTACATATTAAAATTGGTAGACAGGGCTTTGCACCAAAAATAACGGCTCCTTGAGGCAGGCACCAATAAGGAGAAATGTTTTCATTTCACCTAATTTTTCTTAAATTGCATGTGTGCGTTACTGCAGAGCACACATTCAGTGTTTAAACAATATTTAAGTAAGTTAAAGCATAGTACTTGGTTCTGGAAGGGTAATCTTGTAGTACGGAATGCACACTAGACATCACACACTCACTTGCACTATAGTGTGAAGGTGTATACTTGGCGCTAGGCTCCTGTTTGTGTGCCAGTGCTGAGGAAGAGAGCAGCAGCTCCATATTTTAGTAGATATAGCTCTGCAGTGCTCTCTCTACATCGCAGCACAGCACCTTTGCTTGCTGCTCTGAATTGTGCTTTTTTTATAGTAATCTACCCCTTAATTTCAACATCCTATCCTGTGATTTTAAGTAGGTTAATAAAGGTCAATATGACTTTTGACAGATATGAGCCTATTCACAAAAAAGTAGTATAATCAAACTTAGGCCTATATTTATGATCCATTGTATAAGTCAGATTTTTGTAGCCACGCAAAGCTACTTTTCGTGGTTTTTGAATGGCTTAAAAAATCTGGAGCAATGCAGCGCAAATCACTGCATTGTATTACTCTGTGCCGGGGAGGCATTCTGTGGGCGCTGTGTGGGTTTTCCCGTGCAACTCATGGTTTTGATGCATTTCCAAATTTACAAAACCTGTTGAACCTGGGAATGCACCAAAAAGAAATGCCTTCCTCTTTTTTCATAGAAAAGGCCTTGCTCCCAACTCCCTGCTGGCGCCCAACCCTCTGTGGCACACAACCTTCAGCCAGGCCCTGTGCCCAACTCTCTGCTGGTCCCCAGCATCCCATTGTGAAAGACCTTCAGCTCTGCCCATGGACCTGGACCCGCGTCCAACAGACATGGGCGTGTATTTCTGACTATGGTGTAACAATAAAAAGGCTGTCAAATGGTAAATACACTAAAATATAAAAAGTCGGAGTATAGGCTTTATAAAGAGGTCAACACATCTACATGCATAAAGTAGCCATTTTGTTTTTGTCAAAAAGTCACCAATAATTGCATTAAATGTACATTTGATATATTTACACATTGCAATGTTTAATTCAAGTGATTGTCATAAAACATTTTTACTATAGCTTCAATTAAACAAATCAACAACTCTTTGAGTATTTCTTTTAACATTTTCAGGCCACAAAGTGCAGCCATTGAACCCACCACAAGGAGTCCCTTCATTCCAGAGAGTAGATCTCCTGGTCAGAGTGTTTAAAAAAATTATAGTACATTCTCCTGGGGTCATGGATTCAGTGACCTAGGAGACTTACTGTAGAAAAATGGCCCCCTGTTGCAGTTACCCCCCACTTTTTGCCTGATATTGATGCTGACTTGATTGAGAAGTGCACTGGGACCCTGCTAACCAGGCCCCAGCACCAGTGTTCTTTCACTAAAAATGTACCATTGTTTCCACAATTGGCACACCTCTGGCACACAGATAAGTCCGTTGTAAAAGGTACCAGTGGTACCAAGGGCCCTTTGACCAGGGAAGGTCTCTAAGGGCTGCATCATGTGTTGTGCCACCCTTAGGGACCCCTCACCTAACACATGCACACTGCCATTGCAGATTGTGTATGTTGGTGGGGAGAAAAAGGCAAAGTCGACCTGGCATCCCCCTCAGGATGCCATGCATACAAAATACTGCCTGTGGCATAGGTAAGTCACCCCTCTAGCAGGCCTTACAGCCCCACGGCAGGGTGCACTATACCACAGGTGAGGGCATAGCTGCATGAGCAATATGCCCCTACAGTGTCTAAGTCTATTCTTAGACATTGTAAGTACAGTGTGGCCATATTAAGTATATGGTCTGGGAGTTTGTCAAAAACGAACTCCACAGCTCCATAATGGCTACACTGAATACTGGGAAGTTTGGTATCAAACTTCTCAGAATAATAAACTTACACTGATGCCAGTGTTGGTTTTATTAAAAAATGCACACAGAGGGAATCTTAGAGATGCCCCCTGTATTTTACCCAATCCTTCAGTGCAGGACTGACTAGTCTGTGCCAGCCTGCTGCTGAGAGATTAGTTTCTGACCCCCTGGGGTGAGAGCGTTTGTGCTCTCTGACGCCAGAAACAAAGCCTGCACTGGGTGGAGATGCTTAACACCTCCCCCCTGCAGGAACTGTAACACCTAGCAGTGAGCCTCAGAGGCTCAAGCTTCTTGTTACAATGCCCCAGCTAGTGGAGATGCCCGCCCCGTGAACACAGCCCCCACTTTTGGTGGCAAGTCCAGGGGAGATAATGAGAAAAACAAGGAGGAGTCACCGACCAGTCAGGACAGCCCCTAAGGTGTCCTGAGTTGAGGTGACCCCTGCCTTTAGAAATCCTCCAACTTTATTTTGGAGGATTCCCCCAATAGGAATGAGGATGTGCCCCCCTCCCCTCAGGGAGGAGGCACAAGGAGGGTGTAGACACCCTCAAGGACAGTAGCCATTGGCTACTGCCCCCCAGACCTAAACACTCCCCTAAATTTAGTATTTAGGGGCGCCCAAGAACCCAGGAAATCAGATTCCTGCAACCTGAAGAAACAAGAAGGACTGCTGACCTACAAGCCTGCAGAGAAGGAGGAAGACGACAACTGCTTTGGCCCCAGCCCTACAGGCCTGTCTCCAACTTTGAAAACCTGCAACCAGCGACACACCCGACAGGGACCAGCGACCTCTGAAGCCTCAGAGGACTGCCCTGGACTAAAGGAACAAGAAACTCCCATGAGCAGCAGCCCTGCTCAAAACCAGCTTCTTCTTTGCAACAAAGAAGCAACTTCCAAAGACTGCACTTTTCCTGCCGGAAGCATGAGACTTCTCACTCTGCACCCGACGCCCTCGGCTCGAGATTCAGGGAACCAACACCTCAGGGAGGACTCCCTGCGAGCCCGTGAGTAACCAGAGACGACCCCCCTGAGTCCCCACAGCGACACCTGCAGAGAGAATTCAGAGGCTCCCCCTGAACGCGACTGCCTGTAACAAGGGACCCGACGCCTGGAACAAACATTGCACCGCAGTCCCCAGGACCTGAAGGAACCGAACCTCAGCGCATGAGTGACCCCCAGGCGACCCTCTACCTTGCCCAGGTGGTGGCTGTCCCGGGAAGCCCCCCCTGCGCCTGCCTGCACCGCTAGAGTGACCCCCGGGTCCCTCCATTGTTTCCTACCTGAAACCCGATGCCTGCTTTGCACACTGCACCCGGCCGCCCCTGTGCTGCTGAGGGTGTGTTTTGTGTGCCTACTTGTGTCCTCCCCAGTGCTCTACAAAACCCCCCTGGTCTGTCCCCCGAGGACGCAGGTACTTACCTGCTGGCAGACTAGAACCGTTGCACCCCTGTTCTCAATAGACGCCTATGTGTTTTGGGCACCTCTTTGACCTCTGCACCTGACCGGCCCTGAGCTGCTGGTGTGGTAACTTTGGGGTTGCCTTGAACCCCCAACAGTGGGCTGCCTATGCCCCAGAACTGAAACTTGTAAGTGTTTTACTTACCTCCTAATCTAACCTTTACTTACCTCCCCAGGAACTGTTGATTTTTGCAGTGTCCACTTTGAAAATAGCTTATTGCCATTTTTACAAAGACTGTATATCATATTGCTTTTATTCAAAGTTCCTAAAGTATGTAAGTGAAGTACCTTGCATTTAAAGTGTTGACTGTAAATCTTGAATCTGTGGCTCTTGAAATAAACTAAGAAAATATATTTTTCAATATGAAAACCTATTGGCCTGGAGTAAGTCTTTGAGTGTGTGTTTCTCCTTTATTGCCTGTGTGTGTACAACAAATGCTTAACACTACCCTCGACCACACTACTGCTCGACCACACTACCACAAAATAGAGCATTAGAATTATCTAATTTTGCCACTATCTTACTTCTAAGGGGAACCCTTGGACTCTGTGCACACTATTTCTTACTTTGAAATAGTATATACAGAGCCAACTTCCTACATTGGTGGATCAGCGGCGGGGTCTAAGACTTTGCATTTGCTGGACTACTCAGCCAATACCTGATCACACAACTAAAATTCCCAAAAAGTTCACTAGAAACTGATTTTTTAAATTTGAACTATTTTTCTAAATTTTTAAAAGTCCTGCTAGGGCCTTGTGTAAGTCCCTGTTAGCATTTCTTTTAGAGTTTAAAAGTTTGTAAAAGTTTGGATTTAAGTTCTAGAAGTAGTTTTTAGATTCTTAAAAAGTAATCCCAACTTTTAGAGAAATAATGTCTAGCACAGATGTGATGGTGGTGGAACTCAACCTCACCCCTTACCTGCATCTAAGGATGTCAGTTAAGGACTCTCTGTAAGCTAAAAAAGATACAAACTGTGCCCAACCCTACCAAAGTACAACTCCAGGAGCTTTTGGCAGAGTTCAGAAGGGACCACCCCTCTGAGGATAGTCCTTCAGATGGGGAAATTAGTGAACAGGCGGATGAATTCCCCCCTCCTGTCCTAAATAGGGAGAACATGGTCCCTTAAACCCTGACTCCTCAAATCATAATCAGGGAGACTGGCTCTTCCACAGGAGAGACCAGTACCTCTGAAAGCATTGAGGGCAGCCTCAACGAAGATGACCTCCTGTTAGCCAGGATGTCCAAAAGATTGGCTTTGGTGAAACAGCTCCTAGCCATAGAAAGGGAAAGAAAAGAGATGGGTTTAAGTCCCATCAATGGTGGCAGCAACTTAAATAGGGTCGGAGAAAACACTGACATCCTAAAAATCCCCAATGGGATTGTAACAAAATATGAAGATGGTGATGAAATCACCAAGTGGTTCACAGCTTTTGAGAGGGCTTGTGCAACCAGAAAAGTAAACAGATCTAACTCGGGAGCTCTCCTTTGGGAAATGTTCACTGGAAAGTGTAGGGATAGACTTCTCACACTCTCTGGTAAAGATGCAGAATCTTATCACCTCATGAAGGCTACCCTGATTAAGGGCTTTGGATTCTCCACTGACGAGTACAAGATTAGGTTCAGGGGGGCTCAGAAACCCTCACGCCAGACCTGGGTTGATTTTGTAGACTACTCAGTGAAAACACTGGATGGTTGGGTAACTGGAAATGAAGTGCATGACTAGGTTGGGCTTTATAATTTGTTCATGAAAGAACACATTTTAAGTAACTGCTTCAATGAAAAGTTGCATCAGTATCTGGTAGACCTAGGTCCAATTTCTCCCCAAGAATTGGGAAAGAAGGCAAACCAGTGGATCAAGACTAGGGTAACCACAACTTCCACTGGGGGTGACCAAAAGAAAGGGGTTACAAAGCCTCCCCAGGAGAAAGTGGGTGACACTAGAAATAAAGAAAAAGAGTCCTCTGTAGGCGCCCAAAAACTAGACCAGATAGGTGGGCCCCAAGACACAACCCAAAACAAAGGTGGGTACCAGGGTAAGAACTGGGATGCCACTAAGGCATCGTGCCAAAACTGTAGACAGACAGGGCACCACTCCAAGGACACTTCTTGTCCCAAAAACAAACCCCCTAGCAAAATCCCAGGGGTGACCAGTGTAGCCATTGGGGATGACTCCTCAGATGAGGAGGTCTTCATAGCCTTCAACTGGAAAAAGGGCCCCACAGGTGAGTTGGAAATTCCAGCGGGAAATAGACACTTCCACCATCTACTGGTGACTGGAATCCCAGCCACTGCCCTGAGAGACACTTGTGCCAGTCATACTATTGTGCATGACAGGCTGGTGTTCTCAAACCAGTATATCCCAGGTGAGACTGCCAGAGTAAGAGTTAGCCCAGACAGGGTCACTGATAGGCCTGTGGCTTTTGTGCCCATAGTAGTGGGTGGGGCTTTTAGCTGGAGAAGGGTGGTAGTCAGTAAAGACTTCCCCCTTGATTGTCTCCTTGGAAATGACTATCCAGAGGTTAGTCAGAGCCCAAGATAGGAACTGGTCCAGTGCCAGCCCTCTCCCAAGGATTCTGGAGGTGCTACCCCTGCAGTAACTGCAAGTAGGCCCCAGAAGAAAAAGAAAAGAAAACAGTGCAGGAAGGGTGGTCAACCTTTAGCCAAGGTTCCAGCAAGCCAGGGAGATTCTGCTCCAGTAGGGGAGAATTCCAAAAGGGGCACTGGGAAAGTCCAACCTGACCCACAAGAAGTCCTGGCTAGTCAGCCAACTGTTAAACCTGAGTGGGTGGCTCCTCAGTTAACAGAAGAAAGAGTGGAAGAAGGGTGTTTACTACAAGATGTAGTAACCCCCCCCCCACTCTAACACAGCAGACAGGCACCCTGAACCCAAAAAAGCCTGTAACGTAGCCCCTTCCCTTGTACTTGAAGAGCTAAAGGTGTGGTTCTGGGCACTGACAGCTGTCAGTGGCCTCTGCTGGGTGTTAGCCCTTATGGCTGCACTATCCTTGGCATGGTGGTCTGACCCAATGCCAAATAGCAAGTTAGGCCCCCTGACCCTGTTGGTAATGGTGGGGTTACCCCAGCTCTAGGTAACCTCTTTGGTTAAGCTATGGGTGACCCTGGCTAAGATACGATTAGCAGGGGTGGATACCTCTAACCCCAAAATAGAGAGAATGTGTGAAGACATTAAAAACTCAGACAAGAAGCAATTCAGACTAGGTCCTATCACTGTGGAAGTAGGTCAGTTCCCCAGAGGGAATGCCCTGAACAGGAGGATGTAAGGCAGAGTAGGCCCCACAGCAAACCAGCCTGTTTTCACTACTCTTCCTCGCCTGACAGACTAGGAAGACTCTCCCAGCTTTGGCTGAGTCTCCTGGCCTGTGTGCTGGGGGGCTTGTGTGGTAAAAAATGGCTACCTGTTGCAGTTACCCCCCACTTTTTGCCTGATATTGATACTGACTTGACTGAGAAGTGTGCTGGGACCCTGCTAACCAGGCCCCAGCACCAGTGTTCTTTCACTAAAAATGTACCATTGTTTCCACAATTGGTACACCTCTGGCACACAGATAAATCCCTTGTAAAAGGTACCAGTGGTACCAAGGGCCCTGTGAACAGGGAAGGTCTCTAAGGGCTGCAGCATGTGTTGTGCCACCCTTAGGGACCCCTCACCTAACACATGCACACTGCCATTGCAGATTGTGTGTGTTGGTGGGGAGAAAAAGGCAAAGTCGACATGGCATCCCCCTCAGGATGCCATGCACACAAAATACTGCCTGTGGCATAGGTAAGTCACCCCTCTAGCAGGCCTTACAGCCCTAAGGCAGGGTGCACTATACCACGGGTGAGGGCATAGCTGCATGAGCAATATGCCCCTACAGTGTCTAAGTCTATTCTTAGACATTGTAAGTACAGTGTGGCCATATTAAGTATATGGTCTAGGAGTTTGTCAAAAACGAACTCCACAGCTCCATAATGGCTACACTGAATACTGGGAAGTTTGGTATCAAACTTTTCAGAATAATAAACCCACACTGATGCCAGTGTTGGTTTTATTACAAAATGCACACAGAGGGCATCTTAGAGATGCCCCCTGTATTTTACCCAATCCTTCAGTGCAGGACTGACTGGTCTGTGCCAGCCTGCTGCAGAGAGACAAGTTTCTGACCCCCTGGGGTGAGAGCCTTTGTGCTCTCTGAGGCCAGAAACAAAGCCTGCACTGGCTGGGGATGCTTAACACCTCCCTGCTGCAGGAACTGTATCACGTAGCCGTGAGCCTCAAAGGCTTAAGCTTCGTGTTACAATGCACCAGGGCACTCCAGTTAGTGGAGATGCCCGCCTCCTGGATACAGCCCCCACTTCTGGCGGCAAGTCCAGGGGAGATAATGAGGAAAACAAGGAGGAGTCACCCACCAGTCAGGACAGCCCCTAAGGTGTCCTGAGCTGAGTTGACCCCTGCCTTTAGAAATCCTCCATCTTTATTTTGGAGGATTCCCCCAACAGGAATAGGGATGTGCCTCCTCCCTGTGCCCCCCTCCTCTCAGGGAGGAGGCAAAAGGAAGGTGTAGCCACCCTCAAGGAGAGTAGCCATTGGCTACTGCCCCCCAGACCTAAACACACCCCTAAATTTAGTATTTAGGGGCGCCCAAGAACCCAGGAAATCAGATTCCTGCAACCTGAAGAAACAAGAAGGACTGCTGACTTACAAGCCTGCAGAGAAGGAGGAAGACGACAACTGCTTTGGCCCCAGCCCTACCGGTCTGTCTCCAACTTCGAAAACCTGCAACCAGCGACGCATCCGTCAGGGACCAGTAACCTCTGAAGCCTCAGAGGACTGCCCTGGACTAAAGGACCAAGAAACTCCAGGGAGCAGCGGCCCTGCTCCAAACCAGCTACTTCTTTGCAACAAAGCAGCAACTTCCAAAGACTGCACATTTCCGCCGGAAGCGTGAGACTTCTCACTCTGCACCCGACGCCCTCGGCTCGAGATTCAGAGAACCAACACTTCAGGGAGGACTCCCCGGCGACTGCGAGCCCGTGAGTAACCAGAGACGACGCCCCAGAACCCCCACAGCGACACCTGCATAGAGAATCCAGAGGCTCCCCCTGACCGCGACTGCCTGTAACAAGGGACCCGACGCCTGGAACCAACACTATCACCCGTAGCCCCCAGGACCTGAAGGAACCGAACCTCAGCGCAGGAGTGACCCTCTACCTTGCCCAGGTGGTGGCTGTCCCGAGAAGCCCCCCGTGCCTGCCTGCACCGCTAGAGTGACCCCAGGGTCCCTCCATTTTTTCCTACCTGAAACCCGACGCCTGCTTTGCACACTGCACCCGGCCGCCCCTGTGCCACTGAGGGTGTGTTTTGTGTGCCTACTTGTGTCCCCCCAGTGCTCTACAAAACCCCTCTGGTTTGCCCCCCGAGGACACAGGTACTTACCTGCTGGCAGACTGGAACCGGAGCACCCCTGTTCTCCATAAGCGCCTATGTGCTTTGGGCACCTCTTTGACCTTTGCACCTGACCAGCCCTGAGCTGCTGGTGTGATAACTTTGGGGTTGCCTTGAACCCCCAACAGTGGGCTGCCTATGCCCCAGAACTGAGACTTGTAAGTGTTTTACTTACCTCCTAATCTAACCTTTACTTCCCTCCCCCAGGAACTGTTGATTTGTGCACTGTGTCCACTTTGAAAATAGCTTATTGCCATTTTTACAAAGACTGTATATCATATTGTTTTTATTCAAAGTTCCTAAAGTATCTAAGAGAAGTACCTTGCATTTAAAGTTTTTACTGTAAATCTTGAATCTGTGGTTCTTGAAATAAACTAAGAAAATATATTTTCAAAATGAAAACCTATTGGCCTGGAGTAAGTCTTTGAGTGTGTGTTCCTCCTTTATTGCCTGTGTGTGTACAACAAATGCTTAACACTACCCTCTGATAAGCCTACTGCTCGACCACACTACCACAAAATAGAGCATTAGAATTATCTAATTTTGCCACTATCTTACCTCTAAGGGGAAGCCTTGGACTCTGTGCACACTATTTGTAACTTTGAAATAGTATATACAGAGGCAACTTCCTACACAAACTTTTTTTTTTAATGTTACTAAGTGGCTATTGCGCTCCCTATAGCACCCTACAACATTTAAAAAATGGTTGGTGGTGCCATTGTCCCTAGTAAGGGCACCACCAGGCTCCAAAGATATAAGTTAAAGGCTTTTGTTGGAACACTATGAGATTGTTCTTCTCAGGAGCACTGAATAATAAATTAATGGTTCCTGCCACTAATTTATTATTATTTGTTTTCTTTTTTGCTTTTTATTAAGTTGGGGATCGTGGGGGGAGGAGGGTCAAGGCCCCTGAGTTCCCTGCCTTCTCCCCAGTTGGCATATATATTTTTCTACTCGTGGGTACCCCCAATATAGTATTCTTTTGGTCTGTGGGAGGAATCCCTAGGATCCACGGCCCCTGACATCTCCCATCTGGCTCCCATCGTGGGAGCCTTGGGTGCTCCTGTGCCCACCTGGGGTACCCACAAAATTTCAGTTGTTGTAGGTCGCAGGGGGAGCCCAAGGACCCTACAGCCCCTGTCAGCTCCCAAACCAGCACAGTACTGGGTGCTGGTGTGTGCCTGCTGTTACTTTGCTCTTACCAGGGCTGGAGCAGGATTTTTATCTGCTCCTGCCTGGGTGGGAGAAAAGTTGCGTTTCAGTCCGGGTGAGTGCAGTCAGGGTATACCTGCACTCTTCCATACAAAGAATCACAGTGTTCCAGGTGATGTGTTCCCCAGGGCGCTGCTTGACCTGGCTCCAGGAATGGGATCCCGAGAGCTGCTATACGACTTGGGAAAGTGGGCATGATGACCTCTCCCCAAAACAAGTGGGGCATGGGGAGGAGTGCCACATGTCCCCTCTTCTTAATTTTAGCTACAGCCCCTGGGTATGGGGTCTCCGTGGCCTCCGGGAGGCTTTAGGAGGAGAGCCTCATTGCCCCCTCCTCGTCAAAAAGGTAGGGCCCCTGGAGGATGGAGTCCCAAGGCCTTCAAGTGGCTCAATGTTGGGGGATATGTCCCCTCTCCCGTTAATTTTAAATATGGGAATGAAGTTCCAGGGCCTCTAAAAGGCTTCCGTAAGGGGGCATGGCCTGCCACCAGTTTTTTGTAAATAAAAGGTAGGAGACCAGGGGTTTGATAAAAATGCAGTTTCTGGCCCCATTAAGCTTGGGGGATGGGGGGGCAGGGAATCCCCCCCTCCCCTTCTGTATGTTTAAACAAAAACATTCTAGGATAACAGATAACAGACTGTGGGCCTCATTACGACCCTGGCGGTCATAGACCGCTAGGGTGGAGGCCGGAGGTAGCACCGCCAACAGGCTGGCAGTGCTACCTCAGGTATTCCCGGCTGGGGGAATCCTCCATGGCGGCGCTGCATGCAGTGCCGCCATGGGGATTCCGACCCGCTTCCCGCCAGCCTGTTCCTGGCGGTTTACACCGCCAGGAAGAGGCTGGCGGGAACGGGTGTCGTGGGGCCCCCTAACAGGGCCCCATTAAGATTTTCAGTGTCTGCTTGGCAGACACTGAAAATCGCGACGGGTGCAACTGCACCCGTCGCACCCCAGCAAATCCACCGGCTCCATTCGGAGCCGGCTTCATCTTTGCTGGGGCTTTCCCGCTGGGCCGGCGGGCGATATTTTGAAGATCGCCCGCCGGCCCAGCGGGAAAGTTAGAATGGTCCCTGCGGTCATTTGACCGCGGGGCGGTGTTTGGGCGGTTTCCGCCCGCCACCCACCGGGGTCGGAATGACCCCCTGTGTCCCCAAGTCCAAAGATGACTAGTGCCACATGTTTGTTGATTTCTTGATATGCTGGCAGCAAATCAGATCTTATCTAGAGGTCTCTCAGCTCCTCAGGTCCTCTGCAGCATGAAATATCAATACATTTTGAGCTTTAGTTTCTCAAAAACTACTGGACGGAGTTACATCAATTCACAAAAAGCATGCCTTCTGATCAAGATTTATCTTCCTGCGAAATTTGGTGTTATTCCATTCAAACATTTTGGCTGTAGTTATATCTAATTTTCCTATTGAAAAATTGCATGAGGAAAACATGCGGTCGCCAGTAGGTAGTTATAGTTAGGACCATTTAAAAAAAATAATTGTTTTGCCAGTAACTTTGGCGCCGTTTGATGAATCTTCACAACATTTTCAAAACGTATACTTTGGTCAGTTCAGCCGCAGTTTTGAAAGTTGCAGGGTGATCTGTCAAGCGGGGTCCGAGAAAAAGGGGGGTCCCAATATACTTTTTCCCCATTCTACGTCAATGGATTTTTTTTATTTTTTTTTAAATTATTTTTATTTGAATAAACAGCTGCTCATCAAGTAACAATTGATACCACTTCATATACAGAATATAATTCATGGCCAGTGGAGAGAGAACATTGAGTGTCACTGCATTACAACTGTAGATTAAAAAATGGGAATATAAAAAATCCCCAACATACTGTACGGTTACATAACTTTGACTACCACTATACTACACCCTAATGGATGATCTGTGTATGAACCCACCCTGCCCTTCCCCTGCTCATTCACAATCCTCTGCATTATTTCCATGGAGACCATATTTTGTTTTATTTTCGGGGGCAGTCTCGATTCTGATAGATTACCTGCTCTGCACACTGGAACTAGTCCATGTTTGTTGGAAAATGGGTCATTGGTAAGGGCAGGTAGGTACCTACACTTAGCAATAGGCCACTAACCTCCACTAAGGTACAGTTAGGTCTCAGTAAATTAAACCCAGCTCAACCCTTGGTAGCTTGGCAACGAGCGTCAAGGCTTAACTTAGGAGACAGAGTGTAAAGCATTCAAATATCACAAAACAGTAATTAAATAAAACACAGGAAACAGTTTAAAAATCCAAAACCAATTTATAACAATAGCTTATATTTTTATCTTTAAAATGACACCAAACCTAATAAAATCAGATAAGGGGAACTGGAGATATGAATTTTTAAAGAGTTTTTTTTTTTTTTGCGCCTAGAAACAAAAAGCGCCAATTGGGTCATCTGGTTGCACCTCGACCGGGGCAAAGTCAAAGTTTCAGGCGGACCGCGATGGAGCCCTGCTCGGCTACAGGCCGCGGGGGGCCTCGGTTAAAAGTTTACCTTCACAATTAGTCTCTTTTTCGAAGATTTTCTTCAGCGGGACGAATCTGCCAGTGCAATCCGACCTCCTGGAGCCCTTCTCCGGATACGCGATGCTGGAATCCTCGGTGGAGATTTTATCTTCGGACTTAGTCGTTTTTTCGAGGTGAAAATCCTTCGACCGGGGTAAAACTGGATCTTGATCCGACGTCCATGGAGCCCTCCTCGGATACGCTGGCTGGGAGGTCCCGGTCAACTTTTTACCTTCAGACTTAGGGCCGTATTTATACTTTTTGGCGCACAACTGCGCCAACGCAGTTGTGCGTCAAAAAATTTAACGCCATTCCAAAGCGCCATGCGGCTGCCTTATTTATGGAATGACGTTAGCCGGCGGAGCTGCCTGGTGTGCGTAAAAAAAAATGACTTACACCAGGCAGCGCCGGCGTAGGGGAAAATGGATCTTGGGCGCCAAAAAATAGGGCAAGTCAGGCTGAGGCAAAATTTTCGCCTCAACTCGATCAGCGCCATTTTTTTTTACTCCCAACCCCCATTTAAATGACTCCTGTCTTAGCAAAGACAGGAGTCATGCCCCCTTGCCCAATGGCCAAGCCCAGGGGACTTATGTCCCCTGGGCATGGTCATTGGGCATAGTGGCATGTAGGGGGGCACAAATCAGGCCCCCCTATGCCACCCAAAAATAAAAACAAAATACTTACCTGAACTTACCTTAAGTTCCCTGGGATGGGTCCCTCCATCCTTGGGCGTCCTCCTGGGGTGGGCAAGGGTGGCAGGGGTTGTCCCTGGGGGCATGGGAGGGCACCTCTGGGCTCCTTCCGAGCCCACAGGTCCCTTAACGCCTGCCCTGACCAGGCGTTAAAAAATGACGCTAAAGCGGCTGGACGTCATTTTTTTTTACCCACCCACTCCCGGTCGTCATTTTTGCCCGGGAGTGTAAATACGGCGCACATGCCTCGGAGTCATTTTTTAGATGGGAACGCCTACCTTGCATATCATTAACGCAAGGAAGGTGTCCACGCAAAAAAATGACGCAAACTCCTAGATCTTTGGCGCTAGACGGGTCTAACGCCAAAGTATAAATATGGAGTTCGTTTTGCGTCGGATTTGCGTAAAAAAAAACGACGCAAATCCGGCGCAAACAGAGTATAAATATGCCCCTTAGTCTCTTTTTCGGAGATTTTCTTTACCGGGACGAACCAGCAAATAAGGCCGGGTCGTGGTTGAGGCAAGCCGGCTAGAGTTGCCGCGGCGGGTCGGTCCCTCTATGGAGCTTTTTTTACTAAAGTTGTCCAAACTTCTCCATACTTCTGGGGCTTCTCCCAGATGTCCTTTTAAGGTTCTTTTGGGGTCCACAGCTCACCCCAAGGGTCCAGAAGTTCTGAGATGGTCCTTGGGGGGGGGGGGTGCGGACTACAACTCCCAGAATGCAACTGGCGCAAACTCCTTTTTGGCCACTGGACAGTGGTCAGCTGGTCGCTTTCTTCAGGAGTTGGTGCAGGGGACTCTGGTTAGCAATTTTTCACCTGTAGCAAACAGGGAGTCCCTCCTTGAACCAGTTGAAGCCAGGCAAAGTCCTTCTTGTGGTGAAGCCCAAGTGTGCAGCTGGTGCAGTCCTTCTGAGTGCAGGTTCCAGGTGCAGGCCAGGGGTCCAGCAGGGCAGTCCTTCTTCTTCTGTTGTTCTTCCTTGTTGGATGTGGTAGGGAACTGAGGTGTGGGTGCAGGTCTGCCAGTTTTATCCTTGTTCCTGGGTGAAAAGCCGGGGGGTCCTGGTTCTCCAATCAGGTGCAGGGTCCTTCCCCCTGTGATGACCACTTCCTGCGAAGTGTGGCAAAAATCAATCCCAGGAGGCAACATTCTCTAAAAATCCATCATGGCTGAATCAGATTTTTGGAGGTTACATCTGGCTGAGCCCACCCACTGGTGTGGCTACAAATCATAAACACACCCCTCTCCTAATCTAATCAAGGGGGCACCTAGTTGTCTGGGGTTGCAGGATGTGGGGGTGTTGCTGGTTGCTCCAAATGTCCTTCTCTGCCTTTGAAGACCATTTTGTCAGCCCTCCCCCTTCCTGCCTCACCATCTGCTGAGTGGAGATTCCTTTCCACAGGCACATTCCTTTGTGTGAAGCCAGGCCACTTCACACCTCATCAAAGCAGCTTGGCCAAGCTGCTAAAGGCTGGCCAATCAGAGCACAGCAGCAAAAACATTGCAGGGCTGAAATTGGCAACTTTTTAGGTAAAGTTTAGAACTCTTTACCTGAACAAGTTATATTAAATCCCACAACTGGAAGGTGTGGGATTTATTACAACAATTAATTTGATACCAAACTCTTGGTATGCATCATTTAATGAGACTTTAAAAATTAAAATAAAGTCTCCCCATTCTCGCCTATGAAGGCCATTTACTACAATGAGGGAAAAACGAATTTGGCTGTTTTTACCTCACCAGGGCTTATAAAACTATTTTTATAAGGTCCCTGCTTATAGTTACACGGCACCCAGCCCTAAGGGCACATAGGGCACACCTTAGGGGTGACTTATATGTAAAAATAAGGTAGTTTAAGACTTTGAAACTACTTTTAATTCCAAAGTCAAATTTACATATAACTTTAATTTAAAAGCAGCCAGCAAGGCAGGCCTGCCTTTAAAATGACACTGGGCACCTCAGCAGCACCTATGGGTGCACTACCTATGCTGTGGTCCCTAAACCTACATGCCCTACCATATACTAGGGACTTATAGATAGGTTAATTTAGCCAATTATAATTAGCCTAATTTGCATATCCATTTTACACAGAGCACAGGCCCTGGCACTGTTTAGCAGTACCCAGGGCACCGTCAGAGTCAGGAAAACACCAGCAAAAAGTGGAAAATGGGGGCAAAACGTTAGGGGGCCTCTGCAATCAGCCCTGTTTTCTCACACCCCCCCACCCCCAGCCCACACGCCCAGGAGACTCAGCCCAACCCCAGGAGAGTTATCCTGGCTTGTTAGGTGAGGAAGACAGTGAAGAAAACTGGCTGTCCCTTTGCAGGGCCTACTCTGTCTTACATCCTCCTGTCATGGTCACTCCCTCTGGGTAGTGAACCCACCCCAACAGTGAAAGGACCCATCTCAAACTGAAACTTCCCTGTAGGGGGGTCTTCCTACTCTCTCTCTGCCAACTTGGGTAGTGAGGTGCCCACCTCCCCTACTCCTAACTTTGCTAGGGCAACAGCTAGCTTACCCAAGAGGTGACCCAACACTTGAGCAACCCCACCATGATCAACAGGGTCAGGGGGCCTATTTTGCTATTGGCCCTGGGGTCTGCCTCCCAGGCCAAGTGCAGTGCTGCCAGGAAGGCTAGCACCCAGCAGAGGCTACTGACAGCTGTCAGTACCCAGAACCACACCCTAAGCTCTCCACTGACAGGTGGCTGAGCTGCTTTAGGGGCAACTGTGAGGTCCTGGCACCTCTCTTGCTGTCTAGAGTGGGGGGCTACCACCTCCTGTGGCAGACACCCTCCTTCCGCTCTCCCTTCTGACAGTGCAGGGGCAAAACACTGCATCTGGACAGCTGCCTGACTACTCAGGACTTCCTTGGGGTCAGGTGAGGCCTCACCAGTACCAACTCTGGGCTCCCCCCCTACTGGGGCAGAAGGCCTTTGGCTCCCTGGAACTCTCTTTAAGAGTGGCCTACCCTTCTTTTTCTTCTTTCCTTTTCTTGGGGACCCCTGTCTCCTAACTGTAGGGACTGACTCCCCAGGACTTTGGTTTGGGGGGGCGCCCTGGGCGACCGCCCCATCTGGGACCAGACTCACCTCTGGGAGGTCATTGCCCAGGATACAATCTAGGGGGAGGTCAGCACTGACTACCACCCTAAACCAGCCAAGGATACCCTCCCTCTCTAGGGGCACTATGGCTACAAGTTTGGAGGTGACCTCCCCTGTGGCTATCCTGACTTTCCTAGTCTCTCCTGGGACATACATGTCTGGGGTCACTAACCAGTCACTCACTATAGTGTGACTGGCACAGGTGTCTCTCAGGCCAGTGGTAGGGATCCCATTCACCTCAATGGGGTGGAAGTGCCTACTCCCACCCTCAGGGATCACCAGCTTACCATCTGGTCCTTTCTCCCAGCTCAATGCTAGGAGAACTTCATCATCTGAGGAGTCCTCCTCCATGGCTACACTGGACAGCCCAGTGCTAACCACCTTCTTTGGACAGGCTGCATCTCCTCTGAAATGACCTGTCTGCTGACAGTCAAAGCAAGCCTTACTGTCCAAGAGCTTTTTTAACCCTGGGTCTCCCTGTCTCTGCTTGTCAGAGTGGGAGTGGGATTTACTCTCCTCCTTCTTAGGGTTCTGAGGTACAGAGGGAGTCTCTGTGGTGGGCTTACCACCTCCCTCCTTAGGTTTTTGGGGACCTGACCCCCCCTTCTTGGAGTCTCCCCCCTGGGACTTGACAACCACCCTGGTTCTCAACCACTCATCAGCTGCCTCCTCTAGCTCTCTAGGGTTGGTCAGCTTAGAGTCCACTAGATGCTGGCGTAAGCTTTCTTGGGTACAATTGGCCAAGATGTGCTCTCTCATGATCAGATTGTATAACCCCTCATAAGTATTTACTTTGTTACCAATAATCCAGCCCTCTAGTGCCTTAAGTGAGGTGTCTACAAAGTCAACCCAAGACTGGGTACTGACCTTCTGGGTGTCCCTGAACTTCATTCTATACTGCTCTGGGGTCAGACCAAACTTCTTGGTTAAGCACCTCTGCATACTAGGGTAGGAATCTGCCTCCTCCCCCCTTAAGGTCAGAAGCCTATCCCTCCCTGCGTTGGGGACCAACTCCCACAAAAGGGAACCCCAGTATTGAGGCCTAACCCTTCTCATTTGGAGTGCCCTCTCAAAGGCCTCCAGCCGCTTGTCTATATCATCCCCCTCTACATAAGCAGGAACCACCCCCTTGGGTAATCTGGGGCAAACCCCCCCCCCACCCATGGACACCTCAACTTCTCTGTCGCTGCCACCATCTCTTTTCTCACTCTTTGCCCACTTTTTCTTTTCTAGGGCCAGCTTCTCTGCCTCCAAAGCTATAAATGCTAGCTGGGCCTCCAGCTCTCTTTCTCTGAGGGACAGGTTCTCTCCTCCTGAAGGGACCCCCTTCCCCCAACTAGCTTTGGGTCTGCCCCTAGTGACTGTATGTAATGAGGACCGGTCTTTCTCATCCTCACTTTGGCTCAGATGCCCTCCCTCCCCTGAGTGGTTAGAGCTAGCATCCTCCCCTACTTCTCCCTCCTCTGGAGCTTCCTCTGGGTCTACCTCTTGGGCCTCAGCCCATGCTGTCAGGGATTTGATCAGGACATACTTCCTGAGGTCAGTGGTTGCAGGCAACCCTCTTTCATTACACAACCCCCTAAGCTGGACTACTGTCAGTGTGGGTAGGCTAGCCAGATCAAGCTCCATGGTTCCCTAGTTTTGTGTCAACAAAAACCTTTTGCAAAAATTGGAAACAAGAATTTAGAAAAATCACAAAAATTCAATAATTGAAATTAATCCAAATTAAAAATTAAAAACAATTTTTGCACTAGGACAATTTAAAGGATTTTTTATTTGTTTTACTTAAAACTATAACGTGATACTGAACACAAGTACAGGATCCCACCACTGCTCACCAAAAATGTTGGAAAATGGGTCATTGGTAAGGGCAGGTAGGTACCTACACTTAGCAATAGGCCACTAAGGTCCAGTTAGGTCTCAGTAAATTAAACCCAGCTCAACTCTTGGTAGCTTGGCAACGAGCGTCAAGGCTTCACTTAGGAGACAGAGTGTAAAGCATTCAAATATCACAAAACAGTAATTAAATAAAACACAGGAAACTGTTTAAAAATCCTAAACCAATTTATAACAATAGCTTATATTTTTATCTTTAAAATGACACCAAACCTAATAAAATCAGATAAGGGGAACTGGAGATATGAATTTTTAAAGAGTTTTTTTTTTTTTAGCGCCTAGAAACAAAAAGCGCCAATTGGGTCATCTGGTTGCACCTCGACCGGGGCAAAGTCAAAGTTTCAGGCGGACCGCGATGGAGCCCTGCTCGGCTACAGGCCGCGGGGGGCCTCGGTTAAAAGTTTACCTTCACAATTAGTCTCTTTTTCGAAGATTTTCTTCAGCGGGACGAATCTGCCAGTCCAATCCGACCTCCTGGAGCCCTTCTCCAGATACGCGATGCTGGAATCCTCGGTGGAGATTTTTACCTTCGGACTTAGTCGTTTTTTCGAGGTGAAAATCCTTCGACCGGGGTAAACCTGGATCTTGATCCGACGTCCATGGAGCCCTCCTCGGATACGCTGGCTGGGAGGTCGCGGTCAACTTTTTACCTTCGGACTTAGTCTCTTTTTCTGAGATTTTCTTTACCGGGACGAACCAGCAAATCAGGCCGGGTCGCGGTTGAGGCAAGCCGGCTAGAGTTGCCGCGGCGGGTCGGTCCCTCTATGGAGCTTTTTTACAAAAGTTGTCCAAACTTCTCCATACTCCTGGGGCTTCTCCTAGATGTCCTTTTAAGGTTCTTTTGGGGTCCACAGCTCACCCCAAGGGTCCAGAAGTTCTGAGATGGTCCTTGGGGGGATGCGGACTACAACTCCCAGAATGCACCTGGCACAAACTCCTTTTTGGCCACTGGACAGTGGTCAGCTGGTCACTTTCTTCAGGAGTTGGTGCAGGGGACTCTGGTTAGCAATTGTTCACCTGTAGCAAACAGGGAGTCCCTCCTTGAACCAGTTGAAGCCAGGCAAAGTCCTTCTTGTGGTGAAGCCCAAGTGTGCAGCTGGTGCAGTCCTTCTGAGTGCAGGTTCCAGGTGCAGGCCAGGGGTCCAGCAGGGCAGTCCTTCTTCTTCTGTTGTTCTTCCTTGTTGGATGTGGTAGGGAACTGAGGTGTGGGTGCAGGTCTGCTAGTTTTATCCTTGTTCCTGGGTGAAAAGCCGGGGGGTCCTGGTTCTCCAATCAGGTGCAGGGTCCTTCCCCCTGTGATGACCACTTCCTGGGAAGTGTGGCAAAAATCAATCCCAGGAGGCAACATTCTCTAAAAATCCATCATGGCTGAATCAGATTTTTGGAGGTTACATCTGGCTGAGCCCACCCACTGGTGTGGCTAAAAATCATAAACACACCCCTCTCCTGCCCTCTCCTAATCTAATCAAGGGGGCACCTAGTTGTCTGGGGTTTCAGGATGTGGGGGTGTTGCTGGTTGCTCCAAATGTCCTTCTCTGCCTTTGAAGACCAGTTTGGCAGCCCTCCCCCTTCCTGCCTCACCATCTGCTGAGGGGAAATTCCTTTCCACAGGCACATTCCTTTGTGTGAAGCCAGGCCACTTCACACCTCATCAAGGCAGCTTGGCCAAGCTGCTAAAGGCTGGCCAATCAGAGCACAGCAGCAAAAACATTGCAGAGCTGAAATTGGCAACTTTTTAGGTAAAGTTTAGAACTCTTTACCTGAACAAGTTATATTAAATCCAACAACTGGAAGTTGTGGGATTTATTACAACAATTAATTTGATACCAAACTCTTGGTATGCATCATTTAATGAGACTTTAAAAATTAAAATAAAGTCTCCCCATTCTAGCCTATGAAGGCCATTTACTACAATGAGGGAAAAACGAATTTGGCAGTTTTGACCTCACCAGGGCTTATAAAACTATTTTTATAAGATCCCTGCTTATAGTTACATGGCACCCAGCCCTAAGGGCACATAGGGCACACCTTAGGGGTGACTTATATGTAAAAATAAGGTTGTTTAAGACTTTGGAACTACTTTTAATTCCAAAGTCGAATTTGCATATAACTTTAATTTAAAAGCAGCCAGCAAGGCAGGCCTGCCTTTAAAATGACACTGGGCACCTCAGCAGTGCACCTATGGGTGCACTACCTATGCTGTGGTCCCTAAACCTACATGCCCTACCATATACTAGGGACTTATAGGTAGGTTAACTTAGCCAATTATAATTAGCCTAATTTGCATATCCATTTTACACAGAGCACAGGCCCTGGGACTGGTTAGCAGTACCCAGGGCACCATCAGAGTCAGGAAAACACCAGCAAAAAGTGGAAAATGGGGGCAAAAAGTTAGGGGGCCTCTGCAATCAGCCCTGTTTTTTCACAATGTTGTTTTCCCAGACCTGAATTTCTGGAGGCCTAACCGCTCCCCAAGCTCTGGCGATGTCCATTTTGGCCACTCATGCCACCAACATCAGTCATATTCTCTGGTAGCGTGGCCACGTTTCTTCACCAGTTATGTGTAACACTAGCCATCAGCTGTAGGAAAGTGCCCTTGTTGGCATGGTTACCCCCCACTTTTTGCTTGATATTGATGCCAAATTGTTGAGAGTGTTTTGGGATCCTGCTAACCAGGCCCCAGCACTATTGTTCTTTCCCAAAAACTCAAAAACAGTACTATTGTTCCCACAATTGGCACACCCCTGGCACACAGTTCATTCCCTTGTAAAAGGTATCCATGGTACCAAGGGCCCTGTGGCCAGGAAAGGTCCCCAAGGGCTGCAGCATTAATTATGCCACCCTAGGGGACCCCTCACCAAGCATATGCGCATTGCCATTGCAGCTTGTATGTGCTGGTGTGGAGAAAAAGACAAAGTCGACATGCATCCCCCTCAGGATGCCATGCACACAAAATACTGCCTGTGGCATAGGTAAGTCACCCCTCTAGCAGGCCTTACAGCCCTAAGGCAGGGTGCACTATACCACAGGTGAGGGCATACCTGCATGAGCAATATGCCCCTGCAGTGTCTAGGTCCATTCTTAGACATTGTAAGTGCAGTATGGCCATATTGAGTATATGGGCTGGGAGTTTGTCATTACGAACTCCACAGATCCATAATGGCCTCACTGAATACTGGGAAGTTTGGTATCAAACTTCGCAGCACAATAAACCTACACTTATGCCAGTGCTGGATTTATTAAAAAATGTACCCAGAGGGCATCTTAAAGATGCCCACTGTATGTTAGCCAAACTGCTAGTACAGGACTGACTAGTCTGTGCCAGCCTGCTACTTTCAGACGATTTTCTGACCACATGGGGTGAGAGCCTTTGTGCTCTCTGTGGCCAGAAACAAAGCCTGCAGTGGGTGGAGGTGCTTCGCAGGAACTGTAACACCTGGCAGTGAGCCTCTAAGGCTCAGGCCTCTTGTTACAGTGCCCCAGGGCACTCCAGGTAGTGGAGGGTTCCGCCCCAAGACAAATCCCCACTATTGGTAGGAAAACGAGGTGTGACCACCTCAGCTGTCCAGAGCTAAGGTGACACCCGCCTTGCAAAATCCTCCATCTTGGTTTGGAGTAAAAGGACCAATAGGGTTGGTCTGTGTCCCCCTCCCCAAAGGGAGTGGACCCAGGAAGAGTGTAACCACCCTCAGGGACCAGTAGACATTGGCTACTGCCCTCTGACCCCTGTAACGCCCTAAATCCAGGGTTTAAGGGCTCCCCTGAACCAAGGTCGTCAAATTCCTGGCGACCTCACAAGAACAAAGAAGAAAGATTGCTAAGTTGACTCCCAGCACAGAAGACTCAAGACGCAAACTCACTTGGCCCCAGCCCTACTGGCCTGTCTCCAGCTTCTAAAGCCCTGCTAAAAGAGGGCAACGCATCCTGAAGGAACAGCAACCTCCGGAAAGCCTCAAGAGGACTGCCTGCACCCAGATGACCAAGATCTCCTGTGGACAGCAGCCCTGTTCATATAGAAACACCAACAAAGGCCTCCAGAACCTCCACGGATCCGTGAGTCCTGCCCACTCTGCACTTGATGACAAAGCCCATGTCCAGGTGGCCCAACCAACTAGAGCTCGTCCCCAGGCGATTCTAAGCAAGTGTCCACCCTGGGTTGACCCCTCCTGTCCAACAGAACAACACCTGCAGCCTAAATCTGGAGGACCCCCTGACCGCGACAGAACTGGATGAAGATTCCTGATGCCAAAAGGTACCCCTGCACCCACAGCCTCCTGACCTTGGGGAATCCAACCTTTGGTGCAGCAACATCCAGCCCTTGGTTACCCGGAACCGAACCCCTGGACTGCGCCTGCACCATCTCTTGGGCCCCCGGAGCCCCCCTATAGGAAAGTATCAGGAGCCCGATGCTGTGTTTGCACCCTGCACAGCTGCACAGCTGAGAGGGTGTGCTTGGTGCTGACCTGTGACACCACCCTCAAACTCACCCCCCCTCCCAAAGGTCTGCCCTCCAAAAACATGGGAACTTACCTGCAGGCAGGCCTGATTCCGAGTTCCCATAGCCTCAGCCTCCATGTTAAATCGACCTCAACTTTGAGCTCTGCACCCGTCCGGCCTCGTGTTGCTGGTGGTGGGTGTTTGGGTTTAATTTAAATCTCAACCTGTGGACATCCCAACCCCCGGAGACTGGAACTGTAAGTCTTGTGTCTTGTACCTACCTTGAAACTGTGCTAACTTTTCTTCCCCTTTAGAACTTTCTGAAAATTGCACTGTCAACTTTTAAAACAGATTATTGCTAATTATGTGAAAATGATATAACTTGCCAATTTTAAACAAAGTGGTATTGATACATATGTTGGATACTTACTTGCAAATGTACTTACCTGCAACTTGAATCCTGTGGTTCTAGAAATAAAGTAACAAAATATATTTTTGCTATATAAAAACCATTGGCCTGGAGTTAGTCATTGAGTGTGTGCTTCCTTTATTGCCTGTGTATGTACAACAAATGTTTTGCACTACCCTCTGATAAGCCTAATTGCTCAACCACATTACCACAAAAGACAACATTAGTTTTATCTACTTTAGCCGCTGTTAAGCCTCTGGGGAACCCCTGGACTCTGTGCACACTATGGCCCTCATTACGACCCTGGCGGTAATTTTGGGAAAGGTACTGCCAACAGGCTGGCGGTATCTTTTCCCAAATTATGACTTTGGCGGTCACACATGCACACAACACCCCCTATCCTCTTCTCCCGTCGGAGAACCTGACTTACCTGCTTGCAGGGGGTCCTCTGGCTGGAGATGGGACGCAGCGCTGCTGTCGGCAGCAGCATCCGCCAGCGGAACACCGCCAGGCCGTATCCTTGCTCATGATACGGTTGGCGGTGTTTTGCTGGCGTGGCGCTGCTGCTGCTGACAGCAGCGCCACCTTACCGCTGTCCATCGCCATGACCGTTGGTATTCCGCCAGCCTTCTGGCGGAATTCCGTTGAGGGTCATAATGCGGGTGGGCGGCTGGTAGCCACGGCGACGGTATGTTGACGGCCGTCGCCGTGGTGGTAGGCGGCAGTTACTGCCAATGTTGTAATGACCCCCTATGTCTCATTTTGATATGATATATACAGAGCCAGCTTCCTACATCTGGCCCTCAATGGGACAGTGAGGCCCGTTACTTGGGTCATGATGCGGACCACTCACCTCCAGAAATGCTTGATGACTGGGCAGCTCCATGGGATATGGAAAAAATACCCTACCATGTCACATTCCCTTTTACATAAGTTAGACTCAATGTGGCCCATGTGGTGCAGGAAGGACCTGAAATGAAATGATCTGTGAAGGATTCTAAGTTGTTATTAGGCAAAATATGGCACGGATTGCCAACAACCTAGGGCTTATGAAAGGCTTCCTGCAAATCATCATCCTCTATCATATCCAAGTCGCCTTCCCATGTCTCTCAGAGAGAAAGCTAGGGATCAGGGTAATTATTCATTACTTTCCTATACCTCAGGGAGATCGCCTTTTCGGGCATTGGGTCTAGGAGTAACCGGTCCTCCAAAGGAAATGATCAAAGAAGCTGGGCGCCCTCATGTATATGCCCCCTCAGCGCGTGGCCCAGCTTGAAGTACTTAGAACTGACTGAGGCCCCAATCGCATACTCCCTCTGCAAGTCCCTAAGAGATATCAGTGCCCCATTCCCCCAACCATCCCCCAAATAGTCGATGCCAATTTGTCCCTAATGATAAAATCCCTTCAGATTGCGGAGTTCGCTGTGCTTTTTGCTAGACCAGAGTGGAGTCATGTTCGTTAATTTACCCTACCCCTCCTCTCCCCCAGGAATTTGGTGGCCTCTCTCCACACTCTTACGGTCACTTGTGTATGGAACAGGAGCTGGCCTTCCCGCTTCCTCGAATATAGCACAGGATCCTCCATGTCGGCAAAAACCCAATCGTTGACTGAGACTAGCTGGGCTGCCCAATAGTATACTTGGATGTCTGGGACCGCCAGACCACCATCGAACACCCCTTTTTGGAGCTTACCTGGGATATGCGAGGGCTGCCTCCCCCCTACAGGAGACTGTACAATACGCTTTTGATCTTAGTGAAAAAGTCTGGTGACACTTTAAATGGTGTATTTTCTGGAGGTTGGGAAGGTTCATCATTATATAAAGGGCAGCTTGACCCATCAAAGAAAGCGGGAGCTTCCTCCAGTGTGCGACATCATCATGGATATGATCTTATTGTATAGAGGTTCTTTCTGAGATTTTTTCCCCGAATTCCTCATTACATAAATTCCCAGATAGGGGAATCCCTCTGTAGCCAATGGAGCCAAGTATCTAGAATATCGGTTTGCCACCTGTGTAAGGATAGACTCAGGACTTCTCCCAGTTTATTTGGTATCCAGAATAGGCTCCAAAGAGGTGGAAGAGATACAGCAGCCTCTCTACTGAGCGATGGAGTTTAGTGACATAGAGGAGGACATCGTCTGCATATTGGGATATTCGAGCCTCCCCCCATCCCCCTTCCAGTGTACTCTGTATGAGGGGGTCCTGCTGCATCCATGTGGCCAACAGCTCCAACGCCCAAGCCAACAACCATGGGGACAAAGGGCAATCCTGTCTTGTGCCTCTGTGGCGAGCAAAGGAGTGAGACATCACCCCGTTGACTCTAACTCTCTCCTGTGGGTCAGGGTATAATAATTTGACCCAAGCACAGAACTGGGGACCAAAGCCCAATCTGGTTAGGACTGTGAGTAGGTATGGTCATTCAATGCTATCAAAGGCCGTTTTCGCATCAAGCAAAAGCAGTACTGCTTTGTCCGCCACAGGGGCTTCCGTTACATGCAAAATCACATACAGACTCCTCAGATTCAATCTGGTATTCCTATGGAGTATAAATCCTGTTTGGTTGCGATGGACCAAGTAGCCCAATACAGGTTGCAGCCTGTTCACCAAGATTTTAGCCAGTACCTTAATCTCAAGGTTCAACAGTTATATGGGTCGATAGGAGCTACATGCTGTGTGTAGCTTGCCTTCTTCATTTAAGTCTGCAATAGTTGCTATTCTTTGGTCCATTGGAAGAGTACCATCTGCCTTGGATACCTGAAACATTGCCAACATGTGTGGCACTACGATGTCTGCTATGCATTTATAAAACTCCACAGGTATACCGTTAGGGCCCATTTCCTTCCCCAATGGTATCTCTCTAACTGCCCTCTGCACTTCCTCCACAGTCAGGTCCTGATGTAATGCCTCCCTGTCTGTTCCAGTTAATTCTTCAGTGGGAGGTCCGCAAGGATTTCCATGCAATCAGCATAGGAGTGGGCAGTCAAAGAGGAATATATTGGCTCATAACAGGTGGCAAAGGCCTCAGGTACAGTGTTGACTGTATAATGTTGCCTTCCTGCCTCATCCCGTATCTCAACCACCCAGTTCCTGCGACTGTCTATTTTTTTGCAGCCTAGCCAGCAGCTTGTGTGCTTTATCCCCACTTCATAAATGCACCTCTGCGTGGCCAGAGCATGAACTTGTGCCTTATTATCTGCTAGGTCTTTCAACTCCTGTTGCTTGAGTAATAATCTGTGACATTGGCGTGGGTCTACTGTGCCCCCTGTTAGCACCTCTGATTTTAATTTAGAGATGTTGTTCCCTGTTGCTTCATACTGAAGATGCCGCTCCTTTTTCAACCCTCCTATTAGCGCTTGAGCATGCCCTCTGATTACCACCTCAAAGGCCTCCCGAATAATACTAGCTGAGGTCACCTTTCCCATATCTTTGGAGAAATATCACTCAGCTCCTTCCCGTATCTTTTCTGGAAAGCCTTTCCCCTTTAAGTACCATGGGTCTTTTCCTGGCGGCTATGCCGTGTCTCTAATGGAGCCTGACATGGTCGTCACCATAGGGTATTGGTCTGGTATACCTCATGCAGGTGCGTTGCCCTTTGGAAGCGTACAGCCTCTGAAAGATTCGTAAGCAGGTAGTCAAGACACTGAGGCTACTATGAGCCGCAGATAAGAACGTGGATTGTATCTCACTTGTGTTGTGTGTCCTCCACAGGTCTACCAGGCCCAATAAGTCTGTAAAGGCCCTTAGAGAGCTGGTGCCCTCGCCCTCTCTGGTTTGAGTCATCCTGTCCATTGTCGGGTCCATGGTATTGTTCATATTCCCCCAAGTATTAGGATGCAGAAGGTAGTTTGAGTAATAGGGTATCTGAATGCAGCTTTGGAGGCACATATACCGAGCAGAGATTTAGAATCTGACCATTCCAAGTGCCAGTCTTTGCCACAAACTAGCCCGATAGATCAGGCCACACAGGGCCTGAGACACAGGGTGTAGCTTTCTTGAGTAAAATACCCACTCCCCAAGAATTGGAGGTGAAGCCGGCATGTGCTAACAGCATGTAGCCCATTCGATCTAAAGCCTTGTAATGGTTTCCCTTCAGATTGGTTTCTTGCATAAGAACCAAGGCCCTCATTTGGACCTTGGCGGTAAAAATTGCCTACCGCCGCGGCGACGGCCGCCAACAAACCGTCACCGCGGCTACCAGCCATCCGCCGTAATATGACCACAGCCAGATTTCTGCCAGAAGGATGGCGGAAATCTGCTGTGACCATACAGCCGGTTGGTGGTAAGGTGGCGCTGCTGCCAGCAGCAACGCCACGGTAGTAGTCTGCGCCAGCCGTATTGTGAGAATTAATATGGTCTGGCGGTGTTCTGCTGGCAGATGCTGCTGCTGGCAGCAGCTTCCCGTCCCGTATCCTGCCGGAGAGTGCTCCAGCAGGGGAGGGGGTGCTTGTGTGTATGTCTGTGCATCCAGGTTTGTGTTGCGTGTTGTATCTGTGTGCATGTTTGGGGGTGGTGAGTGCGTGTATGTTGAGTTGTGTGAATGTGTGTCTGCGTGTATGTATGTAAGTGTGCGGATGTGTGTGTGAATGGATGTATGCATGCGTGGATGAATGTGGGAATGGGTGTGTGTATGCGTGTGTGATGGGGTCTGGAGAGGAAGGGGGCGTCGGGGAGAACCTGTGGAGAGGGAGGGGGTGGGAAAGACCCCTATCAGTGACAGGGAAAGGATTCCCTGTCACTGATATTGCCTACTGCCATGGTTTTCGTGACAGTAAGGGAAGCACGAAAACCATGGCGGTAGGCAGGGTCATGATCCAACAGGCGGTACAGTGACGCCCGCCGGGCATCAGTCTCCAGCCCGGCGGCCGTTACCGGTCGGTGTGGTACAGCCAAACCACCAAACCGCCAATGTCATAATATGGAGGAAAGTACCACCAGCCTGTTGGCAGTACTTTCCTCCATATTACCGCCGACTGCCGGGATCGTAATGACCCCCCAAGTCTGGTGCATATCTTTGAAGATATTTTAGGGCAAAGGTTCATTTAATTTTGTTGCCCAGGCCATTGATGTGCCACGTCATGACCTTCAGTGGCAAGGTCTTAACGGTCGTCATAATGCACCTGATCATGTCATAGAGCATGTGGGTGCCGGATATAACGGGCCATCCACCCTTTCCCTCCTCCCCTCTTAGGCCCCTCTTCCTGCCTTTGATTTGAGTGTCCTGAGCAGAACTTGGAAAGAACTCTAAAGGTCCCCCAAAAACTAGACCTCTTAGCCCCCAGACTGTTTCCCCCCTCCCTGCTACCCTGCATAGTAGGCTTGAAACTGCCCATCCCCTATTTGCAGAGTGTCTGTCACCCAAACTTTAACATTAAGGCCCTCATTATGACGTTAGCTGTAAATCCCGATTATCGCCATGCCGACTGCCGCCAATATAACGCCGCTGCAGCGGATAACTGCCAAGCATATTATGACACACACATACCAATCCGTCACTATACAGCCACACACACAAGTCCACCAGCCTAAAGGTCAGTGATAAACTGGTGGTAGCAAAACCCACACCGTTACGCCAACAGAACTACACCCACAGCAGTGACCCACGAATCACTGCGGCGGACATTCAATGGTAGTAAACCATTGGCGCTACATACCGCTGCGCTCAAAATACACACAACCTAAAAAAACTACATACCACATTGGACAATGCAAACTACAAACGCCTGACACACATTCAGACACCACACCCACACCACTATAAAACACCCACCCACAGATAGAGACAGCAAGACCACTCACGCAACCAGAGCCACATACCACCATCAACTATACACCACACATATACCTTACAGCACACACCCCAACACATCACCCTGCACACTCTCACCCACACCACTCATACTACACCCATGGCATCCACAACGACACCCCAGATTTTCTGAGGAGGAACTAAGGGTCTTGGTGGAGGAACTCACCCGGGTAGAGCCACAGCTATTTGGATCACAGGTGCAGCAGACATCCATTGCTAAGAAGATGGAGCTATGGCAGAGAATCGTGGACAGGGTCAAAGCTGTGGGACAGCACCCCAGAACAAGGGATAACATCAGGAAGAGGTGGAACGACCTACAGGGGAAGGTGCGTTCCTCAGTAGCAAGACACCAACTAGCTGTAAAGAGGACTGGCGGTGGACCCCCATCTCCTCCCCCAAAACTATCAACATGGGAGGAGCAAGTCTTGGCAATCATGCAACCTGAGGGCCTGGCAGGAGTAGGAGAAGGACTGGACTCTGGTAAGTCAAATCTCTATTACTATCACCCCCCCTACCTGCATGCCATCACAAACCCCCGCCCTCACCCTCACTTCCATCACTCCACCACCTCCCACAGACTTGCATGGACACCTATCACCACTGCATGCACACTGGAGAGAATCACCTAGCCCACCAAATAACAACTCACACAAAGGCAAATCTGTCAGGGCAACAACAACCATAGAGGGCAACACACCCATGCACATGATGTCACACTCAGAAACAATAACACTGCATTTACATCCCCAGAGGTCCCCCAGCCAATGTCACTGGAGGAGAGGTGCCAGCAACATCCACTCCCCCCCACCCCCAGAAGAGGCCCACAGTGATGACAGCAGCTCTGCTTGTCTGGATCAGGATGACCAACCTGGCCCATCAGGGATCTCCGGACAGTTGGTTACCCAGGCACACTGTCACACCACCACAGAGCCTCCCCCATCTGGAAACACCACCACAGCACCCACCCAGCGGGCCCATACCTCTGTCCCTAGGACACGTCAATAAGTAGGGTGTCCACTACTACAGGGACCCCAGGCCACCCCACAAAAACAGGATGATCAGGGACCCGGTGTCAGTGACAGTGGGCACACGGTTCAGGGGACAAAGGCACAGGACAACAGGGAAGCTGGGAGGACTGCTGTGCGACAGGGGGAGGACGGGCCGAGGGAACCGACTCTCCACGAGCCACTCACTGTAATCGTGGGAGCATGCCAACATTCCCAGGATACACTGGACCAGATACTGGACATGTTGCAGGAAAACAAGTGGCCGCAGGAAGGACAGTATCTGGGGATTGAAGGGCATCAACACCACCCTGGTCTCCATTGCAGGGGTGCTGGCAGACATGGCCAACACTATGAGGGAGGCAGTGGCACCCCACCGGGCCTCTGCCACTAGCCAAACAGATAAACAGCCCTTCACCTCTGCTGCCGCTAGTGGACAGGAGGCCCGCCACAGGACCAACAGGCCACCAGCACCCCTCCCCCTGCAGAGGGAGAACCACCCCGCAAACATTCCCTGCGATCCAGGCAGAATCCAGAGACTATTGCCAAGACCCCGCCAGGAAATAAGACTCTCCTGATTGTCACCCTTGTGTCCCACTCTGTCACCCTGTCCTCCTTGAACTGCCATTGCTCCCCTTCATATGCCTCCTTGGACAATGTACCTATGATACAAATACACGGGACTCTGACCTGGACTTTCCTCCACCATCACCCCAGCCCATTGCGCATCCTTCTCTACTTCTTAGCACTTTAATAAACACCCTTTGAAAAAATACAAGTATGGAGTATGTCAAATGATTTAACTATGTATTCATTTAACAAGGGTTAAACATTGAAAATCAACTGTACAGTAATGTATACATAGGAATGACCTGTAGTTGGCTGCAGTCAAAACACCAGGAGCGATAGTGGGGCACAAATATCTGCAAATAGAGATGCCAAAGGGTACAGTGAGTGGCCATAGAAGTGGGAAACCAGCCTGCCAGTGACAATGTCAAACACAAAACTGTCGATTAAATGTGAAATTACACTGTCTTACCTGTGTGTCATTGGAAGTATTGACGGATTATTGCACTTCTGTTGTCCTCATCCTCATCCTCTGCCTCCTCAGCTTCACTGTCCAAAGGGTCCACTGCTGCCACACAGACATCTCCAGCCTCATCCTCCTGCAGAAAAGGCACCTGGTGACGTAAGGCAAGGTTGTGCAACATACAGCATGCCACGATGATCTGGCAGACCTTCTTGGGTGAGTAGTATAGGGATTCACCTGTTAGATGGAGGCAACGAAACCTGGCCTTCAGGAGGCCCTCTCTATAATTCTTCTTGTCCGCCCATGTGCCTCATTGTAACGTTCCTCTGCCCTTGTCCTGGGATTCCTCACAGAGGTCAGTAGCGATGAGAGGTTGGGGTAACCAGAGTCACCTGCAAATATTGAGGTGCAATTGTTAGCCACACACCAACCCTTAGGGCCCACAACATACCCATACACCAACATATACTGGGTGGGAACCAGGTCTCACCTATTAGCCACACCCTGTGCCTTTGGAGTTGAGCCATCACATATGGGATGCTGCTATTCCTTAGGATAAAGGCATCATGCACAGACCCAGGATATTTTGCATTGACGTGGAAGATGTACTGGTCCGCCAGGCACACCATTTGCATATCCATGGAGTGAAAGCTCTTTCAATTTCTGTACACCTGTTCATTTCGCCGGGGGGGTGTACAAATGCAATATGTGTACCATCAATTACCCCAATGATGTTGGGGATATGTCCCATCGCATAAAAGTCAGCTTTCACTACGGCCAAATACTCCACCTGGGGGAAGATTATGTAGCTGCACATGTGTTTAATCAGGGCAGACAACACTCTGGTCAGCACTATTGAAAACATTGGCTGAGACATTCCTGCTGCCAAGCCCACTGTCACTTGGAAGGAGCCAGTTGCCAGGAAATGGAGCACTGATAGCACTTGCACAAGAGGGGGATCCTTGTGGGGTGACGGATAGCAGAGATTAGGTCAGGCTCCAATTGGGCACACAGCTCTGTGATTGTGGCCCTGTCCAGTCTATATGTGAGGATAATGTGCCTGTCCTCCATTGTTGCCAGGTCCACAAGGGGACTGTACACAGGGGGGATGTCTCCATCTCCTATTCATCTGCAGCGATTGCAATCTATGGGGCAAAATGGTGAGCAGCTGGTCAGTATCTCTTATTTCCAACCATTGCACTTCAATGGATGTTGTGATTGTAAGAGTATTTTGTTGGAGATGTCCAAATTCTGCATATATGTACTGTGACGCAGTTAGGAGCCATGGCCTGCAACACCCCCTGAAATGGCGTCCGCCTGTCCTGTTTGGAGGGACAGGTGGAAATGAGGTAATTCCGCTGACATTGTGCGCCGTTGCAGGAGGCGCTCGAAAACCACCATGCAACTCCTCATTGTTTAACATTGGGCCCTACGGAGTACAGTGGCCAATGGTGATGTATGCTGACGGTGACGGTATGCACCGCCGTGGACGTCACCGCCAATTTCTATCTGTTCACTCACTTGCTACCTGACCTTCCAACCGGAGAGGACCTACACTGCATGTGCTGCTGTGACCTGTGTCTGGAACTGACCATGTCTCGTGTCACTGGGGAAAGGGCCCCTTCCTCCACCTCGGCAGAGTTGGAGAGACTGGTGGATGGGGTCCTACCCCAGTACCGATTGCTGTTTGGGCCTCCAGACCAACAGGTGAGTACACTGTGAGTACGATGCATGGTGCGTGAAGGCATGGAGTGCTGTGTGTGAAGGCCTTATGTAGGTGGTGTGTGGTGGATGGTCCCTGGGCAGCATGCAGCATGTATGGTGGGCCATGTCTGTGCTAATGGGGTTGGGAAGGGGCATGGTGGGCCATGAGTGTAACAGGCAGGACGGTCGGACTAATACCTTTCCCTGTGTCCATTTCCCTGCAGGTCAGCCCCCATCGGAACAAGCATTTGCAATGCAATGGGTCTCGGGTTTGCTTGAGTTAAATCTATTGGCGTTGTAAATTATAACCAGACTTTTATTGCCACATAAATTGGTCAACCCTATCTCATAATTTGGTCTTTTCTTGCCACATAATTCCAGTGGCCCTGCATATAACTAAAGCACTTCCATTTATCTTCTTCCTCTATCTGCAGCCAAAAATGAAAATGTTGCATCCTAAAGCTTCCAGTGGGATGTACACACCCTGGGGTGTCATTACAAGGGTATGCCAGAGCTGTTTGAAAAGAAAATGTGAGCAGACAGGTGGCGAGGCACAAGGTGGCCAAACAAACACCTCTCAGCACCTCTTGGCCTCAGGCTAAGGGGACCGGAAGAGAGAGAGAGAGAGAGAGAGAGAGAAACAGAGAGAGAGAGCGAGTGAGAAAGAGAGAGAAAAGTTGGGAGGGTTGGGGAAAGAGGCAAGAGCATAGTTTATAAATTTCCCAGGTCCATTTGTGATGAGCTGCCGAGTAAAGGTTTTTTTATTCTTTGAATTCTAGGACTTATAGTCCAGTTTTATAATGGAATAAATAAAACTACAAGACTCGGAATTCAAAGAAAAAACCTTGACTGGAGCAGCACATCACGGATGAACCTGGGAAAGTTGGCAGGGCTGCGTGAGGTGGAATTCAAGACTAGGCCACTGTACTTCATTCTGCCGGGCAGCGTCCATTTTCAGAAAGGCCCGCACTCAGCAACAATCGCCATACCACTTTATGTGAACAAAATTTGAATTTGGGGCGGCTAAAAGCAACTGTGGCCACCGCGCTAACCCCGAAGTCAAAACTGAGTGAGAAGAAGAAATGAAAACACAACATTAAAAAGTGCCTCCGGAGTGCTACGGTGTAACTAGTTCTCTTGCGGGAAAAATACGGATTGAAAACATTGCTCCTAGAGCAGAACCTTTGGCCTTCTCGGCGGTGAAATTGTAATTTTTAAATGCGAGCTGGATTAGTAACCTGACCTTTTCCCATTCCATTTCTTCCACGGAGAGCAGTTTCTTCTCAGATAAGGATCCTCTCTGAACATATCTGATTAACCGGCTAGCGCCCACTCCATGGCAGCTTTTTAACATGTTCGACAGACGACGTGAAAACAAACTGGCTTGGCTCAGCTCAGTTTTGTTCTTTAGAAGAGGACTGGTTCCAGCAAATAACAAGAAAAGTCCAGTTAGGAGTTTAACCCCTTCGCTGCCAGGCCTTTTCCCCCTCCTGTGCCAGGCCTTTTTTTGCCTATTTGGGGCAGTTCGCGCTTAGGCCCTCATAACTTTTTGTCCACATAAGCTAACCAAGCCAAATACGCGTCCTTTTTTTCCAACATCCTAGGGATTCTAACGGTACCCAGACTTTGTGGGTTCCCCTGAAGGAGGCCAAGAAATTGGCCAAAATACAGGGAAAATTTCGTTTTTTTCAAAACAATTGGAAAAAGTGGCTGCAGAAGAAGGCTTGTGGTTTTTCCCCTGAACATGGCATCAACAAAGGGTTTGCTGTGCTAAACTCAGCAGCTTCCCAGCTTTCAGGAACAGGCAGACTTGAATCAGAAAACCCAATTTTTCAACACAATTTTGGCATTTTACTGGGACATACCCCATTTTTGCAATTTTTTGTGCTTTCAGCCTCCTTCCAGTCAGTGACGGAAATGGGCATGAAACCAATGCTGGATCCCAGAAACCTAAACATTTCTGAAAAGTAGACAAAATTCTGAATTCAGCAAGGGGTCATTTGTGTAGATCCTACAAGGGTTTCCTACAAAAAATAACAACTGAAAAAGAAAAATATTGAAATTGAGGTGAAAAAAACATAAATGTTTCTCTACGTTTTACTCTGTAACTTTTCCCTGCAATGTCAGATTATCGAAAGCAATATACCGTTACATCTGCTGGACTCCTCTGGTTGCGGGGATATATAGGGCTTGTAGGTTCATCAAGAACCCAAGGAACCCAGAGCCAATAAATGAGCTGTACCCTGCAGTGCGTTTTCATTCTATACCGGGTATACAGCAATTCATTTGCTGAAATATAAAGAGTAAAAAATTGCTATCAAGAAAACCTTTGTATTTCCAAAAAGGGCACAAGATAAGGTGTTGAGGAGCAGTGGTTATTTGCACATCTCTGAATTCCGGGGTGACCATACTAGCATGTGAATTACAGGGCATTTCTCAAATAGATGTCTTTTTTACACACTCTCCTATATTTGGAAGGAACAAATGTAGAGAAAGACAAGGGGCAATAACACTTGTTTTGCTAATCTATGTTCCCCCAAGTCTCCCGATAAAAATGATACCTCACTTGTGTGGGTAGGCCTTGCACCCGCGACAGGAAACGCCCCAAAGCGCAACGTGGACACATCCACATTTTTGGAAGAAAACAGAGGTGTTTTTTGCGAAGTGCCTACCTGTAGATTTTGGCCTCTAGCTCAGCCGGCACCTAGGGAAACCTACCAAACCTGTGCATTTCTGAAAACTAGAGACCTAGGGGAATCCAAGATGGGGTGACTTGCGGGGCTCGGACCAGGTTCTGTTACCCAGAATCCTTTGCAAACCTCAAAATTTGGCTAAAAAAACACATGTTCCTCACATTTCTGTGGCAGAAAGTTCTGGAATCTGAGAGGAGCCACAAATTTGCTTCCACCCAGCGTTCCCCCAAGTCTCCCGATAAAAATGATACCTCACTTGTGTGGGTAGGCCTAGCGCCCGCGACAGGAAACGCCCCAAAGCGCAACGTGGACACATCCAAATTTTTGGAAGAAAACAGAGGTGTTTTTTGCGAAGTGCCTACCTGTAGATTTTGGCCTCTAGCTCAGCCGGCACCTAGGGAAACCTACCAAACCTGTGCATTTCTGAAAACTAGAGACCTAGGGGAATCCAAGATGGGGTGACTTGCGGGGCTCGGACCAGGTTCTGTTACCCAGAATCCTTTGCAAACCTCAAAATTTGGCTAAAAAAACACATGTTCCTCACATTTCTGTGGCAGAAAGTTCTGGAATCTGAGAGGAGCCACAAATTTCCTTCCACCCAGCGTTCCCCCAAGTCTCCCGATAAAAATGATACCTCACTTGTGTGGGTAGGCCTAGCGCCCGCGACAGGAAACGCCCCAAAGCGCAACGTGGACACATCCAAATTTTTGGAAGAAAACAGAGGTGTTTTTTGCGAAGTGCCTACCTGTAGATTTTGGCCTCTAGCTCAGCCGGCACCTAGGGAAACCTACCAAACCTGTGCATTTCTGAAAACTAGAGACCTAGGGGAATCCAAGATGGGGTGACTTGCGGGGCTCGGACCAGGTTCTGTTACCCAGAATCCTTTGCAAACCTCAAAATTTGGCTAAAAAAACACATGTTCCTCACATTTCTGTGGCACAAAGTTCGGGAATCTGAGAGGAGCCACAAATTTCCTTCCACCCAGCGTTCCCCCATGTCTCCCGATAAAAATGATACCTCACTTGTGTGGGTAGGCCTAGCGCCCGTGACAGGAAACGCCCCAAAGCGCAACGTGGACACATCCAAATTTTGGGAAGAAAACAGAGGTGTTTTTTGCGAAGTGCCTACCTGTAGATTTTGGCCTCTAGCTCAGCCGGCACCTAGGGAAACCTACCAAACCTGTGCATTTCTGAAAACTAGAGACCTAGGGGAATCCAAGGAGGGGTGACTTGCGGGGCTCGGACCATGGTTCTGTTACCCAGAATCATTTGCAAACCTCAAAATTTGGCTAAAAAAACACATGTTCCTCACATTTCTGTGGCAGAAAGTTCTGGAATCTGAGAGGAGCCACAAATTTCCTTCCACCCAGCGTTCCCCCAAGTCTCCCGATAAAAATGATACCTCATTTGTGTGGGTAGGCCTAGCGCCCGCGACAGGAAACGCCCCAAAGCGCAACGTGGACACATCCAAATTTTTGGAAGAAAACAGAGGTGTTTTTTGCGAAGTGCCTACCTGTAGATTTTGGCCTCTAGTTCAGCCGGCACCTATGGAAACCTACCAAACCTGTGCATTTCTGAAAACTAGAGACCTAGGGGAATCCAAGATGGGGTGACTTGCGGGGCTCGGACCAGGTTCTGTTGCCCAGAATCCTTTGCAAACCTCAAAATTTGGCTAAAAAAACACATGTTCCTCACATTTCTGTGGCAGAAAGTTCTGGAATCTGAGAGGAGCCACAAATTTCCTTCCACCCAGCGTTCCCCCAAGTCTCCTGATAAAAATTATACCTCACTTGTGTGGGTAGGCCTAGCGCCCGCGACAGAAAACGCCCCAAAGCACAACGTGGACACATCCAAATTTTTGGAAGAAAACAGAGGTGTTTTTTGCGAAGTGCCTACCTGTAGATTTTGGCCTCTAGCTCAGCCGGCACCTAGGGAAACCTACCAACCCTGTGCATTTCTGAAAACTAGAGACCTAGGGGAATCCAAGGAGGGGTGACTTGCGGGGCTCGGACCAGGTTCTGTGACCCAGAATCCTTTGCAAACCTCAAAATTGGGCTAAAAAAACACATGTTCCTCACATTTCTGTGGCAGAAAGTTCTGGAATCTGAGAGGAGCCACAAATTTCCTTCCACCCAGCGTTCCCCCAAGTCTCCCGATAAAAATGATACCCCACTTGTGTGGGTAGGCCTAGCGCCCGCGACAGGAAACACCCCAAAGCGCAACGTGGACACATCCAAATTTTTGGAAGAAAACAGAGGTGTTTTTTGCGAAGTGCCTACCTGTAGATTTTGGCCTCTAGCTCAACCGGCACCTAGGGAAACCTACCAAACCTGTGCATTTCTGAAAACTAGAGACCTAGGGGAATCCAAGGAGGGGTGACTTGCGGGGCTCGGACCAGGTTCTGTTACCCAGAATCCTTTGCAAACCTCAAAATTTGGCTAAAAAAACACATGTTCCTCACATTTCTGTGGCAGAAAGTTCTGGAATCTGAGAGGAGCCACGCATTTTCTTCCACCCAGCGTTCCCCCAAGTCTCCCGATAAAAATTATACCTCACTTGTGTGGGTAGGCCTAGCGCCCGCGACAGGAAACGCCCCAAAGCGCAACGTGGACACATCCAAATTTTTGAAAGAAAACAGAGGTGTTTTTTGCGAAGTGCCTACCTGTAGATTTTGGCCTCTAGCTCAGCCGGCACCTAGGGAAACCTACCAAACCTGTGCATTTCTGAAAACTAGAGACCTAGGGGAATCCAAGATGGGGTGACTTGCGGGGCTCGGACCAGGTTCTGTTACCCAGAATCCTTTGCAAACCTCAAAATTTGGCTAAAAAAACACATGTTCCTCACATTTCTGTGGCAGAAAATTCTGGAATCTGGGAGGAGCCACAAATTTCCTTCCACGCAGCGTTCCCCCAAGTCTCCCGATAAAAATGATACCTCACTTGTGTGGGTAGGCCTAGCGCCCGCAAGAGGAAACGCCCCAAAGCGCAACGTGGACACATCCAATTTTTTGGAAGAAAACAGAGGTGTTTTTTGCGAAGTGCCTACCTGTAGATTTTGGCCTCTAGCTCAGACGGCACCTAGGGAAACCTACCAAACCTGTGCATTTCTGAAAACTAGAGACCTAGGGGAATCCAAGATGGGGTGACTTGCGGGGCTCGGACCAGGTTCTGTTACCCAGAATCCTTTGCAAACCTCAAAATTTGGCTAAAAAAACACATGTTCCTCACATTTCTGTGGCAGAAAGTTCTGGAATCTGAGAGGAGCCACGCATTTTCTTCCACCCAGCGTTCCCCCAAGTCTCCCGATAAAAATTATACCTCACTTGTGTGGGTAGGCCTAGCGCCCGCGACAGGAAACGCCCCAAAGCGCAACGTGGACACATCCAAATTTTTGAAAGAAAACAGAGGTGTTTTTTGCGAAGTGCCTACCTGTAGATTTTGGCCTCTAGCTCAGCCGGCACCTAGGGAAACCTACCAAACCTGTGCATTTCTGAAAACTAGAGACCTAGGGGAATCCAAGATGGGGTGACTTGCGGGGCTCGGACCAGGTTCTGTTACCCAGAATCCTTTGCAAACCTCAAAATTTGGCTAAAAAAACACATGTTCCTCACATTTCTGTGGCAGAAAATTCTGGAATCTGGGAGGAGCCACAAATTTCCTTCCACCCAGCGTTCCCCCAAGTCTCCCGATAAAAATGATACCTCACTTGTGTGGGTAGGCCTAGCGCCCGCAAGAGGAAACGCCCCAAAGCGCAACGTGGACACATCCAATTTTTTGGAAGAAAACAGAGGTGTTTTTTGCGAAGTGCCTACCTGTAGATTTTGGCCTCTAGCTCAGACGGCACCTAGGGAAACCTACCAAACCTGTGCATTTCTGAAAACTAGAGACCTAGGGGAATCCAAGATGGGGTGACTTGCGGGGCTCGGACCAGGTTCTGTTACCCAGAATCCTTTGCAAACCTCAAAATTTGGCTAAAAAAACACATGTTCCTCACATTTCTGTGGCAGGCAGAAAGTTCTGGAATCTGAGAGGAGCCACAAATTTCCTTCCACCCAGCGTTCCCCCAAGTCTCCTGATAAAAATGATACCTCACTTGTGTGGGTAGGCCTAGCGCCCGCGACAGGAAACGCCCCAAAGCGCAACGTGGACACATCCAAATTTTTGGAAGAAAACAGGTGTTTTTTGCGAAGTGCCTACCTGTAGATTTTGGCCTCTAGCTCAGCCGGCACCTATGCAAACCTACCAAGCCTGTGCATTTCTGAAAACTAGAGACCTAGGGGAATTCAAGATGGGGTGACTTGCGGGGCTCGGACCAGGTTCTGTTACCCAGAATCCTTTGCAAACCTCAAAATTTGGCTACAAAAACACATGTTCCTCACATTTCTGTGGCAGAAAGTTTTGGAATCTGAGAGGAGCCACAAATTTCCTTCCACCCAGCGTTCCCCCAAGTCTCCCGATAAAAATGATACCTCACTTGTGTGGGTAGGCCTAGCGCCCGCGACAGGAAACACCCCAAAGCGCAACGTGGACACATCCAAATTTTTGGAAGAAAACAGAGGTGTTTTTTGCGAAGTGCCTACCTGTAGATTGTGGCCTCTAGCTCAGCCGGCACCTATGGAAACCTACCAACCCTGTGCATTTCTGAAAACTAGAGACCTAGGGGAATCCAAGGAGGGGTGACTTGCGGGGCTCGGACCAGGTTCTGTTACCCAGAATCCTTTGCAAACCTCAAAATTTGGCTAAAAAAACACATGTTCCTCACATTTCTGTGGCAGAAAGTTCTGGAATCTGAGAGCAGCCACAAATTTCCTTCCACCCAGCGTTCCCCCAAGTCTCCCGATAAAAATGATACCTCACTTGTGTGGGTAGGCCTAGCGCCCGCGACAGGAAACGGCCCAAAGCGCAACGTGGACACATCCAAATTTTTGGAAGAAAACAGAGGTGTTTTTTGCGAAGTGCCTACCTGTAGATTTTGGCCTCTAGCTCAGCCGGCACCTGGGGAAACCTACCAAAGCTGTGCATTTCTGAAAACTAGAGACCTAGGGGAATCCAAGGAGGGGTGACTTGCGGGGCTCGGACCAGGTTCTGTTACCCAGAATCCTTTGCAAACCTCAAAATTTGGCTAAAAAAACACATTTTCCTCACATTTCTGTGGCAGAAAGTTCTGGAATCTGAGAGGAGCCACAAATTTCCTTCCACCCAGCGTTCCCCCAAGTCTCCCGATAACAATGATACCTCACTTGTGTGGGTAGGCCTAGCGCCCGCGACAGGAAACGCCCCAAAGCGCAACGTGGACACATCCAAATTTTTGGAAGAAAACAGAGGTGTTTTTTGCGAAGTGCCTACCTGTAGATTTTGGCCTCTAGCTCAGCCAGCACCTAGGGAAACCTACCGAAATTTGCATTTCTGAAAACTAGAGACCTAGGGGAATCAAAGGAGGGGTGAATTGCGGGGCTCGGACCAGGTTCTGTTACCCAGAATCCTTTGCAAACCTCAAAATTTGGCTAAAAAAACACATGTTCCTCACATTTCTGTGGCAGAAAGTTCTGGAATCTGAGAGGAGCCACAAATTTCCTTCCACCTAGCGTTCCCCCAAGTCTCCCGATAAAAATGATACCTCACTTGTGTGGGTAGGCCTAGCGCCCGCGACAGGAAACGCCCCAAAGCGCAACGTGGACACATCAAAATTTTTGAAAAAGAAAACAGTGCCTACCTGTGGATTTTAGCCTGTAGCTCAGCCGGCACCTAGGGAAACCTACCAACCCTGTGCATTTTTTAAAACTAGAGACCTAGGGGAATCCAAGATGGGGTGACTTGTGGGGCTCGGACCAGGTTCTGTTACCCAGAATCCTGTGCAAACCTCAAAATTTGGCTAAAAAAACACATGTTCCTCACATTTCTGTGGCAGAAAGCTCTGGAATCTGAGAGGAGCCACAAATTTCCTTCCACCCAGCGTTCCCCTAAGTCTCTCGATAAAAATGGTACCTCCCTTCTGTGGGTAGGCCTAGCGCCCACGAAAGGAAATGGCCCAAAACACAACGTGGACACAACATATTTTTTCACAGAAAACAGAGGTGTTTTTTGCGAAGTGCCTACCGGTGGATTTTGGCCTGTAGCTCAGCCGGCACCTAGGGAAACCTACCAAAGCTGTGCATTTCTGAAAACTAGAGACCTAGGGGAATCCAAGGAGGGGTGACTTGCGGGGCTCGGACCAGGTTCTGTTACCCAGAATCCTTTGCAAACCTCAAAATTTGGCTGAAAAAACACATGTTCCTCACATTTCTGTGGCAGAAAGTTCTGGAATCTGAGAGGAGCCACGAATTTTCTTCCACCCAGCGTTCCCCCAAGTCTCCCAATAAAAATTATACCTCACTTGTGTGGGTAGGCCTAGCGCCTGCGACAGGAAACGCCCCAAAGCGCAACGTGGACACATCCAAATTTTTGAAAGAAAACAGAGGTGTTTTTTGCGAAGTGCCTACCTGTAGATTTTGGCCTCTAGCTCAGCTGGCACCTAGGGAAACCTACCAAACCTGTGCATTTCTGAAAACTAGAGACCTAGGGGAATCCAAGATGGGGTGACTTGCGGGGCTCGGACCAGGTTCTGTTATCCAGAATCCTTTGCAAACCTCAAAATTTGGCTAAAAAAACACATGTTCCTCACATTTCTGTGGCAGAAAATTCTGGAATCTGGGAGGAGCCACAAATTTCCTTCCACCCAGCGTTCCCCCAAGTCTCCCGATAAAAATGATACCTCACTTGTGTGGGTAGGCCTAGCGCCCGCAACAGGAAACGCCCCAAAGCGCAACGTGGACACATCCAATTTTTTGGAAGAAAACAGAGGTGTTTTTTGCGAAGTGCCTACCTGTAGATTTTGGCCTCTAGCTCAGACGGCACCTAGGGAAACCTACCAAACCTGTGCATTTCTGAAAACTAGAGACCTAGGGGAATCCAAGATGGGGTGACTTGCGGGGCTCGGACCAGGTTCTGTTACCCAGAATCCTTTGCAAACCTCAAAATTTGGCTAAAAAAACACATGTTCCTCACATTTCTGTGGCAGGCAGAAAGTTCTGGAATCTGAGAGGAGCCACAAATTTCCTTCCACCCAGCGTTCCCCCAAGTCTCCTGATAAAAATGATACCTCACTTGTGTGGGTAGGCCTAGCGCCCGCGACAGGAAACGCCCCAAAGCGCAACGTGGACACATCCAAATTTTTGGAAGAAAACAGGTGTTTTTTGCAAAGTGCCTACCTGTAGATTTTGGCCTCTAGCTCAGCCGGCACCTATGCAAACCTACCAAGCCTGTGCATTTCTGAAAACTAGAGACCTAGGGGAATTCAAGATGGGGTGACTTGCGGGGCTCGCACCAGGTTCTGATACCCAGAATCCTTTGCAAACCTCAAAATTTGGCTACAAAAACACATGTTCCTCACATTTCTGTGGCAGAAAGTTTTGGAATCTGAGAGGAGCCACAAATTTCCTTCCACCCAGCGTTCCCCCAAGTCTCCCGATAAAAATGATACCTCACTTGTGTGGGTAGGCCTAGCGCCCGCGACAGGAAACACCCCAAAGCGCAACGTGGACACATCCAAATTTTTTGAAGAAAACAGAGGTGTTTTTTGCGAAGTGCCTACCTGTAGATTGTGGCCTCTAGCTCAGCCGGCACCTATGGAAACCTACCAACCCTGTGCATTTCTGAAAACTAGAGACCTAGGGGAATCCAAGGAGGGGTGACTTGCGGGGCTCGGACCAGGTTCTGTTACCCAGAATCCTTTGCAAACCTCAAAATTTGGCTAAAAAAACACATGTTCCTCACATTTCTGTGGCAGAAAGTTCTGGAATCTGAGAGCAGCCACAAATTTCCTTCCACCCAGCGTTCCCCCAAGTCTCCCGATAAAAATGATACCTCACTTGTGTGGGTAGGCCTAGCGCCCGCGACAGGAAACGGCCCAAAGCGCAACGTGGACACATCCAAATTTTTGGAAGAAAACAGAGGTGTTTTTTGCCAAGTGCCTACCTGTAGATTTTGGCCTCTAGCTCAGCCGGCACCTAGGGAAACCTACCAAAGCTGTGCATTTCTGAAAACTAGAGACCTAGGGGAATCCAAGGAGGGGTGACTTGCGGGGCTCGGACCAGGTTCTGTTACCCAGAATCCTTTGCAAACCTCAAAATTTGGCTAAAAAAACACATTTTCCTCACATTTCTGTGGCAGAAAGTTCTGGAATCTGAGAGGAGCCACAAATTTCCTTCCACCCAGCGTTCCCCCAAGTCTCCCGATAACAATGATACCTCACTTGTGTGGGTAGGCCTAGCGCCCGCGACAGGAAACGCCCCAAAGCGCAACGTGGACACATCCAAATTTTTTGAAGAAAACAGAGGTGTTTTTTGCGAAGTGCCTACCTGTAGATTTTGGCCTCTAGCTCAGCCAGCACCTAGGGAAACCTACCGAAATGTGCATTTCTGAAAACTAGAGACCTAGGGGAATCAAAGGAGGGGTGAATTGCGGGGCTCGGACCAGGTTCTGTTACCCAGAATCCTTTGCAAACCTCAAAATTTGGCTAAAAAAACACATGTTCCTCACATTTCTGTGGCAGAAAGTTCTGGAATCTGAGAGGAGCCACAAATTTCCTTCCACCTAGCGTTCCCCCAAGTCTCCCGATAAAAATGATACCTCATTTGTGTGGGTAGGCCTAGCGCCCACGAAAGGAAATTGCCCAAAACACAACGTGGACACAACATATTTTTTCACAGAAAACAGAGGTGTTTTTTGCGAAGTGCCTACCGGTGGATTTTGGCCTGTAGCTCAGCCGGCACCTAGGGAAACCTACCAAAGCTGTGCATTTCTGAAAACTAGAGACCTAGGGGAATCCAAGGAGGGGTGACTTGCGGGGCTCGGACCAGGTTCTGTTACCCAGATCCTTTGCAAACCTCAAAATTTGGCTAAAAAAACACATTTTCCTCACATTTCTGTGGCAGAAAGTTCTGGAATCTGAGAGGAGCCACAAATTTCCTTCCACCCAGCGTTCCCTCAAGTCTCCCGATAACAATGATACCTCACTTGTGTGGGTAGGCCTAGCGCCCGCGACAGGAAACGCCCCAAAGCGCAACGTGGACACATCCAAATTTTTGGAAGAAAACAGAGGTGTTTTTTGCGAAGTGCCTACCTGTAGATTTTGGCCTCTAGCTCAACCGGCACCTAGGGAAACCTACCAAACCTGTGCATTTCTGAAAACTAGAGACCTAGGGGAATCCAAGGAGGGGTGACTTGCGGGGCTCGGACCAGGTTCTGTTACCCAGAATCCTTTGCAAACCTCAAAATTTGGCTAAAAAAACACATGTTCCTCACATTTCTGTGGCAGAAAGTTCTGGAATCTGAGAGGAGCCACAAATTTCCTTCCACCTAGCGTTCCCCCAAGTCTCCCGATAAAAATGATACCTCACTTGTGTGGGTAGGCCTAGCGCCCGCGACAGGAAACGCCCCAAAGCGCAACGTGGACACATCCAAATTTTTGAAAAAGAAAACAGTGCCTACCTGTGGATTTTAGCCTGTAGCTCAGCCGGCACCTAGGGAAACCTACCAACCCTGTGCATTTTTTAAAACTAGAGACCTAGGGGAATCCAAGATGGGGTGACTTGTGGGGCTCGGACCAGGTTCTGTTACCCAGAATCCTTTGCAAACCTCAAAATTTGGCTAAAAAAACACATGTTCCTCACATTTCTGTGGCAGAAAGCTCTGAAATCTGAGAGGAGCCACAAATTTCCTACCACCCAGCGTTCCCCTAAGTCTCTCGATAAAAATGGTACCTCCCTTCTGTGGGTAGGCCTAGCGCCCACGAAAGGAAATGGCCCAAAACACAACGTGGACACAACATATTTTTTCACAGAAAACAGAGGTGTTTTTTGCGAAGTGCCTACCGGTGGATTTTGGCCTGTAGCTCAGCCGGCACCTAGGGAAACCTACCAAAGCTGTGCATTTCTGAAAACTAGAGACCTAGGGGAATCCAAGGAGGGGTGACTTGCGGGGCTCGGACCAGGTTCTGTTACCCAAAATCTTTGCAAACCTCAAAATTTGGCTAAAAAAACACATTTTCCTCACATTTCTGTGGCAGAAAGTTCTGGAATCTGAGAGGAGCCACAAATTTCCTTCCACCAAGCGTTCCCTCAAGTCTCCCGATAACAATGATACCTCACTTGTGTGGGTAGGCCTAGCGCCCGCGACAGGAAACGCCCCAAAGCGCAACGTGGACACATCCAAATTTTTGGAAGAAAACAGAGGTGTTTTTTTGCGAAGTGCATACCTGTAGATTTTGGCCTCTAGCTCAGCCGGCACCTAGGGAAACCTACCAAAGCTGTGGATTTCTGAAAACTAGAGACCTAGGGGAATCCAAGGAGGGGTGACTTGCGGGACTCGGACCAGGTTCTGTTACCCAGAATCCTTTGCAAACCTCAAAATGTGGCTAAACAAACACATATTCCTCACATTTCTGTGGCAGAAAGTTCTGGAATCTGAGAGGAGCCACAAATTTCCTTCCACCTAGCGTTCCCCCAAGTCTCCCGATAAAAATGATACCTCACTTGTGTGGGTAGGCCTAGTGCCCTCGACAGGAAACGCCCCAAAGCGCAACGTGGACACATCCAAATTTTTGAAAGAAAACAGAGGTGTTTTTTGCGAAGTGCCTACCTGTAGATTTTGGCCTCTAGCTCAGACGTCACCTAGGGAAACCTACCAAACCTGTGCATTTCTGAAAACTAGAGACCTAGGGGAATCCAAGATGGGGTGACTTGCGGGGCTCGGACCAGGTTCTGTTACCCAGAATCCTTTGCAAACCTCAAAATTTGGCTAAAAAAACACATGTTCCTCACATTTCTGTGGCAGAAAGTTTTGGAATCTGAGAGGAGCCACAAATTTCCTTCCACCCAGCGTTTCCCCAAGTCTCCCGATAAAAATGATACCTCACTTGTGTGGGTAGGCCTAGCGCCCGCGACAGGAAACACCCCAAAGCGCAACGTGGACACATCCAAATTTTTGGAAGAAAACAGAGGTGTTTTTTGCGAAGTGCCTACCTGTAGATTGTGGCCTCTAGCTCAGCCGGCACCTATGGAAACCTACCAACCCTGTGCATTTCTGAAAACTAGAGACCTAGGGGAATCCAAGGAGGGGTGACTTGCGGGGCTCGGACCAGGTTCTGTTACCCAGAATCCTTTGCAAACCTCAAAATTTGGCTAAAAAAACACATGTTCCTCACATTTCTGTGGCAGAAAGTTCTGGAATCTGAGAGCAGCCACAAATTTCCTTCCACTCAGCGTTCCCCCAAGTCTCCCGATAAAAATGATACCTCACTTGTGTGGGTAGGCCTAGCGCCCGCGACAGGAAACGGCCCAAAGCGCAACGTGGACACATCCAAATTTTTGGAAGAAAACAGAGGTGTTTTTTGCGAAGTGCCTACCTGTAGATTTTGGCCTCTAGCTCAGCCAGCACCTAGGGAAACCTACCGAAATGTGCATTTCTGAAAACTAGAGACCTAGGGGAATCCAAGGAGGGGTGAATTGCGGGGCTCGGACCAGGTTCTGTTACCCAGAATCCTTTGCAAACCTCAAAATTTGGCTAAAAAAACACATGTTCCTCACATTTCTGTGGCAGAAAGTTCTGGAATCTGAGAGGAGCCACAAATTTCCTTCCACCCAGCGTTCCCCCAAGTCTCCCGATAAAAATGATACCTCACTTGTGTGGGTAGGCCTAGCGCCCGCGACAGGAAACACCCCAAAGCGCAATGTGGACACATCCAAATTTTTGGAAGAAAACAGAGGTGTTTTTTGCGAAGTGCCTACCTGTAGATTTTGGCCTCTAGCTCAACCGGCACCTAGGGAAACCTACCAAACCTGTGCATTTCTGAAAACTAGAGACCTAGGGGAATCCAAGGAGGGGTGACTTGCGGGGCTCGGACCAGGTTCTGTTACCCAGAATCCTTTGCAAACCTCAAAATTTGGCTAAAAAAACACATGTTCCTCACATTTCTGTGGCAGAAAGTTCTGGAATCTGAGAGGAGCCACAAATTTCCTTCCACCTAGCGTTCCCCCAAGTCTCCCGATAAAAATGATACCTCACTTGTGTGGGTAGGCCTAGCGCCCGCGACAGGAAACGCCGCAAAGCGCAACGTGGACACATCCAAATTTTTGAAAAAGAAAACAGTGCCTACCTGTGGATTTTAGCCTGTAGCTCAGCCGGCACCTAGGGAAACCTACCAACCCTGTGCATTTTTTAAAACTAGAGACCTAGGGGAATCCAAGATGGGGTGACTTGTGGGGCTCGGGCCAGGTTCTGTTACCCAGAATCCTTTGCAAACCTCAAAATTTGGCTAAAAAAACACATGTTCCTCACATTTCTGTGGCAGAAAGCTCCGGAATCTGAGAGGAGCCACAAATTTCCTTCCACCCAGGGTTCCCCTAAGTCTCTCGATAAAAATGGTACCTCCCTTCTGTGGGTAGGCCTAGCGCCCACGAAAGGAAATGGCCCAAATCACAACGTGGACACAACATATTTTTTCACAGAAAACAGAGGTGTTTTTTGCGAAGTGCCTACCGGTGGATTTTGGCCTGTAGCTCAGCCGGCACCTAGGGAAACCTACCAAAGCTGTGCATTTCTGAAAACTAGAGACCTAGGGGAATCCAAGGAGGGGTGACTTGCGGGGCTCGGACCAGGTTCTGTTACCCAGAATCCTTTGCAAACCTCAAAATTTGGCTAAAAAAACACATTTTCCTCACATTTCTGTGGCAGAAAGTTCTGGAATCTGAGAGGAGCCACAAATTTCCTTCCACCCAGCGTTCCCCCAAGTCTCTCGATAACAATGATACCTCACTTGTGTGGGTAGGCCTAGCGCCCGCAACAGGAAACGCCCCAAAGCACAACGTGGACACATCCAAATTTTTGGAAGAAAACAGAGGTGTTTTTTGCGAAGTGCCTACCTGTAGATTTTGGCCTCTAGCTCAGCCAGCACCTAGGGAAACCTACCGAAATGTGCATTTCTGAAAACTAGAGACCTAGGGGAATCCAAGGAGGGGTGACTTGCGGGGCTCGGACCAGGTTCTGTTACCCAGAATCCTTTGCAAACCTCAAAATTTGGCTAAAAAAACACATGTTCCTCACATTTCTGTGGCAGAAAGTTCTGGAATCTGAGAGGAGCCACAAATTTCCTTCCACCCAGCGTTCCTCCAAGTCTCCCGATAAAAATGATACCTCACTTGTGTGGGTAGGCCTAGCGCCCGCGACAGGAAACACCCCAAAGCGCAATGTGGACACATCCAAATTTTTGGAAGAAAACAGAGGTGTTTTTTGCGAAGTGCCTACCTGTAGATTTTGGCCTCTAGCTCAGCCGGCACCTAGGGAAACCTCCCAAAGCTGTGTATTTCTGAAAACTAGAGACCTAGGGGAATCCAAGGAGGGGTGACTTGCGGGGCTCGGAGCAGGTTCTGTTACCCAGAATCCTTTGCAAACCTCAAAATTTGGCTAAAAAAACACATGTTCCTCACATTTCTGTGGCAGAAAGTTCTGGAATCTGAGAGGAGCCACAAATTTCCTTCCACCCAGCGTTCCCCCAAGTCTCCCGATAAAAATGATACCTCACTTGTGTGGGTAGGCCTAGCGCCCGCGACAGGAAACGCCCCAAAGCGCAACGTGGACACATCCAAATTTTTGAAAAAGAAAACAGTGCCTACCTGTGGATTTTGGCCTGTAGCTCAGCCGGCACCTAGGGAAACCTACCAACCCTGTGCATTTCTGAAAACTAGAGACCTAGGGGAATCCAAGATGGGGTGACTTGCGGGGCTCGGACCAGGTTCCGTTACTCAGAATCCTTTGAAAATCTCAAAATTTGGCTAAAAAAACACATGTTCCTCACATTTCTGTGGCAGAAAGTTCTGGAATCTGGGAGGAGCCACAAATTTCCTTCCACCCAGCGTTCCCCCAAGTCTCCCGATAAAAATGATACCTTACTTGTGTAGGTAGGCCTAGCGCCCGCAACAGGAAACGCCCCAAAGCGCAACGTGGACACATCCAAATTTTTGGAAGAGAACAGACGTGTTTTTTGCGAAGTGCCTACCTGTAGATTTTGGCCTCTAGCTCAGCCGGCACCTAGGGAAACCTACCAAAGCTGTGCATTTCTGAAAACTAGAGACCTAGGGGAATCCAAGGAGGGGTGACTTGCGGGGCTCGGAGCAGGTTCTGTTACCCAGAATCCTTTGCAAACCTCACAATTTGGCTAAAAAAACACATGTTCCTCACATTTCTGTGGCAGAAAGTTCTGGCATCTGAGAGGAGCCACAAATTTCCTTCCACCCAGCGTTCCCCCAAGTCTCCCGATAAAAATGATACCTCACTTGTGTGGGTAGGCTTAGCGCCCGCGACAGGAAACACCCCAAAGCGCAATGTGGACACATCCAAATTTTTGGAAGAAAACAGAGGTGTTTTTTGCGAAGTGCCTACCTGTAGATTTTGGCCTCTAGCTCAGCTGGCACCTGGGGAAACCTACCAAACCTGTGCATTTCTGAAAACTAGAGACCTAGGGGAATCCAAGGAGGGGTGACTTGCGGGGCTCGGACCAGGTTCTGTTACCCAGAATCCTTTGCAAACCTCAAAATTTGGCTAAAAAAACACATGTTCCTCACATTTCTGTGGCAGAAAGTTCTGGAATCTGGGAGGAGCCACAAATTTCCTTTCACCCAGCGTTCCCCCAAGTCTCCCGATAAAAATGATACCTTACTTGTGTGGGTAGGCCTAGCGCCCGCAACAGGAAACGCCCCAAAGGGCAACGTGGACACATCCAAATTTTTGGAAGAAAACAGAGGTGTTTTTTGCGAAGTGCCTACCTGTAGATTTTGGCCTCTAGCTCAGCCGGCACCTAGGGAAACCTACCAAAGCTGTGCATTTCTGAAAACTAGAGACCTAGGGGAATCCAAGGAGGGGTGACTTGCGGGGCTCGGAGCAGGTTCTGTTACCCAGAATCCTTTGCAAACCTCAAAATTTGGCTAAAAAAACACATGTTCCTCACATTTCTGTGGCAGAAAGTTCTGGAATCTGAGAGGAGCCACAAATTTCCTTCCACCCAGCGTTCCCCCAAGTCTCCCGATAAAAATGATACCTCACTTGTGTGGGTAGGCCTAGCGCCCGCGACAGGAAACACCCCAAAGCGCAATGTGGACACATCCAAATTTTTTGAAGAAAACAGAGATGTTTTTTGCGAAGTGCCTACCTGTAGATTTTGGCCTCTAGCTCAGCTGGCACCTAGGGAAACCTACCAAACCTGTGCATTTCTGAAAACTAGAGACCTAGGGGAATCCAAGGAGGGGTGACTTGCAGGGCTCGGACCAGGTTCTGTTACCCAGAATCCTTTGCAAACCTCAAAATTTGGCTAAAAAAACACATGTTCCTCACATTTCTGTGGCAGAAAGTTCTGGAATCTGAGAGGAGCCACAAATTTCCTTCCACCCAGCGTTCCCCCAAGTCTCCCGATAAAAATGATACCTCACTTGTGTGGGTAGGCCTAGCGCCCGCGACAGGAAACGCCCCAAAGCGCAACGTGGACACATCAAAATTTTTGAAAAAGAAAACAGTGCCTACCTGTGGATTTTGGCCTGTAGCTCAGCCGGCACCTAGGGAAACCTACCAACCCTGTGCATTTTTGAAAACTAGAGACCTAGGGGAATCCAAGATGGGGTGACTTGTGGGGCTCGGACCAGGTTCTGTTACCCAGAATCCTTTGCAAACCTCAAAATTTGGCTAAAAAAACACATGTTCCTCACATTTCTGTGGCAGAAAGTTCTGGAATCTGAGAGGAGCCACAAATTTCCTTCCACCCAGCGTTCCCCTAAGTCTCTTGATAAAAATGGTACCTCCCTTCTGTGGGTAGGCCTAGCGCCCACGAAAGGAAATGGCCCAAAACACAACGTGGACACAACATATTTTTTCACACAAAACAGAGGTGTTTTTTGCAAAGTGCCTACCTGTGGAGTTTGGCCTCTAGCTCAGCCGGCCCCGGGAGGGGGCAGAAATGCCCTGAAATAAATTCCCCCCCCCCCACCCCCCCCAAACCCCCCCTGCCCGGGAACGACACTTGCCTACGGGGTCGCTCCCCCTGCGTGACATTGGCGCCAAAAAACAAATCCCCGGTGCCTAGTGGTTTCTGCCCCCTTGGGGGCAGATTGACCTAAAATCGGCCAATCTGCCCCCAGGGGGGCAGAAATGGCCTAAATACAATTTGCCCCCCAGGGGAGCGACCCTTGCCTGATGGGTCTCTCCTCATCTCTAAAAAAACAAACAAACAAAAAAAAAACACAAAAAAAAAATTCCCCTGGCGCCTAGAGGTTTCTGCCCCCCCCCTGGGGGCAGATCGGCCTAATAATAGGCCGATCTGCCCCCAGGGGGGACAGAAATGGCCTAAAATAAATTTCCCCCCCCAACTCCCTTCCCCCCCCCCCCCCCCCCCCCGGGAGCGACCCTTGCCTACGGGGTCGCTCCCCCTGCGTGACATTGGCGCCAAAAAACAAATCCCAGGTGCCTGGTGGTTTCTGCCCCCTTGGGGGCAGATTGACCTAAAATCGGCCAATCTGCCCCCAGGGGGGCAGAAATGGTCTAAATACAATTTGCCCCCCAGGGGAGCGACCCTTGCCTGATGGGTCGCTACCCATCTCTAAAAAAACAAACAAACAACCAAAAAAAACACACAAAAAAAAAAATTGCCCTGGCGCCTAGAGGGTTCTGCCCCCCCCTGGGGGCACATCGGCCTAATAATAGGCCGATCTGCCCCCAAGGGGGGCATAAATGGCCTAAAATAAATTTGCACCATCCCCCCCACCCCCCGGGAGCGACCCTTGCCTACGGGGTCGCTCTACCTGCGTGACATTGGCGCCAAAAAAACAAATCTCCGGTGCCTAGTGGTATCTGCCCCCAGGGGGGCAGAAATGGTCTAAATACAATTTGCCCCCCAGGGGAGCGACCCTTGCCTGATGGGTCGCTCCCCATCTCTAAAAAAAAAAACAAAAAAAAAAAAAACACAAACAGTAAAATTTGCCCTGGCGCCTAGAGGTTTCTGCCCCCAGGCGGGGCTGAAATGGCCTAAAATAAATTGCCCCCCCCAGGGAGCGACTCTTGCCTAAGGGGTTGCTCCCCTTGCGTCAAACTCACGCAAAGAAAAAACTCCCTGGTGTCTAGTGGTTTCTATCCCCCTTGGGGGCAGATTGGCCTCATCAAAATAGGCCAATCTGCCCCCAAGGGAGGCAGAAATGGCCTAAATATAATTTTCCCCCAAGGGGAGCGACCCTTGCCTAAGGGGTCGCTCCCCACCAAAAAAAAAAAAAAAAAAAGTTAAAAAAAAGAACAAAAAAAATTATCCCTGGTGCCTAAAGGTTTCTGCCCCCAGGGGGGGCAGAAAAGGCCTTCCCAAAAACATGCCCCCCCTGGGAGCGACCCTTGCCCAAGGGGTCGCTCCCTTTTGTCAGTATCAGTAAAAAAATAAAAAACCCTGGTGTCTAGTGGGGTTTCAAAAGCCGGATTGCAAGCAATCCGGCTTTTGAAACCCTCGGAGAGACTTCAAAGGGAAGGAAATACATTTCCTTCCCTTTGAAGCCCCTCCGGGCCTCCCCCACATGATTGAAAGAGAAATGCTTAGCATTTCTCTTTCATTCGGAGGCCCCGTGACTAATCAGCGCGCGCTCGCGCGCTGACGTCACAGGGGGGGGTCGGGGTGGAAGGGGAAGGTCTTCCCCTTCCATCCCCGGCTTGGGGGGGGGAGAGGGTGCACGGGGGCACGCTAGCGCTCCCTCAAGTTCCCCTTGTGCCATGGACGAGATGATCTCGTCCAAGGCACAGGGGAACTGTAGCCTTGGACGAGATCATCTCGTCCAAGGCACAGAACAGGTTAAAACGCTAATAGCTCTAACTCGAGCAAATGGAAGACCCGTTGCTATTAGCTTTTTAAACTCCTAACCGGACTATTCTTGCCACACAAATAAAAAAAAAATGCAGCGCGATCGCGCTATGTAAACCCCAGCGCGATCTCGCTGCGTTTTTTTTTTTCTTTTCTTTTGTGTGGCAAGAAAAGTCCAGTTAGGAGTTTACAAAGCTAATAGCTCTAACTCGAGCAAATGCGAGACCCGTCGCGCCAATCAGCGCACACAGGGATGAAAACAATAAGCTGTACAGCTTAACTCGCAAAAACACATGGGTCGTGTTTTACCGTGACCTTTGAAAAATATGCACAAGAAACGGAATCATGTTTACACAACATAAAAAAACAGTGAGGGGAGAGCAAGCTGGCCCTGGAAAAGCCCCCCTCTGTTTTATTATGTTTGCAAAGGGAGCTGATGGGGAGGAGGGACTGAACAAGCACCCACAGTGTTGAAGTGAAACAGGCAAATGCTAAAAAAAAGTCTTTTACAGAAGAGATAAACAGAACATATCGTAATAACACAGTAGTTTGTGCTGCTTCCAAAGTGAAAAAGGCAGGACCAATAGTCAGAACTGACCACTAGCAAGCAAGGATTTTTGAAGGACACTGCAACTAACAAATGAAAACGCTGGAACTCACTGTATAGTATACTTAAAAGTATACAGCAGGCCAAACGCTAACGCTCAACCTAAAAGGGTATATGGCTTGTCATCGCCAAGGACGTGCGGACCCTGGGGGTCTACGGCAGGCGGAGCACCCACTGTTGCAAATGGTGGGAGGACCTGAGACGCTCGGCACGGAAGACGGCGGAGGCCCGGGTGGGGATGGCCTCCCAACGAGGAAGGGGTGCCCATGAAACTCTGACCCCCCTGATGGCCCGCATTCTGGCGGTGGCCTATCTGGAGTTGGATGGGCGCTTGGGGGCATCACAGCAGCCACAAGGGGATGAGTACAGTGGCCCATTATACAACCTGCATCTTGTGGGGTGTTATCCGGGTGGGGGATATGGGCCTGTGGGTGCCCCTAGGCCAGGCCTGACATTGTAGAGTAGGTCCTATGTTGGGCAGGGTTCTGATGTAAAATACCTCCAACCAAGCTAGTAGGCATCCACTGCTGGGCAGGGGTCTGTGGCTCTCAGGTATGCTGCAATGGGCGTTAGGTGTCCTTATCCATGGCCTGGTGACTAGCATTGTGACTAGTAGTGCATTGCATAGTGCGTGGGGCTGTTCCCTGTGTGTGTGTGTGTGTTGTGTACGCCAACGGTGGTGTTGTTGACGCCTTTGACCAGGTGTATCCGTTGTCTCTCCACCCCCCCACTTTTTGTTTTGTCACCCTGTCCTTATGTGCATTATCATCATCTGGCTGAGGAGCAGAGGCACAGGTGATGGAGGGAGCTGCATCCCACAGGACCCAGGTTGCAGAATCCACTGACAGTGAGGGCACCAGTGGGATGGAGGGCGGGGGGAGCACCACAGCGGAGACAGGAGGGGACAGTTCGGACACAGATTCCTCCTCCGATTGAAGCTCCCTGGTGGTGGCGGACACCTGTGTGACCACCCCGGCTACTGGTACACCTGCCACCCCCGTACCAGCACCGCCCTCCCAGTAGCCCCTCAACAAGTTTCCCGTGTCCGCTCACCCACAAGGGTGGGCATCTCCTTCGCCCCAGGCACCTCAGGCTCTGCCCAGTTAGCCCTGCTGCCCTGAGTGAGGAGGCTATTGACCTCCTGCGATCCATCTCTGTTGGGAAGTCAACCATTGTGAATGCCATCCAAGGGCTGGCAGCCCACATGCAACAGACAAATGCATTCCTGGAGGGCATTCACACTGCCATGGCGGCCCAACATAGATCATTCCAGACTCTGGCCTCCTCTCTGATGGCAGCCATTGTCCCTGTTTCTAGCCTCCCCCCTACAACGTCCTCTACCCAGTCCCATTCCCCTCAACCCCAACCTATCCCAAGCACACAGGCAGACGAACATGCACCCAGGACAACACGCAAGAGTGGACATGGCAAACACAAGCACCACACTTCATCCCGCAGGCACTCACACAAACACCATCCAGATGCAGACATACCAACATCCACTGCCTCCACTGTGGCCTCCTCCTCATCCTCCACCACCCTCGCAGTTACATCCCCACTCATACCTGCATGGACTACATCCTCATCCACTACCCCCATCACTAGCAACTAGCACACCTAACAGCACACACCCCTCACTGACAGTCACCAACCCCACCTCCATGCACAGGTCCCCTGTGTCCTCTCCCACTGTGTGTGTGCCCCCTCCTCCCAAAGTACACAAACACAAGCACTCAGACACCCAACAGCCATCCACCTCACAACAGCATCTAGCCCATGCACCTGCACCCAAACATAGCAGACTGACGCCTCCTACAACCACTCCCTCTTCCTCCACACCCAAACCATCTCCCGCTTCCTGCTCCAATGTCCCTAAGAAGCTTTTCCTTGCCCACATTGACCTCTTCCTTAGCCCCCCCCCATCCCTCACTTCAGGCCAGGGTGGTCACAACCCAGGCAAGCACCTCAGCCACCCAGTCCAGGGGCACAGTAGTGTCCACAGCTTAACCAGGTGGGAGAGTATCCCGGGCACCAGGCAGCTACACTGATAGGGTGCCTGCACGAAGTGCTTCAAGGAAGGGCAAGGAGGCACCCCTAGCTGCAAAAAGGAATTGCAAGGAGGCACCCCCAGCTGGGAAAAGGAATGGCAAGGCGCAATCCCCGGCTGCTGAGAGAAAGGGCAAGGATCAGTCCCCAACTGCTGCCAAAAGGAGCAAGGAGCCATCCCAAGCTGCTGGCAGGAAGGGCAAGGGGCCTGCACCAGCAATCAAAAAGGACAAGAGTCCTGGTGCTGGGACTCAGTCGGAGCCCCAACCACCAACTATTGTGGCTCAGCCGTCCGAAGCTGCAGGGGAAAGGCTGGAGCCTCCCCCCACCACTGCAAGCACTGCCACCAGCACCACTGCCAGCAGAGGCAGCCCCAGTGGGCAGCAATCCGAGGCTGCAGGGAAGGGTCTGGAGCCTCCCCCACCATTGCCAGCAGCAGTACCACCACTGAGCAGCCGTCACCACCGGCGGACAGTGTGTAGTCCTCGTCCATGGGCTGTAGTGCAGCCTGGCCCCAGCAAGTCCTGTGGGTACGACACCCAGGTGAGAGACTGTGACCTTGCACTCCCCAAGATCTGCATCACAGGGAATGTTGCCCCCTCCAGAACCAGTGGAGATGCCATCCATTCACCCTATCCTTCCCAGGATGAAGCTCACTGGGCACAATGCCCCCTCCAGAACCAGTGGGCAAATCACCCCCTTGAGAGACTGTGGCCTTGCACTCCCCAGGACCAAGCAGTGGGCAAATCACCTACTAGAGAGACTGTGGCCTGGCACTCCCCAGGACCAAGCAGTGGGCAAGTCACCCACTTGAGAGACTGTGGCCTTGCACTCCCCAGGACCAAACAGTGGGCAAATCACCCACTTGAGAGACTGTGGCCTTGCACTCACCAGGACCAAACAGTGGGCAAGTCACCACCTGAGAGACGGTGGCCTTGCACTCCCCAGGACCAAGCAGTGGGCAAATCACCCACTTGAAAGACTGTGGCCTTCCACTCCCTAGGACCAAGCAGTGGGGAGGTCACCCACTTGAGAGACTTTGGCCTTGCACTCCCCAGGACAAAGCAGTGGGCTACCCACCCACTAGAGAGACTGTGGCTTTGCAGTCCCCAGGACCAAGCAGTGGGCAAGTCACCCAATTGAGAGACTGTGGCCTTGCACTCCCCAGGACCAAGCAGTGGGAAAATCACCCACTTGAGAGAACCGAGCACAGGGCATGTTGCCCCCTCCAGACCAGTGGTGTTTTACCATCTTCCGGCTGAGGTGCCCCCCCATTCCCCGTCCTCCTGAGGTGCCTGTCTATTTTCTACCTGATGCCTCTGCAGTGTTCTCTCCGTGTTGTTGCAGAGGTTGGGCCTTGGACTTTGTGATGTGACCCTGTGGCCCACAGACATTGAGGACTGGGCAGTGTCCCTTGCATTGTAAATATGTATATACTTTTTTATTTGGATGCACATATTTCACCTAAATTTATCTTATAATCAGCCTTTTTACACTATTGTAGTTGTCCTTATTCCTTAGGGGTACTGGGTGTATATGTTATGTTACTGCATCTGGTTGTGTGTGTGGGGGTGTTGCGTGTGTGTGTCACTCTCTTTTGCATCCCCCCCCTCCTGTGTGCTAGGCGGCAGTACTCACCGTAGTCATCTTCGCTGGCGTTGATGTTCGTAATGGAGCAGAAGGTAGATGAGCATGGAGAACACATGCAACTCAGGCTCCAGGACGGCGTGGTTCTTCCTTGAGTCTCCAGAGGTGAGTCGTTTCCCTTCTGTGCTTTGTTTCCTCCAGGCTTCTGATGTCGTTGGTACCGCCCTGGAAAAGGAGGCGAATAGGTGTGTTGTATTACTATGGGCGGTACATTGTATTCCACCTGGCTGTTGGCGGTTACCGCCATGGTGCCTGTTGGTTTCGCTCTGGTGGTCGGTGTGTTAAAGTGGTTGTCTGTCTGAGTGGTTTCCGCTGTGGTCATAATTTCATATTTAGTACCGCCAGCCTTTTGGCGGTATTACCGCCGTTTTATCACTGACTGCCAGGGTTGTAATGAGGGCCTAAATTTGGTAAGGGTTGGCTGGCTCCGTCCAAATGGACCAAGTTTTGCAGATTATATATCTGTCCCTTTTTAGAACATACATTTCGTAAAGCATCCTGTGTATTACCCTAATTATAAGAGTCAACCACTTCTGTGCTCCCTGGGCAAGTCTTGCCCTCTTGTTCGCACCATCTCCCTTCCCACCCCCACAATCCTTATGTTCCACACTGGAAGTGATCGGGCTGGCCCATCAGCATAGACCAGGAGACTGATCCAGTTCCAGAATCAGACCCCTTCTCCTTCCGAGATGACGGAACGTTCGGGGTGCGCTCAAGTAGGTCATCAGTTAATTTTGCCTTCAAGTGTCTTTTGTGTATCTCCCTTTCGGGCCCGCTGCCCTGCTGGGCGCCAGCCTTCAATCCCGTCTCAGGCTTCTGCTGGTGTGGAGAGGTATCAGGATTTGCCTTTCGCTACCAGTCAAAGCTTCACTGGGAAAAGCATCATATACTTGAGTTCCTTTGTGCGTGGGGCTTTCTTCAGTTTATCAAAGCTGCAACATTGCTTCTGTACCTGAAGTGTACAATCAGGGAAGAACGATATGAGGGCATTGTCGTAGTGCAGGTCTCCTGCGAGCTGCTTGCAGTATAGTGTTGCGCCGTCGCGATGGTTGAATATCCTTGCAGTAATTGTTCTTGGAGGGACCCCAGGCTTTGGTGGCGGGATCAGTGCCCTATGTGCCCGCTCCACGAGAAGAAGTTCAAAAGATGCTTTGGATGGAGGGTGTTGACTATAAGGTCCTCAAGAAAGAGATCCACGCTGGGCCCCTCCGCTCCTTCCGCGACCCAGACCACTCTGATGTTGTTCCTCCTTGTCCTACCTTCTTGGTCTTCAAGTCTGGCAGCCATCATCCTAGTTGCTTTGTAAGATATTGTACTTGCTCTTGTAGCCTCTTAGATGTGGTCTGAAGTGTCTGAATATTGGTCTCAGCTGTCAACACCTTGTCAGACATTCTTTGGAAGTCTGCTCGCAGGAAGGAGACATCTGCCAGGCCAGCATCCAGTTTGAGCTCTAAAGTGCTTTCTAGATCTGAGATCGCTATCATTATAATGCTCAGAGGAGGTTTCGCCGCCTCTGGCCTAACTGCTTCTGGCCTATTGGGTGGAAGGTCCTGTTTATGTGTAGCATATTTGTCCATTTATTGGAATGCATAGTCGCCTGGCCTTTTGGTTTCATCATGAGTTAGAGTTAGTAGGGAGTTCCGGTCTGGAGGGGGGAACGGGTGGCCCCCGAGCCCCCACCGGTTGTAGCTAGCTCATTTCCACAGTCCCCGCAAGGATCATCGTGGCCTCCCGCAGCCGACTCCCTCTCTCGAGCTTCTCCAGGTCCCCTCCTCCCCACCCACTCCCCAACAGCTCAGGCAACAGCAGGGCCAGCAGCGGAGATTTGGCCTGGGCAGTATATTTTGGGCCCCAAATGCAGAAAAACTTCCTGCACCTAAGATTTAGCTGGGAGGCTTCCACTTCTGAAGGGATGATTAGGAGTGTCCTTTGCAGTGGAGTGGGTGCACACTCTCGGTAACAGGCCCTTCCTGCAGTTGGAAGCGGGCTGGGTGGAAAGGAGAAGGCAGGCGCCAGGCCTGCATCAACATCTCCTGGGGATACAATTATCCAAATTTCAATCTCCCCTCCTCTGTGGCCCGTCCCCTCACTCACTCATTCCAGGCGGTTGGGGAGGAGGGCCGAGCCGTTTCCTCTGCTCTTATTCTTCTGATATCAATAGGCCATGTCTCTTGCCACGACGACGTCTGGCACTGTATCTCTCCTCCGTGCTTTGCTCCGGCCCCAGAGAGGCATCCCCAGCTGGGGAGCACAGTATCACACACTGGTGTCCAGCAGCCATGCACCCGGCCCCTCCAGTGTACAGCGATACAGGGGATCGGATCTGGGTCGCTGCGGCCCCAGATCACTCAGCCGTCTGACTCACCGGCGTGCGGTCTCCCTGTCTGCTCCGGAGGTCCGCATCCCTTGCGGCTACCGACAGATTCCCACGGCTGACATGGGCAAAACAGACACTTCCGCCCTCACTTGGGTCACATTGACCAGGGAGTGTATCTTGCTGAGCAGAATGCTATCTGATTCTGGATAGATGGCAGGGTAAATCGTTTGGTAGTAGCGGAGTGCTCTTAGGTGGTAACCATCTCAGCGTGAGTCTAAGCTTTTCAATTTTTTTAACACAACTGCAGCCCGAAGAACTGAATGGAATTATAACAAATGTGGTAGAAAGCTAGCTCTTGGTCTAGAAAGCTTGCTTTTTGTGATTTGGTGTAAATCCCTTCAGTAGTTTTGGAGATATTTGTTTAAAAAAAATATAGATATCAAGAGACGCAGATCCTTCAGGGATCCAACTGTTACCTTGCTGATATCTAATTGGCTGCCAGCACTTCAACAGGGGAGTGTTGGCAGCCATTTTGGAACTTGGCTTCAGCCTACTTCCACAAAAACAGTGAAAAAAAAGAAAAGGGGCCAGGGTAGGGACACCCTGAGCCCCTAGCCTTGGTCTATGGGTCCTTCAGGAACTCCATTTAACAAAAGAACAAAAAAAAACACCTCCATCAGTAGTTCCATTGAGTGGAATCTCTGTGTCTGACAGAAGTCCAGCCAAAATCACCAAAATATAAACATACAGAAAGATATTTTAAAAAAATATTATTTACTTATATGGATTAATTTATCTGATACTAAATACATATATAAACATAAATTGGTCTGTGAAACCTGGAGACTAAACAAAAATATAAAGATAATTCACACAACTTCAATCACACTAATTAAAAACAGAGAACAGATACAATAGGACCATTCTCTAAGTCAAAACTAAGTAAGATATCCACATAATATTAAAAAGAGAAATGACAAAAAATTAATTCAAGAAAGAGCTTCTCACAGAATACGGGACCCCGCCAAGGCTAAAAAGCATGTTTTTGTAAAGTGTTGGAAAAAAACAGGTGATCCATAGCCTCTGATTTTCTTGACATTAATTTTTTTTAAAGGGAAGTCTTCTGCCCTTTTTGTCATTTGCCCCTGGGTGGGCTAGGTCACGGGGGCAAGGGGGGCTTTAAAAAGGGAGGGTGCATTGGGCCCCCCCTCCTAGAGCGGCTTCTACTAGCCCCAAGGACTGCCACCTCCCTGGAACGTTCACAAAGAAAAATGCGGGGAGCGTGTGGCCCACCCAACGCAGCCCTAGGGGACTGCCCCCTCTCAGGGGCAAAGAGAAGAAAATGCAGGGGGGGGGGCCTGTTCCCCCGCCTGCAGTCCTGGAGGCCGCCACCTCCTCGGGACACAGAGACAATTGTATGCGGGGTGGTGCGCCCCCCCACCGCAGCCCGGGGACCACCAAATCCCCAGGGATAAATACAAAATGTATGCAGGGGCCGCACTCACCTCCTCCCCCACATCCCCGGGGTCTCCCACCTCCCTGAGGCAAATATACAATTGTATGTGATGGGGTCGCGTGGCATCCCAGCAGGCCCGGGGACCACCACCTCCCCGGGGCAAAGAGACAAATGTATGTCGGGGAGAGTGGCCCTCCGCAGCTCTGGGGACCACCACCTCCCCGGGACAAAGATGTAATTGTATGCGGGGCTGCACGGCACCCCCACAGCCCCGAGCACCGCCACCTCCCCGGGGCAATGATACAATTGTATGTGGGGGCCGCGCTGCACCCCTGCTGCCCTGGGGACCATCACCATCCCCCCCCACCCCGACAGCTCCCAGCTAGCAAAAGCAAACAAACTCCGCTTTCTGCAAGCGGGAGCTGTCAAACAGCTCCTGCTTGCAGAACGCTGAGTTTTCATTTGTTTCCCTACACGTATATTTGCGTGCAGGGAAACAGATGAAAACATTACTTCCGCAAGCAGGGAGCTGCTATTTAAAGCAGCTCTCTGCTTGCAGGAGCTATGTCGGCTCCTGCAGGACTTGGGGAGCCAGCTAGGCAGGCGGGCCTTCAGGCTCTCAATGGAGTCATGTCACTCTCCTCTTTTCCATCCCATAATGGGATGGAAGTGAGAGAGAGAGATTGTTATTGCAATGGGCTGTCCATGCAATGACTTAAACAAGTCAGACTAGCAAGTTGTTTGGTACAAATGTTATAGTTATGTTTGAATGCAGACCAGAACAGAGTCACTTTCGGCATAATGGTCAAGGTCTTGTGCTGTCACTCAGTAGGCTGTAGGTTCAAATCCTAGTATCGCTTGGCAGTGTGTTTGTTTATTGACTAACATTTTAATTCTTCCTAGAGATGTAAAATTCACATTTTTTTCCAAACTCATGCACTAGTTGACTGTCATAGGTATGTCTGGAAGAATCACCATAAGGAGTCACCTATGGCCTAAAGGCTTAGGTCAAAGACCCTCATACTGAAAGTTGAGGATTCTACTCCAGGTGTTTGTGGTCATTGTCCTGCTTTAATTTATTTTACATTAAAAAAATGTAAGGTTCATACTGAAAGGTTATCTCACTCTTTTACTTGACAATTACATTTTTCTTTTCAATTTGTCTTAAAAAATATCATTCAAACTATATAATTTATTAAACTTTAAAAACTCCCTGTGTGGCTATAGGGAGGGGCTGAGTGGTTATACGGGTTGGCCGCAGGCCCCGTGGCCAACCCCTGCTGCACACGGCCGAAGGTCGTGTGCCACACAGGGTTGGGTGGTTATAGGAGTTGGCAGCTGGTCCTGGCCTGTGGCCAGCCCCTACAGTCAACATCTGTTGTGCATGGTGTAAGGCTGTGCACAAGGTTGGGTGGTTATGGGGACTGGCCGTAGGCCAGGCCCTGCAGTCAACTTCTGCTGCACACGGCCTGGTGGTTGGATTAACGTATAGAAATATATTTTTTTTTAAAACATAGAAATTCAATTAAAAAACCAAAGGATTACAGGGGCATTATAGTTAGGCTAATTACTCTTACAAATTGCGGTATAATGCCATCTTTCATAACAGCATTGATAATATCAATGTAATATTTGCAGTAAATTTTTTGATGAAAAAACTGTGCATGGCCAGTTATAGTTACCTTAGGGTACGAGTTATAGTTACTTGAGGTAACTCTAACTATAACTGGTGAATTTCTATGGTTTTGTACGTTTAAAATGTGAGTATAACTATAATTCCCCTGTAACCTTTAGTTCCTTAGGTTAATTTGTATGTTTTTTTTATTCTATTTCCTAACTATAAAGTCCCTGTAACCTTTTTGTTTTTTCAGTGAAAATATATACATACACACATATATTTATATACACATGTATATAAATATATATATATATATATACACATATATATATATATATATATATATATATATATATATATATATATATATATATATATTCACTGCCTTTTTTTATGAAGTAACTGCCCTCCCCAAATCTTTTAAAGTCTTGGGCAGTCGGGCCAAGTGGCCCCCCTCCCCTTATAAATACATTGGGCCCCAGGGGATGGCATCCCCAGGGGCAAATACAGCTCCCCTTCCCTTAGTTAAAGAATGCACCCAATGCCGCTATTTATTTTTTTCGATTCTGCAGGAATCCCATGGGATTGCAGCAAAAATCTATGTTTTTTTCAGTTTTGACCCCGCGGGTGTTCCCCCTGGGTCCCTCTATCGGGCCTAGTGGGCCTGGGTATTCCTACCCTACCTTCTTTATGTTTTTTTTTCATACTCAGCCAAGTCCCAAGATGGCTGCTGCCACTTCGTGGTTGAAGTGGTTGCAGCCAATCGTATCTCTTTTTGAGATCCGTCAGACCTGCAGGCCCTCTGCATCTCTATATATACTTAAATCTTTTTTTCTTTAATGACTCGAAAACTACTGAACGGATTTACACCAAATTACAAAAAGAGATCTTTCTGGACCAAAATCTAACTGACCGCCAAATTTGGTGTAATTCCCTTCAGCTGTTCAGGCTGTAGTCATGTCTAAATTCCCTATGGGAAATTGCAGGGGGGAAATGCATTTTGTAACCCCCCCTCCCAACCCCCACTTTTTTTGTCAGCCCCCACTTTAAGTTATTAGCTAAAAAAAATGTTTTCTATGGAAACTAGGTCCTTACAATAACTATTTCCTGTCTGACTTTAGTATGTCGGCCGAATGAGTATCCAAGTTCTTGTGGTTGCTGGGCAACCATATATAACCATGAAGAAAGTCCTGTTTGGCTTAATACTTAGCTTGGCTGGGTTAGCAAGTTTGTCAAGCATCAAGGGCAAAAGAGCTGAGAAAAGGAAACATGTTGAGGATTCATCTGGTGGGGACAATCCTCCACAGGCTTCTCTAACTACAGAGGTGCCTGATCCCCAGCAGCTGAACATTTTGCAACACATGATAAATAAAACTGTAGAGGCAGCCTTTAAAGCCAGAGAAGGCCCATCAGCTCCAAAGAAAAAGCCCTTTCCTGCTCCCCAAGACATAGTTGATTCTGATGAGGAAGTGGAGCAAAGAGGCTGATGCATACAGGGATGAGATATATCAGAAGACAGTGGCCATGTCAGGTCTAACTTGTCTCTTCTGGCTCCATCTTCTACTCTTGACGACAACAACTTTTTTGCATAGTACTGGCACAAGAACCTGAATTCTCTACCCATTCACAAAGCAATAAGAAATCTGCTGTCGAGAGAATAGAAAGATGTAGAGAAATCTCCCTTTCTAATATTTTGGCAAAAGGGTGTACCCTGGATGGGTTTCCAGAATAATTCTGGGCTTAAGTGAAGAATAATGTTCCAGTGGTTAGTCTGTCTTCGGGAGGGGCAATTGCCTTCAAGGATGCCTCTCTTTCTGATGAATTAGATAAGAAGATAGATTGATCAATTAGTCAAGCCTACACAGCCTCGAATTTTGCCTTAAGAACTGGTGCCTGTGCCACATTTAAAGTCCAGTCTCAGCTGCATGATTTCCAGGCATTAGCTGAAGAACTCCTGCAGGGTGAGGATGATACTTCAAGGTCGCCCATGATCGAACAAGGAGTGATATTCTTGTCAACCTTTTCTTTTGATGGCTTATGTGTTGCAGCTTCTGCCTCCAATCAGTGGTTTCAGTAAAAAGGCAACTCTGGTTGAGAAACTGGAAATTTAAAACTCCCAGAAAACTCAAGTATCCCACATTCCCTTCTAGGACAGCTGGCTGTTTGGTCCTTAACTGGTCGACCTAGTTAAAAATTCAGCCAAAGGCAGCAAATAATGGCTCCCTTGCATCCTTCTCTCATATGCATAGGATTTGGTTTCTGGCGTGAATCCTTTCGGGCAGGGGTTGATCCAGTCTCTTGGCTAATAAATCCCTGGTCCAGCCTTCAGTTGTCCCTACCTACCATCCTAAAAGTTGTGACTACTACAAAAGTGTAAGAGGAAGCCTTCTTCACTTTCACATTTGGAGAGCAGCAAGAGGACTCATTAATTTTGCATATTGGGTAGGGTACAAAAAAGACGACTTCTCCACTACAGAGGCTTTCTTCTGTCTGACTCCTGTTCTGAAGTGTTCCTATTGCTGCAAGGCTATGTGTCAAGGAGTGACAAACCTTTTGGGAAAGGGGGCACTAAGACCTGTTCCAGAAGTGGAGAGAGGGCAGGGTTGTTACTCTCTTATGTTCTTTGTCCAGAGATCCTCTGGAAACTTTTGCCCGTTCCTGGATTTAAAGAGGGTGTCTGGCAATAGCCTGTATCTAAAGTTAGGACTGTAACTATCCAAAAAAAAATCCCACTTGTTCTCCCCGGGTTGTTTCTGGCCTCCTTAGTCATACTAGATGCTTATCTTTACATACTGATGCTTCCAGATTCCCAAATATTCCTGATGTGGGGTTGCAGGAGACCATTATTAGTGCTGTATCCCTCCCTTTGGTCATTCTTGAGCCCTACGAATCTTCACAAAGACCTTAGCTCCGCTAGTGGTAATCTTCATTATTCCCGTCAACCTTCCCGGGTTGGGATGAATAAAATTGACAGTTTGATGATTATCTTACTTTGTTATTACAGGAAGTGATTCTCCTTAGCCCACCCTAAGAAGCCTGACAGAGGAAGTAATAGTGTCAGCCATATTAGAAGGAGTGAAGATTTTCTTTCTAGGTATAGGGGACATCTGGCAAGTAGAAAACTACCTCTTATGAAGTGCTAACTATGAAGGGGAAGACTAACTCAGAGTAATGAAGCTTAGTGGTAAGTAATCCGAGCATTAGTCTGTATCGACCACCAGATAACCCCAAAACACTATCTACCTATGAAAACAGCACCTCTGTCTCACCAGGATCAAACACATTGTATGACTAATATCACCATTTGTATGCAATAGTAAGAATATACATTTTCGTCAGGTGCGGCTTGTGAGAGGGAAAAGGGGCGGGGAGAAGGGGGAAAATTACATTAAAAAAAATAATAATAATAAAAACAAAACGTACCTTTTTTTTGCGCTGCCGCCGCACCACTGCATCTTGCTTTGCAGTCACAGGCTTCCCTGCCCTACAGCCAATCCTGACAAACTGGGAGCCTGTGCCTGCTCTCTCCAGCCCGGCAACACAGTGCTGGGCTGGAGAGAGCACAATGTGCATGCTTGTTTGGCCGGCCCAAGACTGCTGGCCAAACATACATGCGCACTGAGGGAGAGTGGTGTACACTCCCCCTCTGTCCCTGTCACGCCCGTGGCCCTGCCGTGTTTATAGTAAAAACATGATAAACAGAGTTTATTATGTTTTTACTGTAAACGTTTTGCAGCTGCTGGCGGATGATGGGGGCAACGTTCCTCCGCCATAGCGGAGGAGCTGCCCCTTATTCTCGTGTAGATGTTTCTTCATCCGAAATCTGCACTTTCTTCACTACCACCCTTTCTATAGCCATATACCAAATGTCCCCACCCAATAAGCCCACAAATGCACTACTTCTGAAGTCACACACAAACTTTACAGATCTAAGAATTGGAAATGCACCAATCTGTTTCTTCATCTGTTAAGACAGATGACTGTTTATCTGTTAATGAAATGTGCTTGTCAAAGTTATACATTCTGTGCTGTAGCAATTCTTTCAGATGACTTATATAAATGTAACATTGAAGTATACAAAAAAGTGAGGGATGGAATTCTTGAAGAAATCTCAGCCGCTTTTGATTACGCAGGCCCGCATTCCAGGTCCTTGTTATTTTGCACACCATGCCACCTCAGTTTGGATCCTGTCATATACAAATCAACCTTGACTCTGCTGTAGTGTGAAGAGTCCAGCCTGAATTGCCAGATCAAGCCTTCTCTAAACCAGAAGACAGGCAACCCCGAACCGCAAAAGCAACCCGGGACCGATGTAGCCATTATTAGGACTGATCAGCTGGGTATAGCTTGGTTCCAGGTGGCACAGAGTGGGCACAGGACCCACGTCTGGACATACATGACCCACTTAGGGCATCACTTTGAAGTATATAAAAAAGTAATGGATGGAAAGCTTAAATTAATCTCAACCACTGGTAATTATTTGGTTTGCGTCCTACTGCATCATTATTTTGCACACCATGACATTTCAGTTTGGACCCAGCCATACGCAAATCAACTACTATTAAAGACACTCGTTGATATTATGGGGCATATTTATGAGTCCCTAGCACCACCTTGTGCCACATTAGCGTAATTATTTTTTACTTTAATGTTGCCCAATGAGGCCAAAATCCTCATGCCATATTTACAGAGTGGCGCAATGCATGCATTGCGCCACTCTGTAACCCTTTGCGCTACATTATGCCTGCGCCAAGCATAATGTATGCAAAGGGGGTGTTTCCCTGTTAGGGAGGCCGAAAAAAACAGCGCAAGGAAATCTAAGAGATTTCCTTGCACCATTTTTTTTCAGCACTTTTAATGCCTGCTCAGAGCAGGCGTTAAAAGGGGGCTTCCATTATTTAGAATAGGCCCCCATGTACTCTGCAGGAGTAGCGCCAACATTTTGGCGTTACTCCTGCAGACTACATCAATAGAGTCACATTGAATTACGCTATTGCCCCCTACCCTGCGCCATGGTATTTTAAGTATGGCGCACACATGGTGGCGGTAGGGGGGCGCGAAGGGGCGTAGGGAAAATGCGCTGCACTCGGTGCAGCGCCACTTTCCATAAATCTGCCCCTCTATGTCTTCGGCTGGGATGTGCTTTAAAAATCCCAAGTACATATAAAAACATCTTCCATAACTTGTGTTGAGTTCTCTGCGTAATGCTGTGAATCTCCTTATTATTAGAATTGCCTGTGACCCTTTGGAATTGTCTCTGTTCGTTCCACAGCTTTTAGAGGTTTGTATTTATGAAGATGCAGTCATATTTAACGAATTCGACATACATTTAAATTACACCGAGTTGCGTTGGGTGATTGAAAAAGTAACATACGGCATTTTTTTGTGTTTTTTGCAGGTTTTGAATATTTTGTGTCTGGCTATGAAAGTTTTGAAACTAAGACAGAGACAGTAGAAAATCACGATACTGGCAATTGCCACAAGACGGCGACACAGAGCCAGGAACAAGAAGTTTTCTTCTTGCCCAGTTCCAATGTAAGAAAAGAACAGCATAATGAAAGCGACAGTGTTTCTTCCGTATCCGTCTCAGGAATTGAGTATTCCATCCCTTCTGTTTCACAGCATCATGCACTCGAAGAGTTGGATCGCGTTTTAGAAGAGGAGTTAACCAAATCTCAAGAGAACCGCTTAGAGAGGGGCGCACTACATCTGAACTCTGAAGCTAATGATGTCGCAGAGAGCAGCTCCACGAAGACGGTCACAGAGGCAGTTTACAGCACTGGCGACGAAGGCAGCCCAAGTGAGACAGAGGAGCCAGGTGACGTAGAGCCATCAAGGAGTGAGACCGTGGGAAAGTTGAGCGTTGTCTCCACTCTGCAGCAACATATTAGTTCCTGTGTCCTTAATAACAAGATATCCAAGACTTTACTAAATCAAGCCGAAGCTGCCCTTTGCAGCGCTGAAAAAAAGTTAAAGCGCTCCATAGCTAATAATAAAGAAAGGCGTGATTTTATTCCTACTAAATGGTCAGTTCGTAGCTTTCCCGGAGAAAGCAAGCACGATGAAGTAGACAGCACGACGAACCTCTTCAAGAGTAAGTCCTACTCAGAAGGAAGTAAATTACCTTCTGCTGTTGGTCCTCCGGGCCTCTATGTACCCCCTCAGACTCGAGCTCAAGCAGCCTCAGGCTCTCCAGCAAAGGACACGCGAAAAGTTCGAAGTGACTATATCATGAGCTCAGGCAGAGGGAGCCTGAGGAAGGGGAAGCAGGGCTGGGCGCCCCATAATGTAACAGAAGAAGAATCATCAGGGGATCAAACTGCAAACAACACCCAGGTAATGTGCGGAGATTGCCATATTTTTAACGAATGTCTACTGTACCCACCCAACAAAGCTATCCTGCCGCTGTAGATTCGACCGACCGCTCACACAGGTCATTCCCAGCAATTGAGCTCAAATCGTCTTAATTTGCATGTAACAGGAAATCAAAATAGTGACTATTTAAATATTTGCAGGTCTATTGTCCGGGCTTCTGGCAGCAGCTCAGAGATGAAGGCTTATAGGCCCATATTTATGGGAAATTAGCATAGGTCAGCGCCGCAAGTCTTATTGCTGCTCTGTCTTGCTCCAGTGTGAAAGGGCAGGAATGCACCGCACCGTATTTATGAAATACGGTGCACTCCTGTCCTTTCCCCCAGTGCTGGTGCACAATTGAGTGCCTGGCGCCAACGCAGGCACCTTTGCACCCTGGTGCAAGGACGCCTGTGGTGCGTGCAGGATAGTTTTCCTGCACAAAAACAATGCTGAGAGACATTTTCCTCTTTCATGGAAAGAGGGAAAAATTAGGAGAAAGTACAATATTTCTCCTCGTTACGCCTGCTCTGGGGAGGCGTAAGGTTTTGGCGCTGCTGCAGGTTTACGTGATTTTGTAAATCTGGAGCAACGTTAAAATCCATTGGTGTTGCATGAGAAAAACCACTGGAACGCCGATGTAAGGCCTCCTTGGCACAGAGTAAGGCAATACAGTGACTTGCACTGCTTTGTTTTACTCTATGAGGCCATGCAAAGCCACACAAAGTGGCTTTGCGTGGCCGCATAAGTATGGTTGAGAGGCTTGTGCCGGCGAAACGTAAAAAAAAACGTGATGCTCCAACGGCGCAAGCCTCTCATAAATATGCTGCTTAGTTTACAAGTGACAGCAGCAGAACATTTATAAAAATGGTGCAGTGCATGGAAATGGAGCAATGCGGAGGGACATATAGACATAGAAAGAGAGAGAAACAGCGAAAGAAAGAAGGAAAGAAAGAGAGAGAAAGAAAGGGAAATACATACACAGACATGGATAAGTGGAGAGGAAGGCAGATAGAGCGAGAGAGAGGTCGAAGAGACAGAAATAGGGGGAGAGAACAAGCCATGAAATGTGAGAGAAAAATAGGTATAGGCCTAGAAAGACAGAAGGCTGGAGAGAATAAACGAGAAATAGACCCCCATTTTGAACATGGTGGGATAGCCCGCCGCCGACCATGCTGACAGTCGACAGAAGACTGCCAGTGGCGGCGGCAGGCATCACGCCATATTCTGACATATGGAGCCTCACCGCCATTGATGGCGGTGAGGGCCGCCATGCGCCATGTTGGTGGTCGGTGGCGGGGGTCGATGCTACTCCACCCTCACCACCATGTCAGTCCAGACACCACCACGTCTATAATGATGCAATCATAGGCGTGGCGGTGTATGGAGGCGCGGCCATGCTGGTGGAGCAGCATCCTAGGAGCCTGTTCCCTAACGGAGCAAATCCATGAAACAGGTAAGTGCTGCCCGAGAGGGAAGGGAGTTGTGGGTGTGGGTGCTGAGTGAGTGGGTGCGTGCATGGGGGTGTGCGTGTGTGTTTGTGAAGGGGGATGTGTGTGTGTGTATGAATGCGTTTGGGCATGTTGGAATATGGGTTCATGTGGATGTGGGGGGTTGGGGTTCGGGAGGGACCCGTATGTAGGATGGTGAGGGGGGTGTTTGGAAAGGGCCTACAGGGAGAGTGGAAGGAGGAGGGGTAGGGTGTCTGTTTTCAGGGTTCAGGGGTGGGGGCGGATGAAGGAGCTTGGGGGAGTTGGTGGGGATTGCGGCTGGGGGGGCTGGCATGTCACATACAGGTGACAGGAATGAGAATTCCTGTCACCCGTATGCTTTCTGCCAGGGATTACCTGGCGGGGTATCCTGCCAAGAAATCCCTGGTGGAAATGTGAACATTATAGCACCGTCGGTCTGGCCTCAACCGCCGGGTCGAAAGTGCCTTCCGTCAGCCCGGCGGTTGAATCTGGCCTGGCCGTGGGTAGTAGTGAACTGGCTGCTTTTCAGCCAGTTCACTACTGTGTTCATCATATGGCGGTCTGAACCGCTATTCCGTTTGCATTAATGACCACCACTTCCGGTGGGGCGATCATTACCGTCATGTTTGTAATGAGGGCCATAGTAACAGGGAGAAACACATAAAGAAAAATAAAGCGCTGTAAAGAAATTGGAAGACAGAAGAAGGGGTAGAGAGACAGAGGAGAGAGTAAAGAAGGGAGAAAAGTCAAAGACAATGTTACAGGATTAGACAAAGACAGGGTGAAAGATCACAAAGAAAGATGGAGATAGGTTGTGAGACCAAGGTGAGAATAGGAAGAAAAACACCAGGAGAGACAAGAGAAAGACAGGAAGAGTTGGGAAGAGGGAGAGGGAGTAGAGGGAAAGACATAGAGACAGAAAGACAAGGTGAGACTCTTGGTCATTGTCTGATGAGGGATATCTGTCTTAGCAATCCTATCTAGCTATATCTACCCTTGTAACCCTATCTTATTGCAAATCGAATCTAACTGTATCTGTCTTTTTAAACCTATCTATATGTCTGTCTTTTGCAAGACTATTTGTCTGTGTTTGCAAGCATTTCTATCTGTCTTTTATAAGGATTTTCAGAAGCATTGCAAACGAAGCATTAGCAAAGGGAAGAGGTGTCTAGCCAATGCCAGATTGTTTGGCTTTTTAGATCTGGGTGTTATCCAAGAGCTTTTCCTTTGACGAAAGTCATATGTATAACATAGCACGAAAAATGGGTTTTCAACAAGACTTTCTCCAATAGTCTGTTGTTACATCATCCACATTTTTCTTTTACTGACGGCACCATGCATCATGGAGCAATGGGTCAGCCCACTTCAGCCATTGGCTTACCTCACTGTGATTTACAAAATGCTGCCCTTTCACAAAGAGCATACACACACAAAACACACAAAGAAGTTCCCTTCAGTGCCAGGGACTAATATGGTAATGTCTGCTGTTTTGAGACCAGAAAATATTTTGAGCCTCACCAATAATAAGGTTTTGCAAACACCATGGGAGAACTAAATAAGAATTGCCAAAAGGCCAACGGCCAATCCCATAACTATTGGCTTTGCCAATGCTTGTTTGTAAATTATTATTGAACATCTGCAGGGAATCCATTCCAAGAGACTGACACAGTAATTCAAGTGTGGCATGTACAATGCCAAATCGTATCATTGTAGCCTTGCTTTTACAATTCCAAATGCTTTCAACCTGCTCATCTACCAGTGAGGCAACCCTGGCGTATAGCATGGAGAATCACTGAAATTCCAATTATACAGTTATTTTACCATTCTAAAAAACAGTTACATTAAAAAAAAGTGGAAGACTTAGTTATACGATTATTAAAGCTCACATAGATTTCTTTTCTTTTTTGGCTTGGCTCAAAATGTACTTGTAATAATCATCCAAATGTGCTTTATAATAGTATTATCTTAATTGCCTCCATTTAGCATGGTTTCTTGAGAAACAAAAATATTATCTATAAAAATTTGTTTTTGGGTCCCACACAGAGTTTATTCGGTGCTTTCATTTATATAACCATACAATTTGGTTAACTTTGTTAAATTATAATCATGATTTCTCCATTGGTTTGATGGTATTCATGTTTTAACGTGTTTGTCTATATTATTAATTAGCTCTATTCTGCTCACTTTATGTGTATTCAAAATGAAGTTGCACCTACTATAGTTCCTCAAATGTTTCTACTATACTTTATAGTGAACATTTTAGTATTTTAGTGTAAATGGGCACATTTACAATTATTTAGGAAATTCCTTTCCCTAAATATGCTGATAGTGCATACTGATTTTGGTCTGTTTTACCTCTTGGAAAGGCACTCAAAAGCAGACCAAGGGCCCAGTTATGAGTATGGCGGTGGGACCGCCGCAACCTTGGCGGTCCGACCGACACATTACGATGCTGGCGGTCGGACTGGCAGCACACTGCTGCCGGATCATGGATCCCGATGGGTTGGCAGCGGTGCAAGTCGTGGTCAACCACAGCGGTGCCGAGTTCGGTACCACCATGATGATTGCAATGTGCCTTTCTTCTAGCCTTTTCCTGGCGGGAACCCCGCCATGGAAAGGCCGGCGGAAGGGCAGGGGCGGGGCCACAGGGGGGCCCCTGCACTGCCCATGCCATGGGGCACCCATGTCAGCATGGCAGACAGTGTGCATTCCGAGTGTGCTGCCGGTGCACACAGTGCAGCGGCATTGGCTTCAGCTCTCCCTGATCCAAAGTGAATGCTGCTGCAATGTGTCTGGGATGGCGGGGAGTTAGTAATACGGCAGTAGAAAGACCGCTGGCTTGGTTGCCACCACCACACCGTCGTATTTGTGGTTCAGTGGTCAGACCGCCAAAACCGTACTTAGGCCCTAAGTTCTGTATTTTTACATTTTCACCATAAGCATAGATAAGGAAACACATTGGTTTCGGTCACTATTTATAAAAAGCAGTAAAAACAGGGGACCTTAGTTTAGATCAGCTGTAAAAAGGTAAATGTGTCTCCTTCTATAGTAACTTTTCTTTGTCAGAAGTGAATATTTCAGCTATCAAAATATATTTTAGGATATTACAAAAAGATGGAGACATTCTAGTCTTTACGAATTTGAATGTGCTACCATTGATGGAGAAATTGACTTACTAAGTAGTAATATTTTCTTATTAATCTTACTGTTCTTTTTTATGATGTTATAACACTATTATTAGTAATACTCAGTGTCATTGCCCATTTAAGTTCACGTTAGTTGTACAGTGCAATCAATAATTTTACTATGAGGTGTGTTGGGATGGAATAGTATAAACACAAAAGGGTACGGTTGCATCCAAAGTGCAAAAACGTCTTCCCCTACTTGGAGGTATGTATGTCACCCCTACTTGGGTAGCCTAGAAATCCTGCCAGGTCATGTGAAAAAATCATTCCTTTTGGGAGAAGAAGCCTCACACACTAATGGTGTCATGTTTAACCTTTGCAACCTATCCCCACCCTAGTAGGGCAATGCTACCAGGGCGGACTCAACCTTCTGTACAATGTAAAAGAAGGAGTTAGTTCTTATATAAAGCTTGATTGGACAAATGGTAGGATCCAGAAAAAACTAATAATACCTTGCTGTGTCCAGGCGTATCACCTTTAATTTTGGGACCACAGGGACACCTAAAAATGTGTTGGGATGGTTGATGAGTGCAATGACTCAAACCATCATCTTAAGCCAACATGTTTCTGCCCCTGTGGTAGCCTAGCTGGTCTTGGGCATTCGTCAGAGCCAAGGATCCCTAATGGATTGGCCAAGTTACCAAAAACAATAAAGAAAAAGGCACCTAGGGGAATCCTACCTGGAACTGTACTCACTTGTGCCGAAGATAATTAAGCACAATGTAAATAGATGTGCATTAATATACTTATTAACCAAAGATAAAGGAAGAATGAAGTACTCATAGCGCTTCTGACAAACATGCAGAGACAAAGGGGGTCATTCTGACTCCCGCCGGCGGCGGTAACCGCACGCCCGGCGGGAGCCGCCGAATGACCGCACCGCGGTCAAATGACCGCGGCGGTCATTCTGAGTTTCCCGCTGGACTGGCGGGCGACCGCCAGAAGGCCGCCCGCCCGCCCAGCGGGAAACCCCCTTCCACAAGGATGCCGGCTCCGAATGGAGCCGGCGGAATGGAAGGGGTGTGACGGGTGCAGTTGCACCCGTCGCGATTTTCAGTGTCTGCCACGCAGACAATGGAAATCTATGTGGGGCCCTGTTAGGGGGCCCCTGCAGTGCCCATGCCAAGCACATGCCATGCACTGCAGGGGCCCCCAGGGGCCCCACGACACCCGTTCCTGCCAGCCAGGTTCTGGCGGTGAAAACCGCCAGAACCAGGCTAGCGGGAAGGGGGTCGGAATCCCCATGGCGGCGCTGCTTGCAGCGCCGCCTCGGAGGATTCCCTGGGGCAGCGGGAAACCGGTGGGACACCGCCGGTTTCCCGTTTCTGACCGCGGCTGTACCGCCGCGGTCAGAATGCCCATGGAAGCCCCACCAGCCTGTTGGCGGTGCTTCCGCGGTCGTTGGCCCTGGCGGTCCATGACCGCCAGGGTCAGAATGACCTCCAAAATGTCTTGTTGCAAAAAACACGTGGAACCTCAAAACATGCCACTCTACATACATGAAAGAAGTGGGCGCAAATACATGCACAAATCCAACGCACATGCAAAAAAAACTTTTATTGCTTCTAGGGGTCTATTCCTTACCCTATTAGTTAGGAAAAATAGCTCCCTGAGAGGGAACAATGTCTTCTGTAGCCACACACTCTATAAAAGGAATGACTACAATAGTATGTGACAGGTTATTTATGAAGGTTAAAATGAAAAAATATGAAAATTCATTTGCTCTGCTCCTATTGGCGAGGAAAATAGGTGGACAAGCTGTAAACCGGGAAATTGATGCATTAAGCAACAGCCATCATGATAGTTTCTATAACACCAGTGAAGATGTGATGATGGCATTAAACCAACTGGCAAATGACGACTCCATTGTGATTAAGCCCGCTAACGAGGTGGGGCAATTGTCATCCTACCCAAGCCCAGGTATACGGAGGAGTGTCTGAATAACTAATCGATCCTCGGACCTACAAACGGCTGGCTAAAGACCCTACCCTTGAAATATAGGAAGAGATTGACCTCATAGTAAGCAGTGGCCTGGAGAATGAGTGGATCACTGAGCACAAATCTGAATTCCTCACTCAGAAACGGTCTAAGGTATCATATTTCAGTATCTTTCTGAAAGTTCACAAAAACAAATTCCCTCCACCAGAGAGACTAATTGTCTCAGGAATCGTGTCAATCCTTGAACCCTTATCACAGTTTTGTGATGAATTCCTCAGACCCTTGGTTCAAAACATGCCAACCTTTTTCAAGATACAAAGGATGTCCTTAACCTCATGAAAGCGCTATCCTTCGACAGACTTGGAATCCCTATACACAAGTATTCCTCTGTAAGCGACTCTTGAAGTAATTGATAAAATCTTGAGTGAAACTCTATAATACTGTGAGAATATAGGCTTTAACACTCAAGTTTTTTGAGTACTAGGGGGAATTCTTCCAAGTACACAGGACTTCCATGGGGAGTACATTTGCCCCCAGTCTGGGATGCCTGTGTGTTCACTACTTTAAGATTGAGTATGTGTTACATCATCACAACCCTTTTTTGGGCAAAATAAGGATATGGAAAAGGTACATTGATGATGTGCTCTTAATTTGTACAGGCACTGAAAAAGAAGCCCTTGATTTTGCACAGTGGGACAATGCTTCAAATCCCTTCTTAAGGTTTACTATGGCAATTGGTGGATTGGAATTATCCTTTCAGGTCCTCCTGATAAAGTCAAAAGATGGACGGCTGAAAACAGAGATCTACTACAAGCCAACTGACTGAAACAAACTGGTTTGTTTTGAGAGCTTCCACTCACAATCACTCTGTGAGAATCTGCCTGTAAGACAGTTTTTGCATCTTAAACACAATTGCTCTGAGATTAAAGATTATAAACACATACAAAGGAATTGGCAAGGCAGCTAAGTGAAAAGAATTACCTCCCACATCTGATAGCAAGGACCAACAAAAGAGCTCCTGACAACAACAGAGACCAATTACTCCTGACATATGTGAAGTAAAAGGATGACAGGCTGATATGTGTGACTACCTTCAGCACAGTATCCCACGCCTTCCATAAAATCATAAATAAAAACTGAAGTATTCTGCAGTAGGGGTGGCTGGGCCTAAAAAAAAACACGTACTCCTTCAGACGGGCCAGAAACATAAGGGACATCCTGGTACACATCCACCGAAGAAGATATGAAGGACTGAGTAATCAAACTTCTATTTGGAACCTCCCCCCTCCAAAGGGTGATTACCCTTGTGGGAAGTGCAGTGTGTGCCCCCTTACCAAGAAGACAAAAGAGGTAGATCTGGGTCTAAGAACACCACGGAAGCTCAAGAACCTCACAAATTGCAACTCCTCATAACATGGAGTTTATAAAAGTATGCCCTTGCAAACTGATGAGCATCGGTATGACCACCAGATGCATAAGCACTAGTCTCATAGAGCATCATAGTACCATTAGGTGCAAACTTGATGCCACAAAACTCACCAGACGTTACATGGAGATAGTACACATGTGGATAACAAGGAATGGTATGTCCTAGAGAAATTAAAGCCAACAAGGAAAGACATGACAAATCCTCTCCTCATCATTGAACAGAGATGGGTCTACAGACTTCGCACAGACTTGCACGGGTTAAATGAAGACATACCATGGGGATGCATTAAACCACAATGAGATTACACTCACAGCTTTGTTAATTGGCCTTTTATGATCTGCTGTCACCTGTCTCATACGGCTTTGTAATTTTACTAATATCTGGTAGTGGTTGGGCACTTGGATCGGCAGGCTAAACTTTAATGTTACCCTGAGGAGGGCTTTCTACAACACACCAATTCATCTAGTACCTAACTAACAACACATGGATGGTGCCACGTAGCCCATGTAACTAGTATAATCTTTGAAATTTCTTTCTCCCCTAGCCCAATTCTATTGAGTCTAGGCTCGTCTCCACTGTTCAGTACTCTGACCCATAGACATTTTAGGGCCCAAGAACATTTTTTCACTTTTTATTTCAGGCTGACATAGTCTTTGAACTCCACCAACACTTGTAGCTCTCATCTTATAAGCTCCTACTGCGCTGACACATTTTGAACCACTGTCCCAGCTCCCCCTCTGCACTTACTTTACAAATTGATTTGCAATTAGAAAGAAGTAAATAACATTGTCATAGAAGGATGTTGGACGTCTTGCAATTTATTCTTACACTTTATTAATTAACCAGCACACTTATTGAAGGCTGTTTTTTTCTTTGGGCCCCTTTCATCTGGTTTGTCCAACTTAAGGAGTATTTAGGGCATGGCATCAATACTTAATGATTTAAGTTAATTCACGGTATTTCTTTGCATTTCTTGAAAAAACAAAAGTAACTACCAACTCCATGATTTAAGGATGTTGTATATCTTTTAATTTTTATCCACATAAGTTACCAGCACACAAGTTTGAGGATAGTGGTTGTCTGGGGTTATTTTACCCATTCTGTCTAGGAGAAGAATGTTTAGGGCCCCAAACTACATCTCCCTTGAGCTCCTTTTCTTGGAGCTGACCTCACCTGAGGAAGTTATGTGGTCATTGACACCCTGAGCCACATTCCCCAGGATCCTTCGTCACAGGGGTGATGCGACAAGGCGCACTAACGCATCTGCTTCTTCTATCTGGTATATGATTCGACTGGCTGCCCTCACCTTGTACTACAACGGCTGAGAGATGGTGCAGTCTAAATAAGTGTATCCGTAAAATATCCTCATGTAGAAGTAAGTTCTGAGGTGGGGTGGGAGGCCTCCTTTGAGTTTTGGTATGGACGCGCCCATAACATCTTATTGTAGGAGGTGCTGTGTCTAACTCCGCCCGCCCCTATTAACCTATATTCTCCGGTCATGAGATGAGACACTCACTAGGTGAACTAGAAGTTTCATAATTGTGGCTTTTACGGGCACACATTATTTTTGAGTCACGGGCTGTATCTTTTCACATCAGTGTACCATTTTTGGGGCAATACTGATAATACCGATTTATGACAGCACTCTCCTCATTTGGCTCATTTTGTTATTCTCCACTGCCACACATAGGGCCTGATTAGATTAAGGAAAGGACGACTGTCTTCCCTCCATGGCGCCATTTACAAGTTTACAAACCCTACTTAGATGTGGGCTAGCTGATCCTCTATCCTCGTTGACAGAGTGTTTTCAGTCGCAAAAGCAGCTCGCCTCCGTCAACGTGGCGGATTCCTCTGCTGGCTGACATTACTCTGTCGCCGTCAGGGTGGTGGGATTGAGCTGAGTCTATTTAGACTTTTTTAGTTGTGCTAGCGTTGTCCTAGCGGCAGATTCCCGGCGAAGGGAGTCCATTGCGGGACACGTTCAGCATTATGCTGTTACTGTAGCTTTTGGATGGATGCTAGCATCACACACCTGATGTGTTTTGGTTACTTGTTTTCACCTGCATACTACACTATAAAACACATTCCATTTAAACCCTTCGCTGCCCGGTCTTTCCCCCCTCAGGTGGCAGGCCTGTTTTTTGGCTATTTGGGGCAGTACGTGCCTAGGCTCTCGTACCTTTTTGTCCACATAAGCTACCCACACCAAATTTGCATCCTTTTTTTCCAACATTCTAGGGATTCTAGAGGTATCCAGAGTTTGTGGGATCCCCTGGAGGAGACTAAGAAATTGGCCAAAATACATCTAAAATGTAGTTTGTTTTTTTAAATGGGAAAAAGGGCTGCAGAAGAAAGCTTGTGGTTTTTCCCTAAAAAATGGCATCAACAAAGGGTTTGCAGTGCTAAAATCACCATCTTCCCATCTTTCAGGAGCAGGCAGACTTGAATATGAAAACCACACTTTTCAACACAATTTTGGCATTTTACTGGGACATACCCCATTTTTACTATTTTTTGTGCTTTCAGCCTCCTTCCAGTTAGTGCCAGAAATGGGTGTGAAACCAATGCTGGATACCGGACAGCTAAACATTTCTGAAAAGTAAACAAAATTCTGAATTTAGCAAGGGGCCATTTGTGTAGATCCTTCAAGGATTTCCTACAGAAAGTATCAGCTAAAATAAAAAAATATTGAAATTGAGGTAAAAAAAAAGAGACGTTTCTGTCCACGTTTTCTTTTATAACTTTTTCCAGCTATCGCAGATTTTTGAAAGCAATATACTGTTACGTCTGTTGGACTCTTCTGGTTGCTTGGATATACAGGCCTTGTAGGTTTATCAAGAACCCTAGGTACCCATAGCCAATAAATGAGCTGCATTTGCAATGGGTTTTCCTTGTATACTGGGTATACAGCAATTCATTTGGTTAAATATAAAGAGTGAAAAATAGGTATCAAGAAAACGTTTGTATTTACAAAATGGGCACAAGATAAGGTGTTGAGAAGCAGTGGTTATTTGCACATCTCTGAATTCCTGTGTCCCCATACTAGCATGTGAATGCCATACTAGCATGCTACAGGGCATTTCTCAAATAGATGTCTTTTTTACACACTGTCTTACATTTGGAAGGAAACATTTTATAGAAAGACAAGGGGCAATAACACTTGTTCTTCTATTCTGTGTTCCCCCAAGTCTACCGATAAAAATGGTACCTCACTTGTGTGGGTAGGCCTTGTTCTTCTATTCTGTGTTCCCCCAAGTCTACCGATAAAAAGTGTACCTCACTTGTGTGGGTAGGCCTAATGCCCGCGACAGGAAATGCAACATGGTCACATCACATTTTTACATTGAAATCTGATTTGTTTTTGTGGAAAGTGCCTAGCTATGGATTCTGGCCTCTAGCTCTCCCAGCACCTAGGGAAACCTACCAAACCAGTGCATTTTTTAACACTAGACACCTAGGGGAATCCAGGATGGCATAACTTATGGGGCTCTCACCAGGTTCTGTTACCCTGAATCCTTTGCAAACCTCAAAATTTGGCCAAAAAAAACAAAACACTTTTTCACAGAAGCTGTGGATTCTGGTCTCTAGCTCAGCCGACACCTAGGAAAACCTACCAAATCTCTGCATTTTTTAAAACTAGACACCTAGGGGAACCCATGATGGGGTAAACTGTGTCGCTCTCACCAGGTTCTGTTACCCTGAATCCATTGCAAACCTCAAAATTTGGCCAAAAAAAAAAAAAACACTTTTTCCTCACATTTCAGTGATATAAAGTTCTGGAATCTGAAAGGAGCCACACATTCCTTCCACACAGCATTCCCCCAAGTCTCCTGGTAAAAATGGTACCTCACTTATGTGGGTAGGCCTAGTGCCCGCAACAGGAAATGCCCCAAAACACAACGTGGACACATCACATTTTCCAAAAACTGACCTGGTTTTTGCAAAGTGCCTAGCCGTGGATTTTTTTAGCCTCTAGCTCATCCGGCACCTAAGAAAACCTAGCAAACCTGGACATTTCCGAAAACTAGACACCTAGGGGAACCTAGGATGGGGTAACTTGTGGCACTCTCACCAGGTTCTGTTACTCAGAATCCTTTCCAAACCTCAAAATTTGGCCAAAAAAAAACCACTTTTTCCTCACATTTTGGTGCTGCAAAGTTCTGGAATCTGTGAGCAGCCACAAACTTCCTTCCACCCAGCATTCCCACAGGTCTCCCGATAAAAATGGTACCTCACTTGTGTGGGTAGGCCTGGTGTCCGCAACACACTACATGGACACATCAAAATTATCAAATACAAAACTACCTGTTTTTGCGGAGGACACCTGCGCTTTTGGTCCTGGGGTCAGCAGTCGTCTAGGGAAGCCTAGCAAACCCAGACATTTCTGAAAACTAGACACTGAAAGAGTTCAGGGAGGTGTGACTTGCGTGGATCCCCCAGTGTTTTCTTACCCAGAATCCTCAGTAAGCCTCAAATCTATCTTAAAAAAAAAAGAAATCCCACATTTCTGTGTGGGCTCACCACAACGGCACACATTTCCTACCACCTAACGTTCCTCTCAGTCTCCTGATAAAAATGATACCTCACTTGTGTAGGTGGGCCAAGTGCCTGTGACAGGGAAGAGCCAAAAACGTCGAAATTAAGGGGGAACCAAAGCGGGTTGAAAAGGGCAGTTTGAAAAAAAACATTTTTAGGCTGACAAGTGGGTGTAGATGCAACAATGCTTGGTGGTAGGAATTTTGTGGACTCCACAGATTCCGGAAGGTTCCATCACAAAAATGTAGGGAAAATGTGTGATATCAAGCAAAGTTGGATGTTTGCAGGGCACTGTGGCTAAGAAAAGGGTGCGGGGTTCATGTGAAGCACACTACCCTGGACTGACTCAGATGTTTAGTTTTCAGATGTGTCTAGGTCTCTTAGATTTTTCTACATGGCTGCGTCCCAAAGTCTAAAAAGTACAGCCCTCACCATTCCAAGTGGGACGCTTTTGAGAGTTAGCCAAGCTCTCATGATCCAAACCAAACATAAAACCAAAACCCAAAATAATCAAATGTCCTCCTGCTTGCTGTTGGGATAAGTGTGTGGGGGGAGAGCTGAAAGACTGTTACCACCTTCAGTTGGGGCGGAGGCATAACCATGCCCATACTGGTTGGTCGCCACCACCCCACTATTTTTTTTTTCTAATTCCCTAGCATCTAGTAGGCTTTCTGCCCCCCTGGGGCGTGGATCAGGGGTAATTGCCCCATCTGGTGGGCAGAACAACTTTGGCCCCATTTATTTGGGGTGGGGGTATGGCCATACGCCCACTCTCTTATTTTGAAAAAAAATCTTGCCTGGTGGGCCTTCTGCCCCCCCCCCCCACCTTGAGGGCAGATGGGCCTTCCAAAAATAGGTTGATCTGCCCCCAAAGGGGGGCAGAAATGGCCAACAGCAATGTGCCCCCAGGGGGAGCAACCGTTTCCCAAGGGGCTCCCCCCAAACAAAACACACACAAACACACCAATCTCTGGTGCCTAAGTCGTTTCTGCCCCCAAGGGGGCATATCGGCTTAAAGAAATAGGCCGATCTGCCCTCAAGAGGGGCAGAAATGGCCTAAAATAAATTTTCCACCAGACGAGCAACCCTTGCCTAAGGGGTCGCTCCCCATCTGTAAAAAAAATTTTTTTTTAAATCCCTGGTGCCTAGTCGTTTGTTCCCCCCTTTAGGCAGATCGGCCTAATTAAAATAGGCTAATCTGCCTCCAAGGACGGCAGAAATGGCCTAAAAAACAATTTGCTCCCAGGGGAGCGACCCTTGTCTAAGGAGTCTCTCCCCACATGTAAAAAATGAAAGAAAAAATTAGTGTCTAGTGGGTTCTGCTCCCCTTGGGGGCAGATGGGCCAAATTAATATAGGCTGATCTGCCCCCAGGGGGTCAGAAAAGGCCTAATAATAAATTGTCCCCCTGGGGAGCAACCAGTGCTCAAGGGGTCGCTCCCCTTAATATGTAAATAGACAAAAACAAACATAAACACAAAATCCATGGTGTCTAGTGGGCATTTCTGCATCCCGATCACTTCATGATCGGGCTGCAGAAATGCTCCGACAGACATGAAAGAAAAGGCCTTTCCTTTCCTTTCATGTCCTCTGCCTGCCCACACCCCCCGATCGAAAGAGAAATGCAAAGCATTTCTCTTCCGATCGCGGGGGGCCTCTGATGAGGTCAGCGCGCGATTGCATGCTGACGTCATCAGACGTCACGGTGGGGGTGGAAGGGGAAGCGATTCCCCTTCCATCCTTGCCCAGGGGAGGGCGGCTGGGAGGCCCTCAGGGGGAGCGCTAGCGCTTCCCCCGAGGGCCTGGTGCAGAAAGTAATGGTTACGTCCTCAGCACCCAGGCAGTACTGCCGAGTACATAACCATTATGGGGGTCATTCTAAGTCTGGCGGGCGGCGGAGGCCGCCCGCCAGACTTCCCCCCTCCAAGATACCGCTCCGCGGTCGCAAGACCGCTGAGGGTATTTTGGCTTTTGCACTGGGCTGGCGGGCGACCGCCAAAAGGCCGCCCGCCAGCCCAGTGCAAAAACCCTTCCCACGAGGACGCCGGCTCAGAATTGAGCCGGCGGAGTGGGAAGGTGCGACGGGTGCAGTTGCACCCGTCGCGAATTTCACTGTCTGCAATGCAGACAGTGTAATTCAAAGTGTGGCCCGCTTACGGGGGCCCCACGACACCCCATACCGCCATCCTGTTCCTGGCGGGCGAACCGCCAGGAACAGGATGGCGGTATGGGGTGTCTGAATCCCCATGGCGCGCCGCTGCGCCGCCATGGAGGATTCAGAAGGGCAGCGGAAAACCGGCGGGAGACCGCCGGTTTTCCTCTTCTGACCGCGGCTGAACCACCGCGGTCAGAATGCCCTGCGGTGCACCGCCAGCCTGTTGGCGGTGCTCCCGCCGAACCTGGCCCCGGCGGTCTAGTACCGCCGGGGTCAGAATCACCCCCTATGTCCGTGGCACCCAAGGGGTTAAGACCATGATCCTTTGTCATTCCACTGCAGCAGAACACTCCTCCTGAGAACTTTTCCAGTGAAGTCTGGTTTTTTATCTTTTGCTTTTCATGTTTATTTTCTTTTTCTTGTGGGTTATTACATTTATTTAAGTGTATTATTTGATGATGGCAGAGAGAAGAAATCCCCATTTTGCTGAGGGAGAATAGTCAGTTGTTGTTTCCCTCATTTTGCTAATTGTTGATATGTTTGTCAATATATGTGTTTTTCTTCATGTTTCTTTTTTCCTTTTTTGTTTGTTTGAAGGTATTTTGTTCCATTTAAGATTATAGGTTTCAATCACATGATGCTATGGAGCTCGCTAGTTTTCTTTCACCGAATGACATATTTCATATATGTGTTCTATATTGTAAATGCCTATTTACTTTACTGCATATTTTTAATAGGTATGTTTAACTTACACATTTGCAAGTATTGGTAATGTTTAATTGAAATCACTACAACTACCCTGATGCCTTTTTTGCGTTGTTAAAATAATATTGCAGTGTTATCTTGGTTATTCCCTCCTTTCTTTCATATTTTCACATATATTAAAGTGTTATGTATTTATCAATCTCACTTTTATGCTATGTTTTGAAAATAGTTTTGTTTAATTTTGTATGTTGGCATTTTCTTGCTATTTATTTTTTGAATTGATGTCATCTGTTTCACAAATCAAAGTTTGTTGACTTAAAAATGTTAATGTATGTTATTTTGTATGCTGATATAATTTGTTCTTTTAAAACTGTGCTGTGCGATATTTATATGATGACTAGTGCTATTTATCCTTCTAAGTTGTTTAATTTTCAGAATATTACCCTGCTAGGGGTTGTAGTGATTTATTTCACATTTCTCCTCTCTACTGCGTTGTGCTGAATGTTTGGTATATTTTATGCATACTTTTGATTTTTTGTCATTTTGGGACATCATTTTACCTGCTTTTTTTGGAGCAGTTTTGTGTGTAATTTAAGCTGTTTTTGTAAATTATTATAATACAACTGAAAGGTTTAATAATTATATAAATTTTATTTTTCCATTTAGGTTGCTTCATTTTTTGTTTCAAATTAATTTGATGTATAACCCAGACTTTGAAAAAATTGTTTTTGTAATTAATTATAGGTCCATCACCCAGAGTGTGTGGACAACCATCTGCCACTGCTACTAATGATACCGCCACTCCAGACAAGGCACAAGCCTTCAGTGAGGAATCCACTCCTGGAAGTCTGGATGATGAGGAGCAGGCTGATCCATCTTGTCTGTCTCGACAGACAGCTCCAGTGAGTCTCACTCGGCCCACTCCTACACCTCCCACCCAAGCTGTTACCACACTTCAGCCTCTGGATACCTCCACTTCTTGTGTGCAAAGGAACACCAATTTTGTGCCCCCCAATTCTGGCTGCTGTTGATCCAACACCACTACCACCTTGAGTTCAGCCATGACTCAGTGGGATGGGGCACACTGGGTCAAAGGCACAGGGTAGCGGGAGTAGGGTTTGTGGGAGGGAATCTGTGGGCCAGCAAAGTGAGAACACTGGGTTCATTTGTCGTAGGACTCTTACCATGGAAGTAAGACTGCTGGTTTCGGGTGGCAGCACCAAAGCGTGTATGTGACTTAGTCGATCCCAAACCGTTTGGTAGCCGTCGGCCTAAGCTTTTTGGCTATCTAGCAGCACCTCACCAAAACCTCGAAAGACGATTAGTGGCAACATTATGCATGACACTCTGACTCCTCAGGGAAGTTGTGGTTGGCAGATCCTGCCACTTTACCTCATTTGCATAGGTTTCACACACACACACACACACTAAGACGGATAAGCTATAATAAAATATATGAGCTGCAATTATTAGGACAATAAAACATAGCACAGTTAGACTTTTTGCCATTAAGTGAAAAGCAGATATACAATCCCAGCATATTGGAATAAACCTGTGCCTAAGGATTCATACTCATACTTTCTTGCATCTACACAAGAACATAGCAGTGATATCCCCTTTCTGCCCGTACTAGTCCCGGGAAGGAACACCCACCCCCATACCTGAAAAACAGGGGTCTACCCGCCGTCTCCTCGGTTGGCTGTATAGATAGGGCTGATCTCAGCAAAGTGGCAATGAAGTGGCATACAGCATAGGGTGGCTTCTCTGGCTGTAATGACCTCACTAGCCTTTCTATGGCCTGTCTGATGTTTTTATAACAAAACATGTTGGGGCATATTTATACTCCGTTTGCGCCGAATGTGCGTCAAAAATTTTGACGCACATTCAGCGCAAACGTTGCCCCATATTTAAACACTGACGCCCGAGCCGGCGCAAAGGAAAATTCCGCAATGTGCGTCAGTTTCTGGAAGCGGCACCCCGCCCTGCGTTAATGACATGCAGGGTAGGCGTTCCTGTCCAAAAACCGACGCACACAGCCGTGCGTCATATTTATGCTTCTGGGCAAAAATGACTCCCGGCCGGTAGGCGGAGCAAAAAAATGACGCAAAGCACGAATAGCGTTAAAATTTAACGCCTGGGTCAGGGCAGGCGTTAAAATGGGGCAAACACACCTGTATTTAATCAGAACACACAGAACAAACAGCAGAGCAGCAGAGTAGCAACAGGGAGACATGGAGGTGATTTTGATTCAGCGTGCATTTAGACGCAGAGCCCTGCAGCAACAACAGCAGCTACAACAACAACAGCAGGGACCCCAAAGGCAGCGCAGAAGGCAGGAGAGGATATTCCGCCCAAGAACAACCCTGCATGGCCTCAGGGAACGGGACATCATCCAGAGGTACCGGTTGAACTGGCAGGCCATTCAGCAGCTGCTGAGAAATATTGAACAGCAGTTGGCCCCCACTTTAGTGACTCCCCGCACTATCCCAACAGAAACAAAGCTGCTTGCCGTACTTCACCTGCTGGCAAGTGGCTCGTTTCAGACAACTGGTGCCCTGGTTGGTGGAATATCCCAACCATCATTCTCTGCATTCCTGCCAAAAGTACTGGATGCCATCATTCGACTGACACCCCTCCACATCTGCTTCCCTAACACACTGCAGAAGCAGCAGGAAACTAAACAGGGGTTCTACGCCATCAGTGGCTTCCCGCACGTCCTTGGTGCAATCGACTGCACACATGTACGCCTTGTGCCACCTGCTGCAACTGAACACCTCTACCGCAACAGGAAGCACACACATTCCATCAACGTGCAGGCCATAGTCGATCACAAAGGATTGATCAGCAACATTGTGGCTAAATATCCTGGGAGTGTACTTGACGCATTCATCTTCCGTCACTCTACCATCAACCAAAACTTCCAGGATGGACGGTATGGCAATGGACTACTTGTTGGTAAGGACAAAAATTCTACTTATATACACACTGCACAGAAAACCTCTAGGACAAACAACACATACACCACAATAGCAACACCTAGACAGGAACACACTGAGGTACTCACATCACTAGCCATGTTTCAGAAGTCACCATTGAACCTGTCACACATTTGATTTTACTCCACAGCTTAATGTGAAGACATTAATGAGTGTGGTTGCCTAAATGTCACCTTGCAAATTGGAAGTCTCACAATAACCTGCACACTAATACATTGCATAAGTTTTAAGGGATGGGATGGCCTGGGTACTTTCACATGAACGTGTTAACTACACTTTCATGTTTCAACTCTGCATGGAACTATCATCTCACCCCCAGTGAAGACACACGGACACCTGTATGACAAGTCACAATGCTAGGGAGGGCACACTGTAGTGAAAAAACAAATACATACTGCTGACAAACGGTTAGCCAACAAACACTTGCTCAGCCAAGGAAAAAAAATCAATGCAAAAGTTTTCACCAACAACTATAGGTTGTCACATTAGTACACAAGAGTCACAGACAACACAAGACAACTACTGCCATCAAAGATCTGTACAACAGTGCCTCCTACATCTAATTGATCCCATTCTGTGTTTTTCTTTCAGCTGATCAGGGGTATGGCATCCAGCCTTGGCTAATGACACCATTCGGGAACCCAAATACTGCTACAGAGCGGGCATACAATGATGCCCACAAGAGGACACGCAGCATTGTGGAGCGGACCTTTGGGATCCTAAAGTCAAGGTTCCGCTGCCTTGACATAACTGGCGGTAGCCTACTCTATTCCCCAGAGATGGTCTGTAAGATCATACTCACTTGTGCCATATTGCACAATATTTGTGTAAAAAGGAACATTCCCCTCCTTGAACCGGACCCAGACATGCCTGAGGATGACGAAGAGGAGGATGCTGCCCTGCAACAGGAGGGGGAACAACCTAACACGGCAGCAGGAGTGTGTAGGCGCCAACAGCTTGTCAATATTTTTTTTTCATAATTTCTTATAACAACTCGTATTGCACAATTGTAAATAAACACAGATAACAACCACCACATCATGCTTTGGCCTATTCATTTCTGACCACCTTTAGTTTGAAATTGCTGAAGAAGAATGTCGTGTCATTGAGCAAGAATGCTATACCAATCATCACACCAAAAATAAACATCACAAATGTATGCACAGAGTGTAGGATGTGACATGATACATTACCATACACAGAGGCCAACAGGAGTACAAATGTGGCAATTACACATGCCTGATCCAGACACCTGAGACAGTCTCTCACCCAGCCCAAAAATGTAGATCTTTTGAAAGTCGCATCACACGTGTTCAGAGACATGGTGGGACCATCCATGTGTACGTGACCATGTCATCAATAGCTTCTCTCAAGTGTGTGATATGAGCAATACCCAATTGGAACAACATTAGCTGCCACTAACTCATGAGGAGACCTTGAAGTTACAGTGACAACATACACCCAGACAGGTGATAGTGGATCCACATTCCCACACACATGTACACATATGTCATCCAATCAACCAAATATTTGAAAGCAGCCCATCACAGTAGTGTCCCAGTTTGAACCTAGCAGGAAGAATGTAACATGCCACTAAACCAGGTAATGCCGAAAGGGCCACAGACATCAACTAAATATTTGTCATCAGCACATGAGGAACGCTGAGATTTTGCAAACATAGTCATTGGAAAATGGTATGCCAGATTGCTCCAACTCATCAATAGTGCAAACGTCAAATGGGCTAATGAGATGAATGAATGGTTAACAGTGATTCATACCATATGGCCTTACATTAGCCTGCTGCTGCAGGTTTTGCATAACAGAACAAATAAAAGCCATGGATACATTAGCTAATCTGGATGGGCAAATCCTAGGGTGCTGGGGGCCTAAGTCCACCTCTACCGCCCCACAAATATACAAGAATCTTGTGCTTGTGAACTAAACACATGCATAAGGCACATGTGTGGGCTACATGTCAAAAGTAAAACAAAAATCTGAAACACAAATTCATAATGGGACATGGTTAGCCCCATAAAAACTGTAAGTGACTATTGCACTCCCTGTTCGGACTATAGATAAAAGCATCACCATCATAATTGTGGACACATTTTGGAGAAGGAATACATCATGGTATCCCATCCATCATTCCAAAATAGCCATCAGCAATTACCCAAAATATGTGGACAAATATGGTTAATACATTATTTAACGTATCATAAATATTACAGTGTGAATGCCTTCTATGCATACAACAACGGACATGTGTCATAGCTAACCACAAATGTGTATCACATAGCACCGTTTGGCCATGACAAATCACCTTCCCCAAGTTTAAAAAATGAAGACATAATTTAAAAATTGCTCAAATATCTACGCATACAGCATGGGCAACATCATTTTTTCACGTACAGGAGTGCACAGAATGCAGAGTCAAATATAAATGTTTCTCATATTTAGCTATGTAATTAAATTTTTCATATCATATTTTTTTACTCTGCATAATGTGCACTCCTGTACGTGGAAAAAATATGACGCCCATGATGTATGCGTGGTAAATTTGACGCAACATGGACAATATGTTGGACATCTCATGTACCTTATTAAATTATTAATTTTCATATCATATTTTTTGACTCCGCATTATGTGCACTCCTGTACGTGGAAAAATTATCACGCCCATGATGTATGCGTGGAAAATACGACGCAACATGGACAATATGTTGAACTTCTCATGTACCTTATTAAATTATTAATTTTCATATCATATTTTTTGACTCTGCATTATGTGCACTCCTGTACGTGGAAAAATTATGACACCCATGATGTATGCGTGGAAAGTATGACGCAACATGGACAATATGTTGGACATCTCATGTACCTTATTAAATTATTAATTTTCATATCATATTTTTTGACTCTGCATTATGGGCACTCCTGTACGTGGAAAAAATATGACGCCCATGATGTATTCGCGGAAAATATGACGCAACATGGACAATATGTTGGACATCTCATGTACCTTATTAAATTATTAATTTTCATATAATATTTTTTGACTCAGCATCATGTGCAATGTTATGCGTCATAAAAAAATGACGCACATTGTGTATGCGTGAAAATATGACGCATAACGGGAAAATAAAAACGGCGGCCATTTTATGCAGGAAGTGATGTAATAGGATATCCTGTTTACTAAATCTGTACTGGGAGTTAACTTTCACTTTCACTTTGCAGTCTCAGATTTATCTAGACTGTGTGGTTGTGTGAAAGGTGTTGTCCTGTGTTTAACTGCTTTTGTGTCCTGTGTACCTTGTATTTTGTCTTTTTGTGATCCTAGTCTTGTTGCATAATATTGTCTCAGTCTGTTTAGTCTAGTTTTGTCTAATCCTGTTTCTGTTTGTATTGTCTGTGGGAGTCTGTTCTGGGTAGCATAATTTTGGGGTTAGTTGGGCTATTTTTCTCATTTTTCTTTTTCCTTCACAACTCTACCTTTCCCCATTTCCCACTTTTACTTTATTATTTCATTTGTCTAATTTTGTCAGTAAATATGTCAGGTAGGCCTCGCCTTTCCAGGATGGGTGAGGATGAATTGGGGGGATTCATTTGGCTAGTTTGCCATTTCCTCCCACTGATGCTGGAGGCTGGGGGCCGTGTCATACAGGGGTATCACACGGAGGCACGGAAAGTCCGGTGGGGGAAGGTGCACCATCACCTGGTCCGGGTGTATGGGAGCATGTGGAATGTCCATCAATTAAAGCACCGCTGGGCAGATCTGATATCCAGGGAACAGGACCTGCTGGACCACCTTGGACTCAGGATTGGTGGCCATGTTGGTGAGTACAAATCAATTACATGGGAATAATAGAAATCTGTGTGGGGACATGTGATGATAGTTACCCAATCTGCTAGATAAGTAGCTGACTGTGTGTAATGCTAGGGAAACCTAGGCCCATGTTTATACATTTCTATCCCCGATTTAGCGCCACATTTTCACGCAAAAACGGCGCCATCTTACAAAATATATTTGTATTTTGCTAGCTTGCCCCGTCTCTGCGTCAAAAAATGATGCAAATGCTGCGCTACAAAAGTATAATTATGTGCCCTAATGTGTATTTGTTGCACAATGTGTAGTAAGACCAATGCTAGCAGTCAGATGGCTCATGTTTTCAACACATACCAGATGCCAGTAGCTGTATGTAATGTAGTGTTGCATTTGTGTCAGACAAGCGACACGTTAATGCCTCTATTTGTACTCTACAGGTCATATTGGCCAGTGAGTAAGTCATGTAGAAACAACATACCTACATATGTTGACGCCATAGCTAGACAGAAAATTTGTAACCCATGATGATGCTATAAATGTGTGTTGCCTTCACGTCACATGAAGTTAGATATGTTGGCCACACATATGTCACATGTGTGTCTGGTTGCTGTGTGTTGAACATGTCCACCTAGCCTGTTTGATTGTGAGGGGTCATGCAGTCCTCAAGTAACCAGCTTTTGGATGTCTCTCTGGGATGCACATGCTGAGATGTATGGAAGACATTATTGTTGGGGCATACTAATGGAGGGGTATCTTTGACAACACCTGACTGTCCTGGCCACTGCATGTGTGTAGTAGGGTGTGTAACTGTAGCAGGAGACTCATCCAATGTTAATGTTGAATACAAATTCATCCATGCAGTATGAGCATGTGGGAAAGTGTATCATTACCATGTCATATTCACACAGTGTCATTGTAACTGCAATTATTTGTCACTGCACCCAGTCTGAGTATATTCTTCCTTTCATGCTTTACAGGTGGACCAGCCCCGTACACCGTGGGAGAGGTGGCACATTTTGAGGACCCAGATACCTACAGTGAGTGTGGCCTGAGTGCTATTTTTATTGTTTGCTAGTGATGCATGATGGACTACTGTGTGTTCAACAGAATTCATGATTTGATGCGCTGGCCGTTCATTGGCATTGTTGCTTTAGTGGGATATCAAATAGCACTTCTGTTTCCGTAAACCAATACCTAGCCATCTTTCAGATTTAGGGGCTGTAGGTCATTCCAGTTGGGCCGCAATGGGGAATGGGATGAGTCATTTGGAATACACTGGTCAATGTAAGACTTGATCGGGGACTTGGCATGAACTGAGTCTGCATATCAGACTGACATTCTCCCATATAGCTTTGGCAAATGGCTTTGATGAAAAGTGCATCTTCCTAGTTGAGGATGGACTGTGTACACTGTAGGTTGGATCTTCCAGGGGCATGTACTGCCACAAGGTGAACTAGAAGTGTGTGTGACTTGAGTGCAATGGCCTAGGTGTTCTGTCGACTCATGATAATGGGTATTCTTGCTCCTCTGTGTGTGTTGTAAAACATGCCTCACTGATAGTATGTGATGTTGGCCTAAGTCATGGCATTTTGACATGTGTGGACCTTGGATGTGACAATGTTTGGCTGACTCCAACGTGTTGCTAAAACTTCATAGGTGTTGTGTGTGAAGGCACATACTTGTTGAACTATCTATACACTCCTGGGTGTGCATTGAACATGGGATTGTTGGTTGTTATTTCCACACCACCCTCAAAGACTGCCATGTTAATGTGAAACAGGGTACCTAGGACTGTAGCAACCAGTATGTTACACGTACTTGCCACCTTTTGCGACTTGATTTAGAACCTAGGGCCAGATGTAGCAAACTGTTTACAAGTTGCAAATGTCATAAATTGCTCTTTGTGATTTGCAAAAGTCTGTTTGCTATTCAGAAATGCATTTTGTGATTCTGAACATACTTGCAAAATGCTTTTCCAAATCGCAAATAGGAAGGTGTTTTCCCCTCCTATTTGCGACTCGCAGTGGTATGCAATTCCATTTGCAACCGAGTACGTGGTCGCAAAGGGAGTCGCAGTTATCATCCACTTGAAGTGGATGGTAACCCACTTGCTAACTGGAAGGGGTCCCCATAGGAACTCTTCCCCTTTGTGAGTCGACCTAAATCATCATGTACAAAACAGCCAGTGGTCCAAGGGACCACTAACTGCCCTGAAATAATCCAAGATTGAAGATTTTGTATTTTTTTCTAAGTGCAGCTCGTTTTCCTTTCAGGTAAACGGCCCACACTTGGGAAAAAATAACCTGCTTTATTTAAAAGCAGTCACGGCCATGGAGGTCTGCTGTTCCCAGCAGGCCTCCATCCCCATTAGTGGCCATAGTCGCTAAGGGGGCGCAACTTGGAACCCACCTCATTGATGTAAATGAGGTGGGTCTTAGCGACCCCATAGCGACTCGCAGACGGTGTCGGAGACACCGTTCTGCATTGCAAATTGCTAGTCGCAATTTTCCATCTTCCTACATCTGGCCCCTAGTGTACACATTCGGTTATGGCCCATGGGTTCAATATTAGCACACAACTAATTACAAATGGCATTGAGTGAGGATTGTGATAGTTATCACATAGAGTGACATATATAGTGAAGTCAGTATGCGGAAGAGGTGCAGCCATAACGTCAGATGCCTTAGGTATAATTTGGATGAGTAGTTTAGGGTGATGTCATCCATCACGTAGAGACATGGATATGTTAGGTGTGAGATGGCCTTATGTATGCATGCTTCACATGTACTTCCTCTGAGCCTTTCAGTGAACTATGTTGTGACAATTGCTGCAACCAATACATTTCTAGTAATGTACAAATAACCCATTGTGCTATTCCACCCAATGCAATTCCAAAGGTAAATATTTGCCTTTTCTCTTCACAGCTGAAAACATGAGTGCCGCAGATCGCAACCATTTTGAGAGGCGTGCCATGAGATACAGGCACATCCTGCAAGTGCAGTGTGGGTACCGGAGGATGGCCCGCAAATATCATTCGGATCGGGCCTCCGGGGCGTGGTGGGCCACACCACAGGCTCCCCCTACATTGCCACCAACAGCCACCAACACCACATCCACCAGGTCTCCCCAAGTGGCCCCAGCAACGTCGGGAACAATAGACCCTGGCTCTTCCTCCAGACCTGGACCCAGCCGTGTTGTGATACCAGGACAGTCCAGTGGGCAACCAACTCCTGCCACAACCTCAACCTCCGCCGGCACACAAACAACCTCAGACCCTCCTGTTGACCCAGCTGCCTTCCTGGCATTAACAAGAAAAATGGACAAGCTCGTCAAGAAGGTGGACAACCTGAGGGAGGATATGGGCTATATTAAAAAGCGGGTCCGCTCCATCAGGCGGACACTACGGAGGGCGAACCTGTAGGACTTTTGCCCTGTAGAACTTTTACCCCTCCCCTCTCTCCTCTTTCCTATTTTCTACTGTTAGTTGGGTTTTGGGGATTAGTATTAGGTAAGTATAGGTATTTAGCTTAGTTAGTGTTAGGGAAGAGGGTGGGGGGTCCTTATTCTTTCTATCTTTATTTTTTGTGTGGGTGGGTGGGTGGGGGGCAATGTTGGGATTCCTGTTAAAAAAAAAAAAAAATACAAAAAACTTTCAAAAAATTACAAAAAAATATATGTTTGTTTAGGATAGTATAGTATGTGTGTAGGCTAGTAAGTGTTGTCCTGCATGTGTCCTGTCTCATAATGGTGGGTGGGGGGTTGATGTTTAGATCGTTTCGTTACATGTGTAGAGTAAGTTTAGCTTAGGTTAGTTAGGGACAGTTGTGGGTTAGTGGTAGTCAGGTTAGATTAGTGTAGTTTTACCTTTCCCTTAGTTGCCTCTTGTGTTACTCAATAGAAATAAATATATAGTTAACCCTTTACATGATGCGTTAGGTGCTACTTTATCATGGCCTTGACATCAGTGTAGCTGAATGTTTTAGTATGACATTTGTGTCCTATGCTCGCCATCCCCAGGAAATTGAGGTTTAACATGCCAGCTACCCGTGTGCTAACTTGGTAAGTATCCACCATTTGGGAGACCCACCATTGGTAGTGTGCATTGATCACCAAGGTTTTGTGTTGGTATGTATCCTACTTCACAAAGAGTGCTTCCAGACTTGTTATTGTGGGTAAATTGAGAGGTCGGACAGCAGTGTGAAGTTGAGGGAGATCTTTGTAGATGAGGAGTTGTTCACACTCTTGTCTTGTTGCTTTCATTGCTGACCTACATCATGTGTGTACTGATTCTGCATGACTTTCCTTCAAGGAAGTATTCTCCGTAAGGGTGATTGATGCAGTGTAATTTGTTAATGTTTCCTTACATTTTGCAGCATTATTTCTTATTTTAGTATTGCATGGTGCCTACATTTCTCAGCCACCATTAGTTGTCTAGAATAGCTATAGATGGTGCATCATTCTGTCCAACACAGCATGATTGTGTGTGGTTAGTCCCTTCATCAGTTATTTTCATCAAGATGGTAAGGCTATGATGCAATCCTGGCCACTGCACAGATGTTTCAGAATACATGAAATCAGGACAGTAGTATTGAGAATCTACATGGTTGCCACACAGGCACTTTGGAGTTAGGTACTGCACAGTTGAAGTGTGAAATAACACAGAGACATAATAGGTGTGCAAGTGCTATTTATTTATAGGTGCTGTAGTGCAAAATGTACAATCACCATGTTTGCTGAGTACGTTCTGGTGCATTCTTACATGGTGATCCTACAGAAGGGGTGTGGATGATGCTCCTGACATGCTGGGGTGATGTCACAGACAGTGCAGAGGGACAGGAATTGGCAAATAGTAGGAGAGAGACATTCACTGGCAATGGGGACAAGTCATACAGTGGATTGCAGAACAGTCATTGAGTGTAGTTGTAGTGAGACTGGCATTTGACAAAACGTAGGACCTTGGTCAAAGTAGGCCATGGTGCAGGGACTAGTGCTTCCGGGTACTCTTCCGTGTGAATGTTATCTGTTCCATGTCTTCTTCTTCTGATGTGTGTGTTGCCTGGTTTGTCCTTGTTGTTGTTGGTTGTGAAGGGGCACCACACACCTCAGTGTTAGAAGACATGGAGGCAGACATCCCGGGGGCTGCTCCCTGTGGAGTTATGAAGGGCAGTACTGCAGCAAGGAGGGCCTGCTGGTTTTTCAGAATGGCAGCCACATCACGATGGTAGGCAGCCAGGTCGGCCCTGAGGGGTTCTATGTTGCATTCGTGCACACGTTGACTGGATTGCAGTTGTAGTTGTTGTGTCAACTGGATGACAGCTGTGCAGATTTCCTTCTGTGTTTTGACAAGTTCCTGCAAGAGAGATGTTCGGGTTTGCATAGCAGCTGCCTGATCCTCAGAAGACATCATGCACGAACGCACCCCCTCAAGGCTGGCTGCCATAGTTTGCATCCCACCCGCACCTCCTTGGCCAGCTCCCGCTGTACCCCAACGACGGTTCTTTCGAAGCTGGTGCCAGTGTCGTCAGAGTCCTCAGCTGTGTTGGAGCTGGCAGGTCTTACAATTGGGGTGGCGGGTGGTTCTCCTGTGGTGGCTGCTTCTTCTGTGCTCCTCCTTGTGACTGAAGGTGGGGTTTGGAGGCTTTCAAGGACCATTTGGATGGTCTCCTGTGGAATGTTTATGGGCTCGTCATCCATGTCATCAGGGAAATCAGGGACAGGCATATCGTCAGGAGATCCATGTTCCTCTGCAATGAAACAGGGTACAATTAGTGTGTCTGTGTTGTGACAATTTTGCACTAAGATACAAGCCTTTGGATGCCTTAACTTTGTGCTCTGTTTTTGTTTTGGTATCTGCTGTCCTTCATATGGGCATTGTTGTAGGCCTATGGCCCACCTGTGTGTCACATGTATGATATGGAGCTATCAGACTTGTCTGCCTGATCGCCTCTAGGTGTTGCTTTGTCAAAATTTAGGAATGGGCATGTTTTTGTCCTACTCCTCCCTCCGTGTTTAACTATTCTTATGAAGGGACATTTTGTTGGGTGGGCTCTCATTATCCTACATGAGATTACTGGCTTTCTAGGCAGCAGGATAGCTAATGGTGTGGGGGACTAAGTCTGACACACTTGTAATTAACTCTGTCACCCTGATTCTTTCTTTTTGCTCTGGCTAACTAGCAGTGCCTCTGGTCTCCCACAGCAAAGGAATGTTTAGACATCCGAGCGCATGACATCTTTGGAACTTCTCAGGGAAGTCGTGGTCACTCAGATCCTACACAATTCTCTCTTTTCCAGTATGTTCTCATACACAAATGACAAAGACAGTACTTGTTTAATATGATGATTTCATTGTACAACTGACTTGTACATATTTAGGTGTGAGCCACAATAACCCAAACAATACAAACTGTTAGAATTGGAAAAGTCAGCAGGAGAGTAAAACATTTGTACAAAGCTATCATGCAGCCTAACTGTTTCTACTATCCCTGTGCTTGTTCTATTATAGCACAGCATGTTAAGCTTGGAGCTTGCCTGTCTGAATCACTGGGGAGACATCATCCCTCATATCAGAGCAATGGCCTGTGATCTGGTTCTGCATCTGCAGCAAGGCAGGCAGCGTATAGTTGTGGTTCTCTGTTTGGAAACTCCCTCTTGTGTGTCTTGGGACAAGGAAGTGATTTTATGAGTCATATGTCATCGTGATGACAAAGTGTCCCTACGCAGGAATGCCAAATCTTAACCCCTACCACGTCTATCGGCAATGTACCAGACTGTATCCTTGACTGGGACACAGAGTGAATATGTTCTGGCAAACTCCAGTGCAGAAGTAGGCAAAACAGTGTGATTTGACTAATTAACAACACCGTAGGACTGGCTATTTGCTAAATTAACTGATAGGAAGGCCAATAAAAAGCATTTAGTGCAAAGTGCTCTGAGGCTCTTAGATGTGAGCAAATGAGTAAAAGTACATTCAGGGCAAGGTGCACAAAGGCCTGAAGCCTGAAGCTAATGCGCAAAGTATACGTTACACTTACAACACTACACTTTGACTGGCTGTGGGTGTTGTGAATGCCCTGGCAGCACACTTGCCTCTCAGGACCTGCCCCAAACACTTTTTAGTCACATTGCCCGAAATGTACATGTGACGTGGCATATCCTATGCATGTCAATGTTAGGATGTGGTATGGATGTACACATTGTTGATGTTTGAAGATGATGTTGGGTCATGCGTGTTTAATTGGATTGGCCTGTTTATCGTATGAAGGTTCTATTTGGTTGTCAGACTGTGCAGGTGTGTTTCAGTGACCAGTTGCCTGTGTCCCCTCCTCAATGTTGTTGTCTGAGCAGTATGACATTAGTGATGTAGCCTTGTTAGCCAGGCACGTGAGAGACCCTGACGTATGCAGCACGTGTGTGTCCTTAGTGCTGTGTGGCTCCTATTGCTGTTTACTTTGCCTTATGTATGTGTCAAGTATGGACATTCGGCATTTGAGTGTACTGGTGCCTTTGTATTATTTCTATGAATAGTTGCAGATGTCATCCTCACCCCCTAATTTAGGTATGTATGTTCCATTGGGAGGTTCCTGCCATTTGGTACTATAGCTGCACAGAGATGAGAGGTGTTCTTGTCAACTGTTGTGGCAGTTACATTGCAGTTGCTGTTTTGGCTACTGCATTACTGATAGGGACCTAGTTGATGTAGGATAGATTTTGCAAGACAAGTGCCTGGATGTGAGTTTGACGTAGTGGCCTTCCCACCTGTCGCTGCTTTCCCTTGGCTCTATTGTTGTACTTACAGGATGGCCCCATGGGACTGTTGTTGGTGCTGTATTTTGTCGTGCCCCAGATTCAGTCTGTGCTGGCCATGCCCCCCTGCCGTGCCCCTTTACCCATGCCACTTCATATATGTGCTGACTTACATGCATTGTGTAGTAGGTATCCCCCCCTGCTTACAGTCCCCATTATTGCAATTTAATTCCCCATGCGACTTACCCTGCATGTGCGTTGTCTCGTGGTAGTCTGCGCTGTCCTGTCCTTGAATCCCTGTGACGATCTCTTCCGGGATGACGGCTGCGACCATCTCCTCCATGTGGTCCAGGGCCTCCTGTTGTGCTGGACTCCCCCCTCCAGTCTGCATTGCTGCCTTCCTGTTCCTGGCCATTTTTTCTTTTGTCCTACGTTTGCAGTCATGCCAGCGTTTCTTACACTCGTGACTGTGCGGCATTCTTCAGCCACACTGTTGATCTTGTCCACAATTTGTTTCCATATGGCCTCTCTCCTACTGAGTGGCAATTTAGAGGTGATGAACAATTGGTGCTGGTGTTCCGTCACCTCTTTCACCAGGATTTCCTGCTCCTCTGCACTGAAGCGACACTTTCTTTTTTTTCTAAAAATGTCCTGGTTCCGGTATGGATCCTCCTGGCTGGTTCCTGGTCTGCTGTCATCCTCCTGGGGTCTGTACTGGCTTCTGGGATCCATTTTGGCTCTCCTCTGCTGAAAGGGCAGTTTTCGCGCTAATATTTGACGCAATAGCGTCAAGAAAAACAACGCTTTCCGGTTTGCGCTGTCGTAAATCGACCCACAGTGATTTGCGTCGCGTTAACGTTGGTTTCCTTTACGACGTAACGCCGCTGTGTGCGTCACGAAATAATGACTCCCACCTGTTGGTTGCGCCGCCGTACGTCAAAGTATAAATTTGACGCCCGCACTGCGCATCGAAATGGCGTTAGCCGGCGCTAATTTTTTTGACGCAAAACTGCGTTAGCGCAGTTTTGCGTCAAAAAGTATAAATATGGCCCGTTATGTTCTGGGGAACAGGCCTGATGGGATCATGTGTCTAAGTGTCGAAGTTGGTGGCGCTCTCTAGTGGCGGTAATACTAGACAGATCATCATGTAGAGCAGAGGTGCAAGGTGAAATGTTGTGCAAGGAAAGTAATAGGTAACAGTTATGCAGAATAGCAGATGATTGGGAAAATTAAACATCCCCGCTAAAAAGCTAGTTATGCTAAAATGAATTAAAATGAATAAATTAAATTAAGCATGTAATTAAGTAAAAGGACACAGGCCGCAGGCATAAGCTACAATACGTGTGCCCAAGCAAGGCGCTAGAGTGAATCCATGACACATTGTCACCCAGGCTACCATTGACCAAGTTTTGGGATCCCTGTCAGTCAGTCCCAAAATATAATGGGCCAGCTCCTTACAGAGCTGCAGGAGATGAAGCAGTTGCAGAGGGAGCACAATGTTCAGATGGAAAATCTCAATTCAAATTTGGGCTCCCTGACTGGGGTTCTGCATGATTGTTTAACCCATATGTGCAGGACATTTCCAGCAACATCTTCCCCTGTCTGTGGTCCAACAACATCTCGGCCTACTGCATCTGCCTCAGCCACAGAAAGGAAGGCCCTGCCACAAGAGGAAACACGTGCACTCACCTCAGTCCCAGCAACTGTGGATCCACGAGTCCTTCTCAGAAGGGGACATTCATCCAAACCAGAATGAGAAGACCTCCGCCACCACCAGCATGAGACCCAGAACCTAATTTCCTCAAGTGAGTGACTAGCATTCACTCTGTGGACTATTTTCTGGACACGTTTACCTTTTTGATGCCAGCTCTATTGTGTACATTGGATTTCAAACAATTTGGGCTCTTCAAAAATAGTTTCATTCACCATTTTTATTTTGTTTCTTTTTTTATAATCTTGTTTTATTGTTTTGTTTTGTTGAATTTAATGAAAATTACAAATTTAAAAACTGGTGCTGTATTTATTTTCTCCATTTGTTAATTTTGTTTTGTTTCATCATGCATTTGAAAAAGTTAAAATTAAAAAGATTTTTTGTCATAAATAAATTACGTATAGGTAATACTTTTCTAAATTAAAAAAAAAATAACAAACCAAAAAGTATTATTTTATTAAATTGGACTAAAGAATAGTTTTTCATGTTTTTCAAATACATTAGAACCCATGCATAATTCACATACGTCATGCTATATTTCCATTTACCGCTCCAGACCTTGCACCATGGAATAACGGGATATAAGGTAACAATTCAGATGGAATAGGCCAACTATTATTGATTTATGTCATTGTTAGAAATTGGGTTTTTGGGTTACCCTCTGTCCAAGCAAGAACCCTCACTCTAGTCAGGGTAAGTCACACACAATCCAAATTATCCTGTGCCCACCCTCTGGTAGCTTGGCACGAGCAGTCAGGCTTAACTTAGAAGACAATGTGTAAAGTATTTGTGCAATAAATCATACAATAACACCATATAGCACCACAAAAATACACCACACAGTGTTTAGAAAAATATAGAATATTTATCTGGATACTTGTAGATCAAAACAATAAAAGATGCAATAAGAATTTGTAGAAATATTACTGAAAAGTGATATAAAGGGGGTCATTCTGACCCCGGCGATCAAGGACCGCCGGGGCCGGGGTCGGCGGTAGCACCGCTAACAGGCTGGCGGTGCTCCACCGGGCATTCTGACCGCGGCGGTACAGCCGCGGCCAGAAACGGAAAGTCGGCGGTGTACCGCCGACTTTCCGCTGCCCATGGGAATCCTGCGCCGCCATGGGGATTCCGACCCCCTCACCGCCATCCTGTTCCTGGCGGTTCCGCCCGCCAGGAACAGGATGGCGGTGAGGGGTGTCGTGGGGCCCCTGGGGGCCCCACTTTGAATTTCAGTGTCTGCTCAGCAGACACTGAAATTCGCGACGGGTGCTACTGCACCCGTCGCACATCCTCCACTCCGCCGGCTCCATTCGGAGCCGGCATCCTCATGGAGGGCTGTTTCCCACTGGGCTGGCGGGCGGCCTTTTGGCGGTCGCCCGCCAGCCCAGTGGGAAACCCAGAATAACCGCGGCGGTCTTTTGACCGCGCAGCGGTATTCTGGCGGTTCCCTCCAGGCGGGCGGCTCCTGCCGCCCGCCGGGGTCAGAATGACCCCCAAAGTGTCTTAAGTCTTTAAAAAGCAAACAAAGTCTCTTTCAAGCACAAAGTACCTGGTTTGGGGTGGAGAATCTCTGCAGAGGGCCGCAGAGGAGGAGCTGCGTGGAAAAATGGTGTGTGCGTCGGTTTCGCCCCTTCACACACGGACTTGCGTCGTTATTTTTCACGCGGGGAGACGTGCATCGTTCTGCGGGAAGAAAAATGGTGTGTGTGTCGGTTTCGCCCCTTCACACACAGACTTGCGTCATTATTTTTCACTCGGGGAAGACGTGCGTCGTTTTCCGGCACGCGGGCCGACTCCTATGGTTCGCGGGATTACCAGATGTCCCAGAGTCTGTGCGTGGATTCCTCGGCTTGTTATCCGGCTGCACGTCGTTCTTGGAGGCTGTGCGTGGAATTTCTTTCTCACGGCAGGCGTCGCGTCGATTTCCTCTCTGGAAGTCGGGCGCCGTTGTCCATGCGAGGCCATGCGTCGAAGTTCCGGTCGCACCGTAGGCGTCGCGTCGAGCAGCGTCGGTGTGCGCCGATTTTCTCACCGCGGAGCAAGCTGTGCGTCGAATTTTTTGACGCACGAGGAGTACAAATGAAAAAGAGAAGGATTTTTGGTCCTGAGGCTTCAGGGAACAGGAGGCAAGCTCTATCCAAGCCCTTGGAGAGCACTTTTGCAGCCAGACAAGAGTTCAGCAAGGCAGCAGGCCAACAGCAAGGCAGCAGTCCTTTGTAGAAAGCAGACAGGTGAGTCCTTTGAGCAGCCAGGCAGTTCTTCTTGGCAGGATGCAGGTTCTGGTTTCTTCTCCAGCAAGTGTCTGAGGTAGTAGGGCAGAGGCCCTGTTTTATACCCAAATGTGCCTTGGAAGTGGGGGAGACTTCAAAGAGTGGCTTAGAAGTGCACCAGGTCCCCTTTCAGTTCAATCCTGTCTGCCAGGGTCCCAGTAGGGGGCGTGGGAGTCCTTTGTGTCAGAGCAGGCCCTCCACCCTCCCAGCCCAGGAAGACCCATTCAAAATGCAGATGTATGCAAGTGAGGCTGAGTACCCTGTGTTTGGGGTGTGTCTGACTGAATGCACAAGGAGCTGTCAACTAAACCTAGCCAGACGTGTATTGTAAGGCACAGAAATATTTAAGTGCAGAGAAATGCTCACTTTCTAAAGTGGCATTTCTAAAATAGTAATATTAAATCCAACTTCACCAGGATTTTGTATTACCATTCTGGCCATACTAAATATGACCTTCCTACCCCCTTCAGATCAACAGCTGCTACTTCAACAATGTATGAGGGCAGCCCCCATGTTAGCCTATGAAGGGAGCAGGCCTCACAGTAGTGTAAAAACAAATTTTGGAGTTTTACACTACCAGGACATGTAAACTACACAGGTACATGTCCTGCCTTTTACCTACACAGCACCCTGCTCTAGGGGTTACCTAGGGCACACATTAGAGGTGACTTATGTGTAGAAAAAGGGGAGCTTTAGGCTTGGCAAGTACTTTTAAATGCGAAGTCGAAGTGGCAGTGAAACCGCACACACAGGCCTTGCAATGGCAGACATGGGACAAGGTAAAGGGGCTACTTGAGTGGGTGGCACAACCAGTGCTGCAGGTCCACTAGTAGCATTTAATCTACAGGCCCTAGGCACATACAGTGCACATTACTAGGGACTTATAAGTATATTAAATAGTCCAATTGGGTATGATCCAAAGTTATCATGTTTAAAGGGAGAGAGCATATGCACTTTAGCACTGGTTAGCAGTGGTAAAGTGCGCCGAGTCTGAAAGCCAGCAAAAAAAAGAGTCCAAAAAGTGGAGGGAGGCAGGCAAAAAGTTAGGGGTGACAACCCTAAGTCATGTCAGGTCTAACAGTCATCATTTGGAACCAGGTCTTCTGCCCGCAGTATCTGGTGGAATGTCAGAACCAACTTTCAGTGGTGTGCCTTTCTTCAATGATGAGACACATTAATAGCTTCATACAGGTTCCACAAAATGCAAATGTGAAGGGTGATTTATATGCTTTGGCTCACCTACCACATGTGGCTAGAGAAATTTAAGCAGCACATATTGCCTTGATGGCAACATTCAACAGAAAACAAGTCTAATTTAATCGTGAAAATTTAAATTCAGTCAAGTTGTCTTCGTACAAGATATGTACATCTAAAGTGTGTGTGTGTCTTTCACAGAGTAAACCCATGTTCCCTTTGTACTTCGTAACAGCAGCATACAACTGCAAATGTCACAACTGAAATGTCCAAATGATGATGACATGGTGAAGGAACCTAACACAAATTAAAACAAAAAAGTTGTTTCTATTACATTACTAAATAGACACATTAAAAATTACTAATTTTGAGGACACATTTTCCAATAACAATCAGAGTTAACAATATAGATAAACACAGTAGTCAATGTGTCAAAACATATATCAACAAGCTTCTTTGCCCTGAATTTTACTTGCCCTTTCTAAAAAAGCTGTGTAGGAAAGTAGCTTCTTTTTAGCATTGTTACACACACCTTTTGCCTGTTTGTCAGTGTGTTTCAATGTGTTCACTGCTAACCAGGACCCCAATGATTATGCTCTCTCCCTTTAAACTTGGTTACTTGAACCATATACCCCCCACATTTGATATACTGGTGTCCCCATGTAAGTCCCTAATATATGGTAACCAGGGCATTGGGGTACCAGGGGATCCCCATGGGCTGCAGCATGTATTGTGCCACCCATGGGGAGCCCTCACAAAGTGCATCTGCCAGCCTGCCAATGCAGCCTGCGTGAAAGGATGCATGCACCCTTTTCACTACAGGTCAATGCACCAGGTCACTATAAGCCACCCCATTGGCAGGACCTCCTAGCCCAGAGGGCAAGGTGCAAGTACCTGTTTGTGAGAGCACCTCTGCACTAGCAGAGGTGCCCCCACGAACTCCAGTTCCATTTTCCGGGACTTAGTGAGTGCAGGGATGCCCGTTTATTAGTGTACTGGACATAGGTCACTACCTATGTCCAGCTACATAATGGTAACTCCGAACCTAGGCATGTTTGGTATCAAACATGTCAGAATCATACCCCAATACTGTTGCCAGTATTGGAAGCATGATTCCATGCACTTTGTTGGCTCCTTAGAGGACCCCCAGCATTGCTCCTACCAACCTTCTGGGGTTTTTCGGGCAGCCCAAGCTTCTGCCAACTCAGATTTCTGCCCTCCTGCTGCTTGAACAGCTCAAGCCTAGGAAGGCAGAACAAATGATTTCCTTTGGGAGAGGGGGTAACACCCTCTAGCTTTGGAAATAGGTGTTACATGGCTTGGGAGGGGTTACCTCCCCAAGCGCCACTGGTATTCTTTGATGGGCACATTTGGTGCCCTCCGTGCATAAACCTGTCCAAACCGGTTCAAGGACCCCCAGTCCCTTCTCTGGCGCAAAACTGGACAATGGAAAGGGGAGTGAATACTCACCTGTCCATCACCATGCCAGGGGTGGTGCTCAGACCTCCTCCAGAGGGTCCCTGGGTCTGGGTTTTGCCATCTTGAATCCAAGGTGGGCATCTGAATGGCCAGGTCAGGCAAGTGACGTCAGAGCCCCCTCCTGATAAGTGGTCACCTGGTTAGGTGACCAAACCCCCTTTCAGGGCTATTTAGGGTCTCTCTCCTGGCTGGGTCCTCATATTCAGCTTACAAGATTCCAGCAGGACTCCTCTGCAACCTCTACATTTCGACTTCCAGCCAATGGAACTGTGACTGGACCCTCCAGGAACCAACAATCTGCATCCACGTCGAGGACTGTACTTGCAACATTGTTTCCACAGCTCCTTCCAGCTTTCCAACATTTTCCTGGCTGTGCATCTTCTGAGGACAGCAAGTCTTCAGTCTGCACGAGAAGGAATCTCCCTTGGAGTGAAGGAGTCACTCCCCTACATCGTAGGCACCAACTGCAGAGATGACTAGCTGCATGGATCTCCTCTCATCCTGAGCTGTGTGGATCCTGCATCACTGGTGGTGATCCAGAGTAGTCCTCTTGGTCCTCTCTGCCTACTTTCCAACTTTGGTGGAGGTAAGCCCTTGCCTTCCCACGCAGGACAGTACCTGCGTGTACTGTGTCTCTTGCAGTTACCAAGGCTTGTTGGCATCTCCTCCAAAGGATCTTCAGGCTCCGTGTAGCCCCAGTCACCAACACTCATTCCTGCGACGCACAACCCCCTGTGTGCTTGTCCTGTGGCGTGGGACCCTTCTCCAGTTCTGTTGTGTGGGCCCCTCTGCGACTTCTGGTTCCTCGTCCAGTGTGCCTCCAGAGCAGTTCCCCTCTTCCTCTATGGACTCTTGGCCTTGCCCCCAGGACTCCCCTTACGGGTTGATTCCTCCTGGACCTTGCTGGTCCCCGGCAGCTCCACTTCCGCTTCACCGCAACTTCTGCCTTTGCCAAGGCTTGTTGGTGGCTTTTCCAGGCCACTGACCGACTGCAATCATCCACCTGTCATGGGACGTCGACTGCATCCTCCAAGAACTCTTCACCTGCTCCAGGGCTGTATTCGTCAATGTCCTCGTTCTACCGTCGACCAACTTCTGCAACCACAGTTGGGTGGGTTGTGGCTCCTGCACCCACTGGACTCTTCTGTGACTCCTGGCTTGGTTCCCTTTTTCCACAGGTCTTCTTCTTCAAGAATCCAACGTTGGTTTCTTCCAGTCTTTCCTGGGTGTTGCATTATCTTCTTTTTCTTCCTTTTGGGTGATTTAGGGAAAATCCAATAACTTACATAATTCTTTTCTTCCTGGTCGCTGGGGGGCACTGTGATACTTATCTTTGGGGTTTCCTAATTCCCCCAGCTCCCTTCTGCACATCACACGTACCTAAGTGGGGGTCCCGCATTTGCATAAATTTTTTTTGCATATGATTTGGGCTCACCCTAGGATCACTATTGTCTATGGCTGTTTGCACTGTTTTCTATTGCTATTTATGCCTATTTCTGATTACTAGTGTACATATCTAGGCCCATATTTATACTTTTTGACGCTAAACTGCGCTAACGCAGTTTAGCGTCAAAAAATTTTGCGCCGTCTAACGCCATTCTGAAGCGCCATGCGGGCGCCGTATTTATGGAATGGCGTTAGACGGCGCAATCAGACCGGCGCTGCCTGGTTTGCGTGGGAAAAAAACACGTAGACCAGACAGCGCCGGCGTAGGGGGAAAATGGCGTATGGGCGTCTTAAAATGGGGCAAGTCAGGTTACGTCGAAAAAATCGTCGTAACCCGACTTGCGCCATTTTTTTTCGACGCCCATCCCCCATCAACATGACTCCTATCATTGTAAAGATAGGAGTCATGCCCCCTTGCCCAATGGCCATGCCCAGGGGACTTCTGTCCCCTGGGCATGGTCATTGGGCATAGTGGCATGTAGGGGGGCACAAATCAGGCCCCCCTATGCCACAAAAAATAAAAAAAAAAATACTTACCTGAACTTACCTTAATGTCCATGGGATGGGTCCCTCCGTCCTTGGGTGTCCTCCTGGGGTGGGCAAGGGTGGCAGGGGGGGTCCCTGGGGGCAGGGGAGGGCACTCTGGGCTCATTTTGAGCCCACTTGTCCCTTAACGCCATGCCTGACCCAGGAGTTAAAAAGCGGCGCAAATGCGCCGTTTTTAGCCACGCCCACTCCCGGGCGTCTCTTTTGCCCGGGAGTATAAATACCACGTAAAGGCCTGGGAGTCATTTTTTAAGACGGGAACGCCTCCCTTGCATATCATTAACGCAAGGAAGGGGTTCACGCTAAAAAATGACGCACATTCCGGGAACTTTGGCGCTAGACGCCTCTAACGCCATAGTATAAATATGGCGTTAGTTGGCGTTAGTTTAGCGTCGAATTTGCGTCGAAAAAAACGACGCAAATTCGGCGCAAACGGAGTATAAATACGGGCCCTAGTGTATTACTTAGCTCCTATTGGAGGGCTGCCTCTCTAGTACTTTGTACTAGTAATTGTGTCACTCAAATAAAGTACCTTTATTTTTATAACACTGAGGCCCTCATTCTGACATTGGCGGTAAGGTCCGCTTACCGCCATGCTGACTGCCGGCAACATACCGCAACCGCTGCAGTATACCGCTATGCGTATTATGACCCACACATAGACATCCGCCACTATACAGACACACACACAAGTCTGCCAGCCCAAAGGTCAGTGATAAAATGGCGGTACCAAAACCCACACTGTTACGCCAACAGAAATGCGCCCACATCATCATGACCCACGAATCACTGTGGCGGACATTCAATTGCGGTAAACCATTAGCGGTACAGACCGCCGCGCTCATAATACACACACACTAACAAAACAAAACCACATTGGACAATTCAAACTCCACAGACCTGACATACATACACACACCACACCAACACCAATATAAAACACAAACACACATTACCCACAACCCTTTACGACCCAAATAATTTGACAACTGAGAGAGAGACAAGCCAGGAGCACCCACTAAATCAGAGCCACAAAACACCATCACCCATACACCATCCACACACCTCACAGCACACACCTCACACACCCTCACCCCACACACCCTCACACACACCACTCACACTACACCCATGGCACCACAAAGACATCCCAGGTTATCAGAGGAGGAGCTAAGGGTCATGGTGGTGGAAATCATCCGGGTAGAGCCACAGGTATTCGGATCACAGGTGCAGCAGACGTCCATTGCTAAGAAGATGGAGCTATGGCAGAGAGTCGTGGACAGGGTCAGCACCGTGGGACAGCACCCCAGAACAAGGGATGACATCAGGGGAGGTGGAACGACTTACGGGGGAAGCTGCGTTCCTTGGTTACAAGACACCAGATAGCTGTACAGAGGACTGGCGGTGGACCCCACCTCCTCCCCCACAACTAACAACACGGGAGGAGCAAGTCTTGGTGATCATGCATCCTGAGGGCCTGGCAGGAGTAGCAAGAGGATTGGACTCTGGTAAGTCAAATCTTTACTACTTTATCCCCCCCCCCACCTGCATGCCATCACAAACTCTTACTCCTACCCTCACCACCATCACTCCACCACCTCACATAAACCCCACCATCACAACCCACCCATCCCAATACCAAGCCCTGCATGCTACACCAATGCATGGACCCCCCTCACAGACCTGCATGGACACACATCACCACAGCATGCACACTAGTGACAATCACTTAGCCAACCAAATCACAAATCACACAAGCCAAAGCTGCCTTGCTAATAACAACCATAGAGGGAAACATACCCATGCAGAAGATGTCCCACGCAGAAACAATAACACTGCATTTACATCCCCACAGGACCCCCACACAATGTCACCCGAGAGGAGGTGCCAGCCACAACCAGTCCCCCCCCAGAAGAGGCCCACAGTGATGACAGCAGCTCTGCACGCCTGGATCAAGATGACCAACCTGGCCCATCAGGGGCCTTTGGACAGTCGGTGACCCATCCACATTCCCAAACCACCACAGAGCTTCCCTCCTCAGGAAACACCACCACAGCACCCACCCAGCGGGCCCATCCCTCTGTCCCCAGGACACGTCAATCAGCAGTGTGCCCACCACTAGAGGGACCCCATGCAACTCCACAAACACAGGACAATCAGGGACCTGGGGTCAGTGGCAGTGGGCACAAGGTTCTGGGGACAGAGGCACAGGACAACAGGAAAGCTCGGAGTACTGCTATGCGACAGGGGAGGACAGGCCCAGGGAACCGACTCTCCACAAGGCACTCACCAACATCCTGGGAGCATACCACCATTCCTAGGAAACCATGGGCCAGATACTGGCCAAGTTGCCGGAGACCCAGCGGCTGCAGGAGGGACAGTACCTGGGGATCAGGGAGGACCTGAGAGACATCCACACCACCCTGGTCACCATTGCAGGGGTTCTGGCAGACATGGCCAACACAATGAGTGAGGCAGTGGCACACCAACTGGCCCCCTACACTAGCCACACCGAAGAACAGCCCTCCACCTCCGCCGACGTCAGTGGACAGGAGGCCCTGCCACAGGAACAACAGGCCACTAGCACCCCTCCCCCTGCAGAAGGAGAACCACCACGCAAAAGGTCCCTGCGATCCAGGCATAAGCCAGAGAACATTGCCAAGACCCCCGCCAGGAAATAAGACTCCCCTGAATGTCACCTTTGTCTCCCACTCTGTCACCCTGTCCATCTTGAACTGCCACTGCTCCACTTCCTATGCCCCCCTGGACAATGCATCTGTGATACCAGTAGACTGGACTCTATCCTGGACATTTCTCCACCATCAACCCAGCTCATTGCAATACCCCCTACACTTATTATCACAGAAATAAACACCCTTGGAACTAATACAAGTATGGAGTCTGTCAATTGATTGAAATATGTATTAGTTTAACAAGCTGTAAACATTGAAATTCAAATGTACAGTTATATTTACATAGTTATGACCTGTAGTGGGCAGCAGTAAACACACCAGGAGCCAGAGTGAGGCACAGATATCTGAAAATAGAGATGCCAAAGGGTACAGTACGTGGCCATAGAAATAGGGAAATTAGGCTGCCTTGTACAATGTCCAACACAAAACTGTAATGGAAGGTAAAGTTACAGTGTCTTACCTGTGTGTCACTGGAAGTACTGTTGAATTATAGTAGTTCTGTTGTCCACATCCTCTTCCTTTGCCTCCTCTTCGTCACTGTCCACAGGCTCCACCGCTGCCACATGACCATCTCCAGGCTCATCCTCCTGCAGAAAAGGCACCTGGTGACTCAAGGCCAGGTTATGCAACATGCAACGATGATCTGGCACACCTTCTTGGGTGAGTAGTACAGGGATCTACCTGTCAGATGGAGGCACTGGAATCTGGCCTTCAGGAGGCCAAAGGTTCACTCAATGATCCTCCTTGTACGCCCATGTGCCTCATTGTAACGTTCCTCTGCTCTTTTCCTGGGATTCCTCACTGGGGTCAGTAGCCATGAGAGGTTGGGGTAACCAGAATCACCTGAAAATATTGAGGGATACCTGTTAGCCAGACACTCACCCTTAGAGACAACCCCACATCCATATACCTACATCAACTGGGTGGGGACATGGGCTCACCTATTAACCACAACCTGTGCCTCTGGAGTTGGGATGCTGCTATTCCTCAAGATAAAGGCATCATGCACAGAGCCAGGATACTTTGCATTGACATGGGAGATGTACTGGTCCGCCCAACACACCATCTGCACATTCAGAGAGTGAAAGCTCTTTCGATTTCTAAACACCTGTTCATTTCTCCGGGGTGGGACAAAGGCAATATGTGTACCATCAATAGCACCAATGATGTTGGGGATATGTCCAATTGCATAGAAGTCAGCCTTCACTGTGGCCAAATCATCCACCTGGGGGAATACGATGTAGCTGCGCATATGTTTTCATCAGGGCAGACAGCACTCTGGTCAGCACGTTTGAGAACATAGGCTGTGACATCCCTGAATGCCATGGCCACTGTCGCTTGGAAGTAACCACTTGCCACGAAATGGAGCACTGACAGGACCTGCACTAGAGGGGGGATACCTGTGGGGATAGCTGAAATCAGTTCTGGCTCCAGTTGGGCACACAGCTCTGTGATTGTGTCCCTATCAAGTGTGTAGGTTAGGATAGTGTGCCTGTCCTCCATTGTTGCCAGGTCCACCAGGGGTCTGTACACGTGGTTATGTCTCCATTTACTATTCATCCTCAGCGGTTGAACTCTAGGGTGAAAAACGGTGAGCAGAAGGTCATATTCAAACATATACTCAGATTAATATGCCATGTTTGTTTTACAGAAACAGTATGTGAACTTGTAAGCCAGTTGATGTGCCTATGTCTGCTGTGACTCATTTAGATGCCATAGCCTGTGCCCCCCTGAAATGGCAGCCACCTGACCTGTGAGGAAGGACAAGTGGAAATGAGGTAATTCCTCTGGCGTTTGCGCCGTTGCGGGCAGCGGTCGATGACCGCCGTGCAACACTGCATTGGTTATCATTGGGGCCTACGGGTTCCAGGAGCCAATGGTGATGTACGCCGTCAGTGATGGTACGCACCGCCACAGACGTGACTGCCATTTTCTATCTGTTCACTCACTTGCTACCTGACCTTCAACAGGAGAGGACCTACACTGCAAGTGCTGCTGTGATTTGTGTCTGGAAGCGACCATGGCTCGAGTGTTTGGGGAAAGGGCCCCTGCCTTCACTTCGGAGGAGTTGGAGACTGGTAGATAGGGTCCTACCCCAGTACCGTTTACTTTATGGTCCTCCATACCAACAGGTGAGTACACTGTGATCATGATGCGTGGGGCATGAATGTATGGACTGCTGTGTGTGTAAGCCTCATGTGGGGGGGGGGCTGAGGGGTCCTGGGAAGAGTGCTTCATGTATGGTGGTCAGTGTATGTGCGTAAGGGGATGGGAGGGATATGTTGGGCCATGAGTATGACAGTCCGGACAGTATGAATAATACCTTTTCTGCTGTATTTTTTTCTGCAGATCAGAAAAAGGGTATTTGGCATGCCTTTGCCAAGGAGGTGCAGACCCTGGGGGTCTTTGACAGGCAGAGCAACCACTGCTGCAAATGGTGGGAGGACCTGTGCTGCTGGGCAAGGAAGGCAGCGGAGGCCTTCCTGGGGCTGGCCTCCCAACGAGGAAGGGGTGCCCATCGTACCATGACCCCCTGATGTTCCGCATCCTGGCGGTGTCCTATCTGGAGTTGGATGGGTGCTGGAAGGCATCACAGCAGCCACAAGGGGGTGAGTACAGATTCAGATTCATGACTTTGCATGCGTTAAGGTGTTACCTGGGTGGGGGATGTGGGCTGTGGGTGCCCCCTAGGCCAGGGCGAACATGGCAGGGTAGGTTCCATGATGGGCACAAAGCCCCCTCCAGAACAAAGGAAGAAGGCATCTACTCACCCCCTCCTTGGCAGGATGAGGCACACTGGGCACAAAGCCTCCAGAACCAGTGGAGAAGCCATCCACTCCAGAGACTGGCTTTGCACTCCCCAGGACCAAGCAGTGGGCAACCCACCCACTAGAGAGACTGTGGCTTTGCACTCCCCAGGACCAAGCAGTGGGCAACCCACCCACTAGAGAGACTGTGGCCAGGACAAGGAAGTGGACATGTAGCCCCCTCCAGGAGCAGTGGCATTGTACCATCTTCCGGCTGAGGTGCCCCCCCATTCTCTGTCCCCCTGAGGTGCCTGTGTGTTTTCGATCTGAGGCCCCAGCAGTGTTCTCTCCGTATTGAGGGAGGAATCAAGTGTGGCCTTGGCCTATGTGTTATGGCCCCATGGGCCACGGACATTTTGGAGTGGGCATTGTCCCTCCTTTTTGTATGTAGTGTACATACTGTTTATTGATTTAAGGACATATTTATCTTAAATTTTACTATTACACTAATTTGAATCCATTCCTTTTGTCCTTGCGTTATTCCTGAGGGTTACAGTATATGTAATGTTGTTGCATCTGTTTGTGTGTATGGTGTTGGGGGTGAGGGTGGGGGTGTTGCATGTGTGTGTCACTCTCTTTCCCCCCCCCCCCCCCCCCTTGTGTGCTAGGTGCAGTACTCACCGTGGTCATCTTCACCAGCGTTTGTGTTCCTGGTGTATGAGGAGGTACACCAGCATTGGAAAAATGTGCAGCTCGGGCTCCATGGCATCGTGGTTCTTCCTTGAGTGTCTGAGTCGTTTCCCTCCAGTGTACTGTTTCCGCTATGCTTTTGATGGTGTTGGTACCGCCCTAGAAAAACTGGTGGATTGGCCTGTTGGAATACTGTGGGTGGTACATTGTCTTCCGACTAGCTGTTGGCGGTTACCGCCGCAGTGCTTGTTGCTACCGCCATGGCGGTCGGAGTGTTAAAGTGGCTGTCTGTGTTGGCGGTTTCCGCTATGGTCATAGTTCCATTTTGTTTTACCGCCGGCCTGTTGGCGGTATTACCGCCACTTTATCACCGACCGCCAGGGTTGTAATGTGGGCCTGAATGTTTTCTTTCATGTGCGTAAGTGCTGTGTGACTACAGTGGTATTGCATGAGCTTTGCATGTCTCCTAGATAAGCCTTGGCTGCTCATCCACAGCTATGGAAAAGGACACATCTCTTGGCTTTCGTTTACTGCCTCCACTCATGTTAGCCTATGGCTTCTAGGGGTAGGAGCCATAGAATACAATTTAAAATTTATAAAATTAACATTATGTTAATTTAAAATAAGAAAGTATATTCATATATATATATATATATATATATATATATATATATATATATATATATATATTCACTTAAAAAAACAAAGGTTACAATGACATTATATTTAGGCTCACATTTTAAACATACAAAACCATAGAAATTCAACAGTTATAGTTACAGTTACCTCAAATAAATATAACTCAGCCTGTAAGGTAACTATAACTCTCGCCTTCTCCATTGTTGAAGTGTTGTCAGACAATTAGATCTCAGCACGAGATTGGGAGGGGTCACAAATCGTTTGTATCCCTATATATAGAAATTTGGATTTTCTTTAATTTCTTTAAAACTCCTGAAAGGATTTACTCCAAAACAATAAAAGGTCGTTTTCTGGACCAGGGCCTACCGTTCTGACAAAGTTGTTGTAATTCCATCCAGTAGTTTCGGTGCTATCGCTATTCAAAATCCCTTTGGAGTGGGGAAAACATGCTTTGGGTCCTCCCTTTTTTCTCGACCCTCCTGGACAGATCACCCTGAAACTATTCAGACAGCAGCTGACGTGACTGGCAAATTTTTTGGGAAATGTTTGTGAAGATTCATCAAGCTGCGCTAAAGTTATAGGCAAGTAATAAAAATGCTTTTGATATATAGAAACTAGGTCCTAACTACAACTACCTAGTGGCAACCTCTACTAGACAAAAAAATAAAATATATATATATATATATATATATATAGTTTTTATAATCCAATAAATAACTCATACTAGATGATGCCACTGGCCTTGATTACTAAATGAGGACATAAAAAGGGATAAGGTTACTCAACAGGTCACTAGAAACATTTTTTATTTCTCATAAAAAAAGCAAAAAGCTATGCTGTTTTCATTTTGAAAAATGCTTGTGGCTGATTTCTCAAAATGTGTTACAAAAAAACAAAGGCCCTGATTTATGCCATAACGCAGCGCAGCGCTGTGCCAAAAATAGCAGTGCCACGGTGCACCACGTTTGAAACGCAGGGATGTGCCGTATTTACAGGAATACGGTGCACCCCTGTGTTTCCCCCTGCGCCTGCACTGAATTAAGCTGCCTGTGCCCACGCAGGCATCTGCGTTTAAAGGATAGATTGTTTATGTGTAGGAATGTGTCCCTTCCTGCACATAAACAATCTAAAATGAAGATTTGGCACTTCTCTGTGCAAAATGCAGCGCACTTAGAAGTACCAGAGCGTCATTTTGGAATGTTTATGTGCAGGAAGGGGCACCTTCCCGCCCATAAAAAGTAATTCATGACATTTTGCTTCTCCTATGTGTGCTGCAGAATGCATCACACATAGAAGAAGCAAAACATGAGGAGGAATAAAAGCATTCTTCCTCGTTTTGCCATGCCAGGGGTGGCGTTAGCTTTTGGCCCTGCCACAGATTTACGATTTCTTGTAAATCTGGAGCAGCGTCATAAGCAATGGGTGGTGCAGTGGAACACCCACTGCAACACCCATTCCACGCCTCCCTGACGCAGAAAACTGCGTCGGAGGGGCCCATATTTACAAGGAGGCATAACGCCACAAAAGCGGCGCTACATCTCCTTGTAAATATGGAGCAGTGGTTAACTCCTCTGGAGCGTCACGAAAAGTGATGCTCCGGTGACGCTGGGGGCTCCTAAATCTGCCCTAAAAAGTCACAATGTTTTTTCCACTTTTTGTATCCATACATGATATTTGGAAGGCCATCACCAAGAAGGTGTGGACCCTGGGGATGTACAAGAGGCACAGCATCCACTGCTGGAAAAGATGGGAGGACCTACGACACTGGACCAAGAAGTCCACCTCAGCCAGTCCTCCCAACATTTTACACATGTACCCTGCATCCTGACCCCTCCTAATGGCCCGCATACTTGCCATGGCCTATCCCTAGCTTGATGGGCATCTGAAATCAAGACAGCAGCATGAAGGAGGTAAGTTGTTTGTGCTTTTCACTTTAAATAACTCTTTTTTGGTACAGCAACGAAATCTGGTATCAGCATAAAGGCTGACACATGACCAACACACAAGACGAGTTGTTAAAGGTGTATGTTCTGCAAGTGTATCATGATGTGTTTTTGTTTAAAAAAAAGTGAAAATGATACCAATATCTTTTTGATCACTTACAAATGACTATTTTGCCTACCTAAAATAAATTAAACATGATTTTGTTAGATTTTATAAGGGACAGTTGAACCAAAAAGTTGTATTTGTGTCAGGTTTTATACTCTGTCATAATTGTGAAGGATGTTAGTTCCCCTTATTACAAGTGACAGCATAATATTCACTTATGATACAGTGGATGTTCCAAACTTCACATTTGTGAAGTAGTATTATAAACAAACAATGATAAACATATGAGCCAAAATGACAAAAAAATAAGATTACACAGATAACAATTTGATTAAAAATATATGAAAATTATGTTTATAATTAAAAAAATAATTAAAGTTAAAAATGACAAATTTTCATGGTGTCTTGCTCATTCACAAATGTGTATATAAGCCAGTCTGTTTATTGAAAAATAAATCATATAGACATACATTTAAAAAAAACTGATAGGAATGTGAACTCATTTCTGACAGAGTGACACATACCAAAAACATGAATTGTTATGTCCAGATGAAAAATCAATAATGAAAAAAATAGAATACCTAATGACTTTGCAGATGGAATGTTCCATCAAACAAAACAGATATCTGATAGAGACTTCTAGTTGCAGATTCCTTACCTTAGGATTTCCCCCAGGCATCAGTCTGGATCTGGAGATTTTTCTTTGAGCAGTAGCCTTGCACGCTGTTAGGTTATGTTGGTTGACTTCTTGTCCGTCGTTGGCATTGTGGTCGCCGGATATGACATGCGGTTTGTATATTATTGCCACCCTGGCATGCTGTCAGTTCCTTTCTTTCCGCGCCAGCCTATGCGCAGATCCAGAGAGAGCTCCCCTTAGACTCGCTTTTTGACTGGCTTTTTGTGGAAGTGTTTTGACTTCTGGTGCATCTAGATGTCTTGTAAGACAGGCTTTAAGCCCTGCGATTTCTGACACCGCCTGATGTCAGTGACTGATCCGCACCTGGTTCATTTGTGGTGCTTGGAGCACAACCACGACCTAAAGCTGTGTTCCGACTGCTGGGCCATGAATCTGAAGGCTTTGAGGGAGCAGTCCTTAAAGCTGCTCGCAGTCGGGCAGCCGGCTCTGCATCGTTCCTGGTCTCAGTTGAGAAGAAGGTCCCAAGAATGGTCACTGAGCCACCACCACTCCTCCTTGTCCCCCTCGAAATCTTCAGGTCCTTCAGGTAAACACAAGAAGAAGTTCGAAGAAGCATAAGCGTTCTTCAACTTCACCCTGTCAATCGGACGATGCAATGCAGGAGAAGGAGCATCCTCGCTCTAGGCCTCTGTCTTCAGAGCCTGTTTCTGGGTCGGCTCTGCACCTCCCCGAGTTTTGGGGAGCCAGAGCCACCCCGCCCAATTAAAGGAATTTTATGAGGCCATGCGCCTCATCTTTGAGTTGTCTGGCCTTGTCGGGGAGTCTTGGGGCCCTGCAGGGTTGAAAGGGGCCCTTTCAGGTTCTGCGGCAACAGCTTTGGCCTTGGCTCTGAGAGGCACCGAAGAATCTGCTTTCGGACCGGCATCTGTTGTACCTTTGCGACCTTCCCTGATGACAGTTCCGGCGTCGACGCTCCTGACGTTGCCTGGGCCTGCGGGTGGCATTGATCCTAGACTCATCGCTGTCTCTTACACAGAGCCGGAGCGAGGTTGCTTGATGCCGATTCTGACATCAGCAGGGACCTTGGTCCAGGAGCAGCTTGCGGGGCTTTGTTGGGGCAGTGCTGCGCATGTGTGGGGGGCAAATTAATAAAAAAACATATGTTTTTTAAAATCACTAACCTGCTTTGGTGCCGCTGCACCGCTCCGCTCCTGCACTACAGGGACCGGCTCCCAGCCTGCCCTGCAGTCAATCCGAACCCTGCTGATAGCAGCGTTCGGATTGGACAGGGTGCTACCAGGCAAACTGGGAGCCTGTGCCTGCTCTTTCCAGCCCGGCAACTGTGTTGCTGATCTGGAGAAAGCCCAGTGCGCATGTGTGTTTGGCCTGCCTGAGATGGCCGGCCAAACATACATGTGCACTGAGGGGGAATGCAGGCCGTGCCTCCCCCCTCTTTTACTTCAAAACAACAATAAACTATGTTTATTATCGTTTTGTAGTAAAAATGGTGCAGCTGCTGGCGGGGAGCTACTTCTGCCTTGGTCCCTATATGGGATCCTGATGCTTGTTCTTATGGAGATGAATTTGGAGTATTGAGGAGTCGCAGGACCCTTTAGAATTCCAGCTTGAAGACGCTATGGACTGGGCTCAGGAACTTGGTGAAGCAAGTGGTCTGGACAACTCCCCTGATGCTGGTATGGTTTCTCCCCCTACCATGACTACGGAGGAGGGGGCTTCTTACTCCATGGTGGGGTAGATAGTGGCGGAGGTCTTGGGCCTCAAGCTGCCTTACCAATCACCTGACTGAGGTGCTTCTGTCTGGGTCTTCCACATCAGAACCCCTATTGCCCTTTAATGAAGCCCTCAGGGTTGTCCTGTTGGGGACCAGGTCCAAATCCAGCATAGGGGCTCCTGTTAATAGGACAGTCGCCTGCTGCCATAGGCCTGCGCCTAACGACCCGGCTTTCCTGACCAACACACTACCTCATCCAAGCCTCGCCGTCTTATGGTGCGCTCCCTTCCACTCCTCCAGATAGGGAATCAAGGAGGCTAGACCACCTTGGGAAGACATTTTCTTCCTCTAGCCTAGCATTGCGGTCTGTGAACACTGCATGCCTTTCGTGCTGATGCACCCATACTTTAAGGGGCACGTTCACGCAAGTACTTCCACAGGTTCCGGAGAAGGCCCAGGCTATTCTCTCCCAGGCTGTTGCTGATGGGAGAGACGCAGCTAAGTTCACTGTCAGGTGTGGGCTGGATACAACTGACTCTCTGGGGAGATGGGTTACTTCGACAGTGGCCTTGAGGCGCCACTCCTGGTTACAGACATCTGAATTTTCAGAGGGTTGTACAATTTAGTCTGATGGACATGCCCTTTAATGGCACCCGTCTCTTCGGAGACAAAGCACATTCGGCGCTCAAGTATTTTAAGGAGTCCCGGGCCACGGTCCTCTACCTTGGCATCACTGCTGCCATTCACCCCCTCAGTCTGCTTTTTACCCCTTTCATAGCTGCAGAGGGGGCGCCCAACCGCGTTGGTTCCCCGCCAGCCAACGCACATACTGCTCAGTCTCTGCATGGCCGGTGATGTGGAATCCAGGGTCTGCGTGGATCAGGGAGCCAATGGTCTAGTCAGTCCACTGCCCTCATCCCTCAGCTGCAGCCTCCAAACCTTCCTATTCTGACATTTCCACGCCAGGGACCATTCAACTGCATGATTCGCCATCACCTGCCCCGCTGGAATACCATCAAGTCAGACCAGTGGGTTTTGCAAATAAAGTTGCTACTCCCTCTCTTTCGAGACTTCCCCTCCTGCCATGCTACAATCCTATGATTGGATGATGGAGGATCACCTGGCACTTCTCCCTGAGGAAGTTGTGGCTCTCTTGGCCAAGGGAGCCATAGAGAGAGTCCCTATGCCAAAAGTAGGTCATGGTTGTTATTTCTGCTACTTTCTGGTGCCCAAAAAGGACAAGGGCCTATGTCCTATCCTCAACCTCCAGTCCCTCAATCTCTTCCCCAGGAAGGAGAAGTTCAGAATGCTCATTCGGCCTCAGGGCCTATCTGCCGTGGGCCCAGGAGGCTGGATAGTAGCGTTGGACTTGCAGGATGCTTATTTCCATATTTCTATCCTTCCTGTCCACAGATGTTACTTTCAGTTTGTGGTGGATCACAAGCATTTTCAATTTACCGTCCTCCTGTTTGGCCTTACTAGGACCCCTCAAGTGTTCACCAAAGTGATGACAGTGTTCGCAGCTCATCTGTGCAGGTTAGGGGTTTCAGTCTTCCCCTACATCAACGACTGGCTATTGAGGGCGGAATCACCTGTCTGTTGTCTCCCACTTCCAGACTACTACGGATCTCCTGCATTGACTGGGGTACACTATAAATGTGCAAAAGTTACACCTGACCCCCTCTCAGATGCTCCCTTTCATTGGAGCTGTTGTGGACATAGTATAGTTTCTGGCCTATCCTTCCGATCAGCGAGACCAGGATATTCAGGCTATGATACCAATGTTTCAGTCTCTATCCTGGATTTTGGTCAGAATGACTCTGAGACTTCTGAGCCTCATGGCCTCCTGCATCCTGCTGGTGAGACATGCCAGATAGCATATGCGGGCTCTGCATTGGGACCTAGAGTTCCAGTAGGTGCAGCATTGGGGGAATCCCTCCGACATAGTCCAGATCTCAGAGGGAATTGCGCAAGATCTGCAGTGGTGGCATTTCAACTGCAATTAAGTCAGAGGCAGATCCCTCTCTCTTCCCCAACCAGATGTAACTGTAGTGACAAATGCATCATTCCTGGATGGGGTGGACACATAGGAGTGACAGAGATCAGAGGCTTCTGGTTTCTGGCGGAGTCTGAGCTCCATAGCAACCTTTTGGAGCTAAGGGTGATCAGAATGGCATTGAAAGCCTTCCTTCCTTCTCTGAAAGGGAAAGTGGTGCAGGTGTTCACAGACAACACCACCACCATGTGGTACTGTAACAAACAGGGCAGAGTAGGGTTGTGAACCCTTTGTGAGGAGGCTCTCCGCCTCTGGACATGCCTGGAACATCAAGGCATATCTCTGGTGGTTCAACATCTGGTGGACTCTCTGAACATCGGAGCAGACGAACCCAGCCGTCAATGCCTGGCCAATCACAAATGGTGTCTCCATCCGGAGGTAGTGCAAGGTCTCGTTCAGCTCTAGGGAGAGCCTTGGTTAGATCTGTTTGTCTCTGCAAATAACGCACAATGTCAGCTGTTTTGCACATTGATGTTTCCAAGGCGGAACTCGCTCAGCAGCGCTTTTCATTGTGAGTGGAACTCAGGCCTCCTTTACACCTTTCCCCCAATACCACTTCTGCCCAGAGTTCTGAAGAAGATCAAGAACGACCGAGCCTACGTCATTCTTGCGGCTACAGACTGGGCACGAACAGTATGGTATAATGAGCTGTTGAACATGGCCATCGATCTCTCCAATCAGAATGACACTTCGGGAGGATCGTCTGTCGTAGCAGTTTAACACAGTTCTCCACCCTGTACCCTGTACCTGTCCAGTCTCTACCTTCTTGTGTGGAGATTGATCGGCACCAGTTGACAACTTTTGAACTTTCACCCGAAGTCTGTAACTTTATCTTGCCAGTCAAATTTGTGGCATGATGTACTGACAAGTCTGATGATCCCCTCTCTGCCCCTCTTTCTGAGGTTCTTTTATTTATTCTTTCTTTGGCCCAGCAGGGCTCTGCTCTGGGCACCCTGAAGGGTTAATTGTCTGTTATCTCAGCTTTTCTCCGATTGCCTGACCAACCCTCTCTGTTTAAATCCTCCATTGTTGGACGATTTCTTAAGGGCCCTACTCATCTCTTTCCTCCTTCCCCATTCATAATGCCCCAATGGGATTTGAAGTTAGTTCTTACCTATCTAATGTGTGTTACCTTTGAACCACTTCACCTGCTTATTTTGAAAACAGACTTCAGTGTAGCTGTCACCTCTGCCCGCAGAATGAGTGAGCTGCAGGCTCTTTCTTCAAAGCCACCTTTCATCTCCATCCACCCTGACAAGATGGTGCTTCATACTAGGGCTTCTTTTCTACCTAAAGTGGTCACACCCATTCAGGTAGGCCAATCAACCACCTTGACTACTTTTTACGCGCCCCCATATCCTTCTAAGGCAGAGGAGAGACTCCACCATCTGGACCCAAAAAGAGTGTTGGCGTTCTATCTTGATCGTTCAAAAGAGTTCCAGATGGACAATCAACTCTTGGTGGGCTATGTGAGTGTGAAGAAAGGTCATCCAGCCCAGAAGAGAACCATCTCTAGATGGGTGGTTCTCTGCATTCAAATGTGGTATGCATTGCCTAAGAAGGAACCCCCGGAGAGCTTGCGCGCTCATTCTACCAGTGCCACAGCTGCAACCACTGCATTAGCATTCAGAGTGCCAGTCCTGGACATCTGCCGGGCAGCTACGTGGGCGTCTTGCACATATTTACTAAACACTACTGCCTGGACAGTCAAGTCCAAAAGAATGGGTACTTTTCTCTTTCGGTCCTGCAGGACTACTAGCATGATCTTGGTTTGTAGAGTCACCTCCGGGGATGTTATTGCTTGGGTATCTGTTCTAAGGTAAAGAATCTGCAACTAGAAGTCTCTATCAGATGAACAAGGTCCTTACCTTGGGTAGCAAATTATCCATTAGAGACATATTCTAGTTGTAGATTCCTTACCGACCCACCCATCCTCCTCGCTGTGCGAACTGATTTCTAGGGACAGGGACTTCCGTTTCAGGGCCCTAGTTCTGGTGCACCGGAGGCAGTGTTCTTAAATGGCTCTGTGCTTCTGGGGTGGAAAGTCGTGAAAAGAAACTGATGTCAGCTCTCTGGGCGTGGTCCCTATATACGACCTGCGATGTCATATCATGGGATCACAACGCCAACGACAGATGCCAGGTCGACCAACGCTACCTAACAGCATTCAAGGGTACTGCTCCAAGAAAAATCATAGTTTCACTATTTAAAACAAAAAATCAGAACCATTCAGAAGTGTAAAACTGTTCCTGGAGAGAACTGAAAATGTTTAAGAAAAATTATCAAAAATAGATTAGGAGCAATAATAGGAAATTACAAAACTGTCCAAATGGTTTCTGAAGTTGTTCCCTACATGCAGGCGATAAAGATAAAATTAAACCAAAGTTTAAAAGCCTTGAAGCAGATGAAATATAAAAAGCTCAAAATTATTTTGAGAAAAAAACTTCATAATCAGCTATATTTACACCAATACAATAAAACTATTGTATATGTCCTTACAGGATCTTCAGGAGCAGTCAAAGGATTGGCCAAGAAGGTAGGGAAGCCGCTGGCCACTCTGGTTTGGGTGGTGGAACATCAGACACTGACAGACACAGTGACATGCAGGGTGAGGCTACTGGAATGGAGACCACCACGTCGTTATCTTCATCAGAGGCCTCCACAAGTGTCCAGTCCCTACTGATGGTGGACTCTACCAGAACTGTAACAACCTCATCCTTATCCACTACCCAGAAACACATCTCCACTCTGCCTCTCTCCCTCCCTCTCCCAGTTGGCCAAACCCTAACCCCTAAAAGGTGTCTCTTTTGCCACAGACACCTCACTCATTGCCCCTGTCAACTTGGCTGTGCTGAATTAGGAGGGTATTGATCTATTATGCAGCATCTCTGTAGGCCAGACTGCAATAGTGAATGGCATCCAGGGGCTAACCTGCCAGATGCAACAAATGGTTGCATTTCTGGACAACATTCACAGTACAATGTCTGATAAGCAGAGATTGCTTGCCGAAATAGCAGCCTCCTCATTCACCCCAGCTTCCCAACCAGCCCAACCTTCTGCCCCAACTCAGGTCCCTTCCTCAACCTAAATCAAAACTCCCACCCCAATTCCAAGCACACTCACTTCTTTGGAGACACCCCCTTCAATAGACAAAAGTAGCACAATCACACAAACACACATAATCACAAACACACAAAGAAATACAAACACACATACAACATACAACACTATTGAAACTAAATCCACAAGCACAACACCCACAACCGCCACCACCACACGCACATCCACCACCACAACCACAAACACCACCACATTCATAAGGACCACAGCCACCACCACAACCACACCCACAAGCACCACAAGCATCACAACCACATCCACCACAAGCATCACAACCACCATCACACCCACAACCACCTCAACAACCACCACAACAACACGCTCATCAAAACCAGCATACTCACATAAAACCACACCCACCAAAAGCAAATGGACATACTCACCAGAATATCAAACACCAGTCCGACACACACATCCCAACATACAGAACAACTGCCAAATATACAGACACAAGCACATCATCCACTCCAGCTCCCTCCACCTCCAAATGCCAGTCCTCTGCTACCTCTCCTACCCCAACGCATCCTTCTGAATGAATCTCTTATCTGTCCTTAACACCCACCAAACTTAAACCCATCTCTCCCAAGAAAAATCCTTTATGTGCCTGCTCTTTGCCCAATAGATGCCCCTTCCAGAGGAGGTTACCCTTTGGACTATGTTTAGTAGGTACGTTATAGGCAACAAAACTACAAGGTGTTGTTGTGGGAAACCCTTTTAGATTTTTTATTGTGAAAAGTTAATGAGAGAATTATCCCGATTATAAATGGAAATTTTTTATTTAACAAAGTTTTTCATAACATTATTTATTTCATTGATTATTAAACTGTTTATGAAGAAAGTGTGAAATACATGTTCCATTTTTATAACAGAAATACAAAAACAAAATTAAGTGACATTTTTGTAAGGTCCATGTAGGAAGCTGTCCTGGTTTGTGATGTACACCTATGATGTTATCACCCCATACCAGCTCCAGGTATCCCATATTAGTGTAGGCAGTGTCTAGGAATTCAGGGCTCTCTAGAGGTAGCTGTGAGTGAGCAGCCAAGACTTATCTAAGAGACATGCAAAACTTATGGAATACCACTATAGTCACACAGCACTATCACACATAAAAAATAAAGGTACTTTATTAGGGCAACACAAATACTAGAATTCTAATAGGCAGTCCCCCAACTGGAGGTAAGTAAACACACTATTTTATACACATTAGCAATCAGTAAAGAGCATACAAAGCAATAAGTATTGGAAAAAGAAATAGAAAATAGTAAGGGCCGTGAGGGAGGGCCAAACCATAAACTAAGAAAGTGGAATGCGTGAAACAGTCCCCCACCCAAGGATGTGGAATCGTTAGAGGGGAGCTGGAGGAACTAGGAACCCCAAGAGGCGAGTACCAGAGTGACCCCCAGCGACCAGGAGGATTGTGCAAGATCCAAACAAGACTTGAAGAACCCAAAGGTGGATTCTGGCAGAAAAGGACCTTCAAAGGAAGGGGACCAAGTCCAGTTTGTGATGGCATGTCCAGTTGTGGCAGGAGCCACCACCCACCCTTCTGTGGATGCAGGACCAGGTTGACGGGGGACGAAGAAGACCATCTGTGCAGCACAGGAGATGAAGAGGAGTTCCTGAAGTGATGCAGATGGTGTTCCACGTCGTCTGTCGGATTGCAGTTTGTCAGTGGCGCTGGAGAACCACCAACAAGCCTTGGCAAATGCAGAAGAAGGAGAAGGTGAGTTGCAAGGCTGAAGAGGACCAGCAAGGCCCAGGGAACTCGACCCAAGGATTGGAGCCCCAGGTGATCCTCAGCAATCGGAAGAGTCACAAGAAGAGAAGGTAGCCCCAACAGGCAACCCACTGGCAAAAGGCACAGCAGTCACCATGAAGCACACTCAACACACCTGAAGAGGAGCCCCACGTCGCTGGAGCAGCAGAAAGGAGACTATGCTTGACAGGAAGAAGTGATGGGGGCCGGGACTACACGAAGCCTGAAAATCCCTTGGAGGAGGAGAAAACAAGCCTTGGTAGCTGCCAGAGTCACAGTGCACAGGGTTACTGTCCTGCAAGGAGAGGCAAGGGCTTACCGTCTCCCAAGTTGGACAGCTGGAAGAGAGGACCAAGGGGACCACTCAAGACCACCACCTTTGATGCAGGATCCACGCAGTTCCAGAGGAGAGCAGATCCACGCAGCCGGTTGTCATCGCAGTTGGTGCCTGCAGATGTAGTGGAGTGGCTCCTGCACTCCAAAGGAGATTCCTTCTTACTTCTTGGTGCATGCTGGAGTCTTGTCGACCTCAGAGGATGCACAGCTGGGGAAATGTTGAGGTTGCTGGAATGAGCTGCGGCTCCAGTGGCCAGAAGATGAACTAAACGTTGGAGAGGACTCCTTCTGGAATCTTGCACGTGGAATGTGAGGACCCACCCAACAAGGAGACCCTAAATAGCCCAGTAAGGGGTAATGGCCACCTAACAGGGTGACAACTTATCAGGAGGGGTCTGTGACAGCACCCTCCTGACATGGCTACTCAGATGTTCCCAGGGGCCGCTGCACATCTTGGATTCAAGATGGCAGAACCTAATGACCACATTGAGGAGCTCTAGGCACCAGATGAAGTAAACAGGATAGACAGGGAAGTGGTTACTCCCCTTTCCTTTGTTCAGTTTCTTGAAAACCGGTTTAATCAAGGAGGGCACCAAGTGTGCCCTTCAGATCATACCAGTGGCTTGGGGAGGATACCTCTACCAAGCCATGTAATACCTATTTCCAAGGGAAGAGGGTGTTGCCTCACTCTCCCAAAGGAAATCCTTTGTTCTGCCTTCCCCTGCTTGAGCTGGTCAAGTGGCAGAAACATATCTGGAGGGTGGCAGCAGCGCCGGCCGCTTGCCAAACCCTGGAAGACTGGTAGGAGCAATAAACAGGGGTCCTCTAAGGAGCCCCCAGAGTGCATGGAATCATACAACCAATACTGGCAACAGTATTGGGGTATGATTCCGACATGTTTAATACCAAACATGCCCAGGTTCGGAGTTAGCATGATGTAGCTGGACACAGGTAGTGAGTGACCTGTGTTCAGTAGACAGGTAAAACGGCTTCCCCGCACTTACGAAGTCCAGTGTAATGGAACTGGAGTTCGTAGGGGCACCTCTGCTCATGCAGGGTTGCCCTTACACACAGGTACCTGCACCCTACCCTCTGGGTAAGGAGTGCCTACCATAGGGGTGACTTACAGTGACCTGGTGCAGTGACCTGTAGTGAAAGGGTGCATGCACCTTTTCACGCAGGCTGCAATGGCAGGCCTGCAGACACATTTTGCATGAGCTCTCATGGGTGACACAATACATGCTGCAGCCCAGAGGGAACCCCTGGCACCCCAATGCCCTGGGTACCTATGTACCATATACTAGGGACTTATGTGAGGGTATCAGTATGCCAATTGTGGGGTGTGCAAAGTCCTAGGCAACCAAATTTGGAGGGAGAGAGCACAATCACTGGGGTCGTGGTTAGCATGATCCCAGTGAAAACAGTGAAAGCATACTGACAGCAGGAAAAACGTGGGGATAACCATGCCAAAAAGAGGGTACTTTCCTACAGTCCAAACACTAGAAAAAAATGTAATGAACATTAAAAATTTGTTGCAAGCATTCATCATGATAATGAACACTTTCACCAAAAAATTGACATTTCTATTTTTAAGTGTTAGCACAGGTGTGTTTATTTTAACTTAATAAGTGAAAAAATAAACACATATGCATTACACCTTAAAAAACTCATTAAAAAACACAGAAAATTCACTAGAAAAAAGTAAATGTTACATATATAATTAAACAAATTATTTAAGTGTAGAACTAACATTGATTTTACCTTCATTTTTATTTTAATAAGCATAACGTTTTACCTTGTCTAGTGCAGTTACTGAGTTATATCAAATTTAAATTGTTCAAAAAAAATTCATATGTTTATAATTTCATAGTTTACGAATAAATGCCAAATTTTGTGTAAGTATCCATTATCATGATGGAAGCATTTGTAAAAAAATAATAATAATACCACCACAGGTGTGTTTCTTTACATTCCTTAAATAACAACATCACACACATATGCATCATACATTAGAAAAAATGTGCTTGGGAGAGAAATTTAAAAGTCCAACGCAAATATAAACTGACAATTTCGGCGAGGACGGGGTTGATTTGCTTCATGTTCTAGTAGCAGCAGCAAAGGAAGGACTTGGAGATCGGGTTCATGACGGAAAGGGAAGTGGGAAAAAGAAAAAAGGTAAGTTTCTACCTCATATTTCTTCAAAACGGCCAACTCAGTTGTGGAGGTATACCTGCCACATTTTCGTCGACGGGAAGGCACATTGTAAATGGGCCAGTGAAAATATTTGCTGAATTCCCTTCGACAGCTGCTTTTGCCTATGACACGATTGATGCGAGTAGAAAATTCTGTCAGAGACAGCGAGACTCAGACAGACTATCGTCAGTAGACCCGCCAGTATCTAAATTGAGTGGGCAGACTGCATAGTAGGGGGCTGGATTAACCAACAGAAAAAGGGACAGCGGTACCAGATCTGCCAAGATCTAAATCAGGCCCATGATCTCCTGGCAGTGTAGGCAACCCTTGTGACATCGTGCTATTTCTGTGGGGTTATATGTTCACATGTGGATCTGTGCCATTTGGACAAACAGGGTCTCTGCTGCCTCCAATGATTCAAAATACGATATGGGCAGACTTTTGAGACCTCTGTACCCTCTGTTTGGCAGCAGCGTGTACATGTTATCATGTTATCGTTACTTCCTCATAACAGGGAGGTTTCTACTATTGTAAGATTATGGATTATTTAATCCCACTGTTCCACGTTGATTAAATTCACAATGAAAGTTATATTTTTCAACTAGATATCTAAGTTCTTAACGGAGTGTTTAACTCATTGAACCTTTTTCCCATAATTCATTTTGAATTACATAGATCCCCCCTAAAACCACCACCTCCCCCCAGGTATTCACCTTCGCACCAGGAGGAGAGCGAAATTTTTAACGTTTTTTCATTTTAACCTTAAAACATACCCTGTCACATGCTATTTCAATAATTCCTATTATACAGTGTGTGACTACAGAGGACACTGTCCCCTCCCAGACCAGGGAGCTAATTGTTCTAACTAATACTGTAAGGAATACACCCTTAGAAATAATCAGCATTTTTTTGCATGTGCATTGGATTTGTGCATATATTTTTACCCACTTCTTTCAGGTGTGGAGAGTTACATGTTTTACAGTGTCATGTACTTTTTGCACCAAGAAATAATTTTCTCTGATTGTTCGTCAGGAGTGCTATGAATGCTTTGTTCTTCCTTGCTTTATCTTTGGTTAATAATTATATTAATGCACATCTATTTACATTGTGCCTAATTATTTCGGTATAAGTGAATGCAGTTCCAGGTAGGAGTCACCTGATGCCTTTTTCGGTATTGCTTTTGGTAATTTGACTAATCCATTAGGGATCCTTGGGCCTGATGAATGCCCAGGACCAATTAGGCTACCACAGGGGCAAAAACATGTTGGCCTAAGGTGATGATTTGAGTCATTTTTCTCATCGACCATCGTAACATGGTCTTTAGATATACCTGTGATCCCAAAATTAAAGGTGATAGGCCTGGGCACCACAAGGCATTTTTAGTTCTTCTTGATCCTGCCATTTGTCCAGTCAATCTTTATTAAGGAATTCCCTCCTTCCTTTCCATCCTACAGGAGGTTGAGTCCACTCTGCTGACATTGTCCTACCAGGGTGGGGAGAGGCTGCCGAGGATGAAGCATGACACGATTACTGTGTGAGGCTTCTTGTCGCAAAAGGGTTGATTTTTTCACATGACCTGATAGAATTACTAGTTTACCCAAGTAGGGCTAATACAGATACCTCTAAATAGGAGATTAAGTTTTTGTACTTTGGATGTGACCGTACCCTTTTGTGTTTATGGAATTAGTCTAGGGAGGACGTACGGTGGCATGTTCCCTCCCCTCTCCAGGTTTTTGTTTTTCCTGGGATGGAATAGGCCTTGACAACCCATGTAACATCTGGGGTGTTTCAGATCTGTTACAGCTTCATAAATATGGGAGTCACTTGGGAATATAGTTTGAGCAATGCACCATTTCATTTTTCAAAGCCCTAGAAGCAGACATATTTTAAAGCAGACTGGAGTCATAGAACATAGTTTAAAGTAGACTGCCATCTGATTCTTACTTAGGTCTGGGTGTAGACAGATTTAACTGGTTGTTAGAATTCACATTACCACAAAAAAGATCATTAGCAATCAGTATAAAGAGAGGGAATTTGGCTCTACCCCTTAGTTGATTTTTTTTTTTATGAACATTTGATTGGTCTGGAGCTGTGTTAGTCTGCCTAGCAAATAGTTCCATAACTGATACTGACACTGTTAAGGGAAAACTCTTGACAAATATAGTAGGAATGGATTTTGCATGGTGTAACCTTGTGACAGACAATGTAAGAAGGAGTATTGCATTGTAAACCCTCTGTGAAATCATTGGGAAGCAGTATACATGTGAGCTCGCTGACTAATATGAAAGGAAAGGGTTCTGTATTGTGAACTCAGTTATAAGCACCATAGGAAGGGGTTATATGTTGTTTAATGATGAAAGACCTTTAGCTGAGATTTATGGTTCAGAAGGGCCTAAAGATGTCTTGTTTTCATTATTTATTTTTATTTACTACATATATTTCCTATGTAATAAATTAAGGCCCTCATTATGAACACGGCGGTAAACACCGCGGCGGTAAAAACCGCCAACAGAGGAGCGGTCCGGCCCGCCAAATAATGAACCAACTGAAACACAGGCATCCTGCAAACCACTCACCGCCAGCAGAGGAGTGCCGACAACGACGGCAGAGCCTGCCCACAGGCCAACGGAAAGGCCCAACCCGCCCATCAAATAATGAACCACTAGACCGCAGTCAATTCAGGGGCGGGAACCACCGCCACGCATAGCCAGGCGGAAATTAACCAAATATAAGGAAACACTCACCAGAGGCTAACACAACACGCCGAAGCAGACATGGATAGAGAGCTGCAGGTCATACCAGCTCTTCTCCTTGCCATATGCCTCCACGGCCGAGACCCCTGACGAAGACGATGACGGAAAGTACTGCAACCAACGAAACAAGGGAAGAAAGGGCACAGTTACATACCCACCTACTCACCCACCCCGCAACGCACCAACAACCGTTCACAGCAGCACAACCCATACACCCAACAGCAAGAGGGACTTACCCGACACAAGGCAAATCCAACCTGTCAAAAGTACATACATGTGCCCCACACCCACAAACAATGAAACGAGAGACCAGGGATCCAGAGTGTGCCGCCAAAACACAGGCCACACAATAACTTTTAGTTCAGCTCTCTGAGCAAACGAATTGTAAATAAGGCCAATGGCCAGTCCATAGTGCTAGCAGTCCCATGGGCCACGATGGCCACAACCTGACTCCAACAAGTGCTACTGTACTCCACCTCATATGGGCAACATTGGGTCATCCAGGCACCTCAGGGAACCGGGGCAGGGGGTGGTGGGGATTTACAACGGTGTGGGCTTGGATTTGCGTTCGGAAGGTGGAGGGGGTTTGGGTTTGGCCTTGGAAGGTGGGGGAGTGTGCTTGGACCGGGTGGAGCCAGATGGAATAGGCTCAGCATGGGGCTTCTTCCTCTCTGGGGAAGGGGCACGGGAATGTGAATGGCGGATAGGGGCGGGCTGGGACCTGGAAGGAGTGGAAAGGGCAAGGAGGTGTGCACGTTTAGGGACGAGATGGGGTGGGCAACTGGGTTGGAATAGGTCATCATGGGAGAGGAAAAGTTTCTTTGGTGCTATTGGGTTGGGCCTGGAGGAAGGCGTGGGAGTGGAGGTAGAGGGTGTGGTCATAAGTGGTGTAGGTGTGCGTGTTGTGGGTGCAGGTGACTGGACAGTATGCTGAGGTGTGGTGGATGTGTGATGGGTGGGTGTTTTGGTGCGTTTGAGTGTTTTTGGAGTGGGGGGTGGACACAGTGGGACAAGACAGGCTGCCAGTGTGAATGTATGTTGTTTGTGTGTCTGCAAGTCTGGTGAGTGTGCTGCATGTGTCAACTAAAGTAGTTGTGGTGAGTGGAGGTGTTGTGTATGGGGTGCATGTATGGATGTGTGCTATTGTGATGACTGCAGGAATAGTGTCAGCAACAGTGAATGAAGGTGCAGTGCCTGGGGTTGTGTATGTAGAGTGGACAGACAGGGAAGCGGAAGAGGTGGGCACACTAGGGGAAGTGGATGTTGCTGTGTGTGCATGTGTATGTTGGCTGTGTGAATGCTTGTGGTGGGAGGTGGGGTGCTTATGATTTGAAGTGTGCTTCTTGTGTGTTGAAGTGAGTTCCTGCATGTCAGATTGTGTGCTTTGGATGGGTGAAGGGAGTGGGGTGCTGGAAGGGGTAGAGGAGGTTGGAGGAGGGACAGAATGACCAGGGACACTGTCTGCAGTCAAAGAGGAGGCCAGAGCCTGAAACTATCTCTGTAGGCCAGACACGGCACAGTGAATGCCATCCAGATAGTCATTGGTCTGCTGCATCTCTGATTCTAGCCCCTGGATGGCATTAATGATGGTTAGTCTGCCCTACAGAGATGGGTCTAGAGAGGTCAATAGCCTCCTCCGTGAGGGCAGCAGGGCTGACTGGGGCAGGGGAAGAGGTGCCTGGGGCGAAGGAGACACCCACCCTTCTGGGTGAGCGCCCAACTCGGTGGGTAGCAAATGGGAGGGTGGTGATGGAATGGGGGGTGGCAGAAGATGACACAGTAGATGTGGGCCTAGTAGGGTCCGCCATCGCCAGGGAGCCCCCATTGGAGGAGATATCGGAGTCACTACCTCCAGTGGTAGTTGCCTCCCCCATGGTACTCCCCTCGCCCTCCAACCCACTGGTCCCCTTGGCGTCGGACGACTCTGCCTCCGAGGATTCGTGGGCCGCTGCATCCCCACTCGCCGGTGCCTCAGCTCCCTCGCCATATGATGCTGATGTACACAGACAACACAAGACAACAGGGATGGGGGGACAAAAAAGCAGAAACACTTGTAAATAGCTGAATGGAGTTAACATAGTGGTTCATACATACACCCACCCAGAAGACCCTCTAACATGCAGCACCTACTGCTATACCCATTGCTGTGCCCCTGACTAGTGCCCAGAACCCTGCTCTACAGCCATTCCCCAAACAACTTAAGGACCCGACGTGTAGGAGACCTGACCAAAACACCCCTACTCCCCACGGGGGCCATAATGTAGATGGACATCAGTCAGAGTCCCTGCAACTAAGCAGCATAAACCCGAATGCACACACACACACACATGCATCAAGGGTAAAAAATATGGTATGTGTACTCACCCCCTTGTGACTGCTGTGCAGCCTTCAAGTGCCCATCCAGGTCTGGGTACGCCACTGCCAGGATGCGTAGCATAAGGGGTGTCCGTGCCCGACGGGCACCCCTTCTCCGTTGGGAGGACTTCCCCAGCTGAGCCTTGCAGATTTTTGCAGCGAGGAATTAACTCTTCCTGCAGTGGGTGCTCCGCCGGTTGTAGACCCCCAGCGTCCGCACCTCCTTGGCGATGGCATGCCAAAGTGCCCTCTTCTGGTGGGCGCTTAACCAAAAGGGACACACAGAAATGTAACAGAGATCAGGCACTGGCAAAACATATACAGCTGGCTATACGTCCACTATGGGCGTGGACAGTACAAATCGACGTACAGCACATACACACGCAGCATGTCAGGAACCCTGGCCCACCCAGGGTCAGAGGTGCACACATGTATGCTGCCAACACCAACCATTACACATATCCATGGCCCCCAATCCTCCTACTCACTTGTACCTCTGGCTGTCGGTAGAGTTTGGCGTACAGGGGCAGGACCCCGTCCACGAGCCTCTCCAATTCCTCTTGGGTGAAGGCCTGGGCCCTTTCCCCTGCAACACATGCCACTTCCATGACCAGAGGCAGGACACAGCAGTACACTCAGTGGAGTACCTGCTTGCACGTGAACAGGTGTACAGAAACCAGAAGAACTTTCACTCCATGAACATTCAATTGGTGTGTACTGCAGACCAATACATCACACATGTGAATGCCATGTTCCCTGGCTCAGTCCATGATTCATTTGTGCTGAGGGACAGTAGTGTGCCACAGAAGATGGAACAACTACAAGAGGACAGAGGGTGGATCATAGGTAGGTGTTTCTGTCACTTATTGCCACCTTGCAGACAGACAGACTGTCTGCCTCTGAGGCTTGTCATTTTAAGTGGTGTTGTTAACCTTTCTCTAGGTGATTCTGGCTATCCCAATTTGCGTTGGCTCATGACACCAGTGAGGAATCCTGGGACAGATGCAGAGAGGAATTACAATGAGGCCCATGGACATACTAGGAGGGTGATAGAGCGCACAATATGTCTCCTGAAGGCTAGATTTAATTGTCTACATATCTCTGGCGGTTCCCTGGCCTATGGGCCTGAAAAGGTGTGTGGGATAGTGGTGGCCTGCTGCATGCTGCACGACGTGGCTGTGAGAAATTCTATCCCCCTCTTGGAGGAGGAGGGTGCTGTTTCTCCAGACCAGCTTCCTCAGAGAGGGGACGAGAGTGATGGTGATGATGAGGAAGCAGAAGATGTAAATTCCAGGACATAACTGATACAACTCTACTTCCAGTAACTATGTGGGATAATTGGATGAGATTGGTGTCTGTGCATCATACTGTCAGTGTGTCTTTTCATCTGGTGGGGGTTGGAATCTACTAATTGCCACTGTGTCCAGGTCTGCATAGGACAGTATAAACTTAGTGAATATTTTATAAACATATTTAGGCACAACAACATGTAAGGCGAGTGGTGCATTTCATGCTAGGCAGGTACAAATAAAGGAGTTATCAACCAGTTGCATCCATACTTCACTTTGTTCACACATAATGACAGGGGACATTGTAACAGGTGTGATATGTGTTTTATTTGGTGAAGGGATAAAATCGTGCAAATTATAGTGATGGCAGTGGGTCAATGGTGGTTATCCAAAATGGCAACATGGTGGGAGCATTGTTGTCAGTATTGGTAGGTCCATCCATGCTTACATGAGTTTATAATTATTGGTAGCACTGTTTGGTGGTTGATTGGGTGGGATAGTTTGTGGACACTTTTTTGCAGAGTCACTTCTTAGAGGGAGCCTTGTTCTTGGCAGGTGTGCCTGTCCCATATCTTGGCCTGAGGGTGAGTTTGGGCGCCTGTTGTTGACCCGTAGGGGATGAGATGGATGTCCCCTGTGTTTCCTCTGAGGGTAGTACATGTGAAGTTGCTGCTGATGCCCTTGTTGTCCGGTCTGTCTCCTGTGCTGTAGTGGAGGCTTCCTGTTCTGTGTGGGCCTCAGGCTGTGTTTGCACAAGCTGCAGCAGCGCACCTGCTATGCTGGCCATTGTGCAGTTTCCACTGCTCCATGGCTTCTTGGTGGTGTGCTTGCTGCAGCCTCTGACTCTGCTCCAGGGTGGATACTATTGGGGCCAATCTGTCCTGGGTATGGTGGTAGGCTCCCAGGGCCTCAGAGATCATGTCCTGGGCTGCAGCATCCATCCTGTGGCCAGTGATGCCCTCCCACTGGGCCTAGCCCCCTGTGCCTGTGTCCCCTGCACAGGCATGGCGGTACCACTTGTACTGGGGCCATCGTCTTCCTGCCTGTTGGTAGGGGGTGACTGTGGCCTCTGTACCTGTGTTCCACCAGTCTGTGGCCTGGATACACAGGTGTGGGGACGGTTGCCCTGGGCTGATGTTCTTGGCTGGGTGGTAGGGGTGTCAGTGGTATCCTGGCTGGGGCTGCTGGATGGTGACAGTCCAGGACTGTGTGAGGGGCCAGCCTGCTCATCAGTGTCCAGGGTTCCATCCCCAGTGTCCTGTGAGATGCCTCTGTCTCCCTGAGGGGCACTGGCACTCCTTGTCAAGTCCGTCAGGGTGGCATGGGTGGTGGTGCCTGTTGGGGGAAATGGATATGTCTGTTACATTTACATGGTTGGATGGGGTGCTTGCGCCTGGGGTGGTTTGTGCAGCTTACACACTTTGAGGCCATGCAGGATGCTTTAGTGGGGTTAATATTGCTTTTATCTTAGGATGTGGAGGTGCATTGTGGGTGTTATAGGTCATTTTGTTTCCTTGCAGGGGTGGGTGGCTGTGCACAGGGAGAGGGATGTGGGCCTGTTATTGGGTTTGTGGGCATGCAAGGGTAGTGGATTCAGTGCCTGTGGGATGGGTTGGGTAGTGGTCCTGGTGGGTGTTGGAGGGTTGGGGTAGTGCATGCATTCCAGGTGTGATGCATATGGGGTAAATGTAGACGACTTACCCGAGTACATTCCTCCAGTGAGTCCAGTGAGGCCCTCAGGGCACAGGATGGGAAGTACTTTTTCCTCCGAGTCAGTGTAGTCGAGTGGTGTTGGTGGAGGTCCTCCCCCAGTCTTCTGGACTGCAATGTGGTGCCTGGATGCCATGGCCCTGACCTTCCCCCACAGGTCGTTCCATCTCTTGCAGATGTCGTCCCTGGTGTGTGAATGGTGTCCCACTGCATTGATCCTGTTGACAATCGTCTGCCATAGCTCCATCTTCCTGGTGATGGGTGTGTGCTGCACCTGAGCCCTGAATAGTTGTGGCTCACCCTTCAGGATCTCATCCACCATGGTCCTTAGCTCCCTTTCTGTGAAGCGTGGGTGTTTGGGGGGGTGCCATGATGAGTGTCGTGAATGGTGTCTGGTGTGGTTCTCGTGAGGGTGCTCTTCTGTGGTTGGGTGTAAGTATTGTGGATTGTGGCGTTCGGTGTCTGCTTCTGGTGATCTCTGTCTTCGTTGGCCTACTTTCGTTGCAAAGGATTGTGGGGTGTGTCTGTGAGTGTTTTATGGTGTTGTGGATGTGTGTCAGGTGTGTGGGTTTCTAACTTATCCAATGTGTACACTTCTTACTGTTGGGTCCACTTGCCGCCCGTGGCGGTCTGCACTGCCAATGGTCGTTCGGCTTCCACTGACCGCCAAGGTGATTTGTGCATCATTATTTGGAGGGCGGGGTGTGGGTGTGCTCGGCGGTGGCAGGGTGGGAGGTCCAGCATTTCCGCCGACAAGGTCCTGGCGGAGACTGTTGGACTGGTGATTTTTGTCGGAATCAGATTTTTGGTCCATTATATGGTGGGATTCTGTTCATCGTGGCCACGGCAGTCAGCGGTGTTTACCGCCGTGTTCATAATGACCGCCTAAGTCCTTTTCTTCATAAAAGTAAAAGCACTGGCTGCATATTAATATATTAGGTGTTCATGTGTGGTTTACTTTGTTCTGGATTTCTACTGCACACCAACATTCTTAATACATGAATTAATGGGTGAACTTAAATTTGTAAATTGCACTGTTACATGAAGGGTGACCTGGGACTAGAAAAAGCCAAGTCTGGTAGCTTAGTGCAAGAGGCAGTCAAAAGGCCACTGATAAGAAATGGATCTTTATGGAGTTCCTGAAGAGAGAGTGATTAGATTGAAAATGCAGTGTAGTATAGGGAAGAGTCAGTCCCTGTATTTAGAGGTGACCTGTGAGAAGCTCTCTGAACAAGGCACAAGGTCTTGAAGAGAACAGTAAATGTAACAGGGAGCCAGTGTAAACCTTTCTGGTGATGAGTTTCAGAAACATTGTGTTGGAAGCCCAGAAAGAGATGGGCCGCAGCAACATAGAACATATTTTGGAAGGCCTAGATGTAATGAGTTGCTGTAACCAAGACAAGGAAGAATGAAGACTTGAACAGCCAATTCTTGGAGCCCAGGGGGAGACGTGGGATATATTTTTTGAGCTTCCAGTGATTGAAAAAGCATTTTGTGCCAGCATAGGTGATAAGTGAAGAAAATAGAGACATTTTTGCCAAAAAGAACTCTTACTTAATTTTACACATTTGGTGTGGGTAAGCAAGAACAGGGGACCAATATGTTGGGCATGGTAGAAGGTGCTCTAATAATAGCCACTTCTGTCTTACCAGAGTTCAATTTAAGTGCATTCTTTTGCATCCATCCTGCTACTTTCACAAGTTGGATGACACACTGATGATACATACTGATAATGAGCTGCCCTTCCATAATCAGCACACCATTTTCTTTCAAGGACCTTACAATGGAATGTGAATTGAAATACATTAGGTGAAATACCTTAGGTGGCCACAGGTAGCTTTCTGGGGAGCTAGAAAGTCAAGTGTGAAAGAAATGCAGGAGCCAAAATTGGCAACATCTGAGTCTAGCAAATTAAACCTGGATGGGTTGGCAGAGTTGATGGCAGCTGAGAAGGCTTCAGTATTGATTTTGTTCTAACTCATGGAAAGGCTATTTCTAGAAGGTGGGCCATGTTTTTAGGTGGAAGGGTAGTGGAGATTACAGTGGCAAATGGGACTTCATAATATCCCATCTAGGCTAAGAGTAAGATGGAACATTAAACGTGTATCAGGGGAAGAGATTGTAGGATCCAAAATGTGACTGATTTGGGGTAGAAACTAACTAAAAGAGGTCAAAATCCTCAAAGGATTAGAGCAGGCTTTACATACTAGGTTCTGGTGATCCTAAATTCACAACCCACAATTTGTGGTGGTGGGCAAGATATACAGGGGGTCATTCTAAGTCTGGCGGGCGGCGGAGGCCGCCCGCCAGACTTCCCCCTCCGAAATACCGCTCCGCGGTCGAAAGACCGCGGAGGGTATTCTAAGTTTTTCCCTGGGCTGGCGGGCAGTCGCCAAAAGACCGCCCGCCAGCCCAGGGAAAAACTCCCTTCCCACGAGGATGCCGGCTCGTAATCGAGCCGGCGGAGTGGGAAGGTGCGACGAGTGCTGTTGCACCCGTCGCGTATTTCACTGTCTGCCAAGCAGACAGTGAAATACTTGTAGGGGCCCTCTTACGGGGGCCCCTGCAGTGCCCATGCCAGTGGCATGGGCACTGCAGGGGCCCCCAGGGGCCCCGCGACCCCCCCTACCGCCATCCGGTTCCCGGCGGGCGGACCGCCGGGAACTGGATGGCGGTAGGGGGGGTCGGAATCCCCTCGGCGGCGCAGCTAGCTGCGCCGCCTTGGAGGATTCAATAGGGCGGCGGGACACTGGCGGGAGACCGCCAGTGTTGCCGGTCTGACCGCGGCTTTACCGCCGCGGTCAGAATGCCCTGCGGGGCACCGCCGGCCTGTCGGCGGTGCTCCCGCCGACCCTGGCGGTCTAAGACCGCCGGGGTCAGAATGACTCCCTCAGTCTTGTAAGACAGTGGAACTGCTAGCAATTATAAGGGGCTAAACACACTTTTATATACCAGAGTGAGCCTCTAGGATTAGGTCAGTTATTTGAAAGGAATGTTTTGATAATGACTGTACCTTGACAAGATAGCAGGAGAGGCTGTGAGGTGTCACGATGCAAGCTCCCAGCAGTTGTGTAGGAGGTGGGAGAAATAGAAAGTGGGAACGGTGCTTGAGGGATCTAAAGAGCTTACCATTGTGTTTTTAGACTGTACTCAGGTTGAGGGAGAATGTAAGGGATTGCAGGAGAAAATTAAATTACAACAGTAGGAGAATTAAGTCTTAATAAATCAAGGTTGCAAGCCTTGACTCCAGCTGGAGCGTGAACAGGTGCAGATGGGCTTGCCTTTGGGATGCCTTCAGGTAAAGGCATCAGAAAAAGGAAGATAAAGGGCCACAACAAAGGGCCCCAGGGCGAATAAGCCCATGTGGATTGTGGCCGGGCCAATGTTGTTCACCCCTAGGCCTGCAATTTCGGTGCACACACTGTTTTCCATGCATGATGAGTGTGTGGAAACAGTGCACCTGACTTGCTGGAGGCACAGGAATGTAGCCGGCATTGGCTTCAGGCTCTCTCTGCTAGAGCCGAAGGATGCCTTCACCTTGACTGCACTGCCGACACACAGCCAGCCCTGGAGAATGTTGTAATGCGACAGGCAGGATGCTGCCGGCTTGGCGGTGTTCTCCTGACCGCCACCGCTTCCTGGCTGGCATTCTCTCCACCAAAGTCGTAATCCGCCCATAAGTCTGAGACTTCTTTGCCTCACTACCCTAAGAGCTAAATGATAAAGCGGTGTGCTTAGCGCACATTTTGCATCCAGTAGTCAGGTGTTGTCTAGATACAAGGATTAAAAGAGTTTCAGTTGTTCTAATTGGAGCCCAGTAGCCTTTGATTGCCCTGAGTCCTCCTGTCAAACATTTACCACATGAACTGCAATGGAAGTACATTGTAATTGCCCACTGCCCCACAAGAGAACACCCCTGCTCTTGCTGTGTTACTGCAAGTTCCAACATCTGCACTGTTGAGCATTTCTGAGAAACTGCAATAGTGTGTCATGCCGCTTGTGCCAGAAGCCATAAGCGGAAGGGTGGTACAATATGGCTTTTCATGGTGTGTATTCCTCACTGCTTAAATTGCAGCTTTGTCCAGACATAGTAAAATGGCAGTGTATGGAGTGGCGTGCAGGAAGTGCACTTTCCAGTAGACAAATAAATAGTTGAGGTGCTGTGGTGTATTCCTGGCCCCTTCTCTACTGGTCTTTAGGCCTGATTACGAAACTGTCAGGCATAAGACCGCCAGACTTGCGGTGGCGGTCGGACCGCTGCACACCTGGCAATCTGACCACCAGATTACGACCCTGGCGGTTGGAAATCAGCCACTGCCAGGAACATGGTTCCCAACTGGGTGATGGCAGTCGGAGTCATGGTCAGTCACAGAGGCGTTGAGTTCAGCGCCGCCGTGCTGATCACGAGTCCTCTTTCTGTCATCTTTTTCATGGCAGGGTCCCCGTCATGAAAAGGCTGGCAGAAAGCCAGTGCTGGGGGCCACAAAGGGGCCACATGGGGCCCCTGCACTGCCCATGCCCATGACATGGGCAGTGCAGGTCCCCCTTGCCAGCAGCCTGAGGGAAGATGCCACCATTATGACGACAGCCTCCTCCCTGGGCTTTGGCCGTTGGCTCAGTCCGACCGCCAGAGTCGTAATCAGGCCCTTTGTGTTATGTAATGTTTTGACCTCTGTTGAACTTTCCTGAGAGCCGCCACCCCTTGATCCCAATAGGTAATAAGGCATGAAGACTATTCAGTACTATTTTATCAAGTGCATAAGTAGGGTGCTCATAGGTGCATGCTCTGGGTAGTGATACTCTCTAGTTGTAAACCAGCTGTTTCAAACTCATTTACATGGACGTGCATCCTGCATGCAAAATACACTTTGCTGTACTTACATACTTTGTTTGTGAACACTCATTATGTTATACGGAATTGTATAGCGCACTAATCACCCAAGAAGGTATCCAGGCGCTTGGCTGCTCTTGTGAATGGAAAACTAGTGAAGGTTCTTGAGATGTGGTGTGATGTGGGTGTAGTGTAGGAGGTCAGGTATGATTCTTACAGCGGTGTTTGGGATGGTCTAGAGTCTGTGTAGGAGTTTTTGGGAGATTCCGATGTAGAGTGTTGCACCAGATGGACCATCAGATAGCACTCATCCCCAGCAAGATGGACTACGAGCTTGCTGGGGATGAGTGCTATCTGATGGTCCATCTGGTGTTCGGAAACAATCATTTGAAGATCTTTCTTAGCATGCATTAGATGTAGAAGCAGGAGGGACACATGGCATTGAATTGAGTCGTCATGTTGAGCTTGTTGTCCTACATTTCTTGCTTGGTCTGTGTTTGTATGAGTTGGTCCTATCTCTGACAGCTACCAGACAGAGTCCCATGGGGAGGTCTTGTTGCCAAAAGCCAGTACTTCTGTCTTATTGTAGTTGAGCTGCAAGCATTTGGTTCTCATCCAGTCTGTTACCATGGTCATGCAGTTGGTGAAGTTGGTCTGTCAGGGAGAGGATGACTTGGATGTCATCAGCGTAGGAGAAGATGGTGATGTCTTGTAATTGGATGATGTTGCTAGAAATGTCATGTAAATGTTGAAAAGGGTGGGGTTGAGGAAGAATCCCTGTGGGACTCTGCATATCAAGCTCTTGGTCTCTAATGTGAAGGGTAGCAGCCTGATCCTTTAGGTTCTTCTCTTAAGGAAGGAACAGATCCATTTTAAAGCAGATCCTTGTATGCCAATCTTGTGGAGTCTTCTGTTGAAGGTTTTATAGATGACAGTGTTGCAGGTCATAGAGAGGTTGAGCAGGATGAGGATTGCTGTTTCTCCTCAGTCCAGGATGATTTGAATGTCAGCGGTGGCTGAAATGAGTGCTGTTTTGGTAGTGTGATTCTTTCTGATTCCTAATTGAGTGTTGCCTAGAAGATAGTGAAGTTCAAGGTTGGTTGTGAGTTGCTGTTGAGGGCGTTCTCAATCACTTCAGCTGGATAGGGGAGCAGTGAAATGGGTCAGAAGTTACTCATTTGATTTGAGACGGTTGTGGGCTTCTTGAGGATGGCACTTAATTCTGCAAGTTTTCATGCATCCGAAAAAGTGGTGGACGTGATGGAGGTGTTGATGGTCTTGGTGGTGCTGATCAGTGATCTTCCCAGGTTGTTGATGTGGTGGGGGCATGGGTCCATTGGGGCCCCTAAGTAGATGGTGCGCGTGATTGCTGGTGCATCATTTCTGGTGATGGTTGAACCATTCTGCCAGGTGGCCGTCTTGGTTGGTGATGGGTAGATTAGCAAAGAGTTCTTTTGGGTTGGGGTGGCATGTGAAGTTGCGGTAGATGTTTTTTGAAATTTTATTGTGCAAGTAGTGGGATAGGTTGTTGGCAGGCAGCAATGTTGTTGACAGGGGCTCAGGATGAGGTGAAATCCTCAACGATCGAGAAAATCTCATTGCAGCTTACTTCAATGCGGTCAACTAGTGCTTTTTTCTTGGTGTCTCTCATTTGCTGTAGATAGCGTCTGAATGCAGTCTTGTAGGTCCCCCCTCCACCACCTCACTTGACATTGGCGGTGGCCACCGCTGGTACTAGGAGGCCTGTTTGTTTGTTCTACTGTGCTTGTTGGGTTTGATGGGTACAAGGAAGTCCGCACAGTCCTTGATCCCACTATTGAAGTTGTTGATGTCCTTGTCAAGGTTGTCTGTGGGGCTAGGTTGATCTTTGCTGAAAGCAGTGCACCAGTTTGCTTCTGAGATTTTGCCCCAGCTGTGACTTGGAATGCTGAACCTGGGTTGGGTGTTGACTTGTGACACATGAGAGAATGTTGAACCTGGGCGGGGTGTTGACTTTTGACACATGAGAGCTGAGGTGGCTTTGGGGTTGGTGCACTGGGACCAGCACCAACCAGGGAAAGCAGTTGGTAAAAACTGGTGCAGAGCTGTTGATGTGAGGCTTGAGACCGTGTCATGGAGTAGAGGGTGCATGTCGTCCTTGTGCTTGGTGATTACTGTAAACACAGCCAGTCCTGCACATTTTTGCAAAGTGACCTCTTTTTCGGTGGTCTCCCCCAGTGTTTAATTTTTTGGATCTATCTGCTGATAGTTTTGAACTCTAATACTGGGACACTGCTAGCCACTGCACAGTGTATGTACTCTGACCCCTAAAACAAGGTTTATAATGGTTTAAAATCCCATTTGGCATATCAAACCTACCTCAACGAAAGAGTGAACTTCCACACTCCCACCCGCAACATCCGATCAGCCGACCTTGCACTAGCTACAGTCCCCCCGCATCCATAGAACAACCACAGGAGGCAGGGCCTTCTCCTACCTCGCCCCCACTACCTGGAACTCCCTCCACACCAACCTCCGCAAAACCAAAGACCTCCTACTCTTCAGAAAAAACCTCAAGACATGGCTGTTCGAACAGTAACCCCCCTTCCGCCCCCCACTAGCGCCTTGAGACCCTCACAGTGATTAGCGCGCTCTTTAAATTTGTTTGATTGATTGATTGAAATTGTACTGCAAGGCTATTGTCTATGGTTTAAAAACTACACCTATAATGTGTAAACTTAAATCTCACATATGGACTCAAGTGCTATATTTTGCCACCTACTTTGTGACCCAGAAAAGCATGACAAAGGCCTCCACCAGAGGCTGATCCCCTGCAGACTGCAAGCTCTCATGTTTGCTGACAGACCTGTAAAAATAAACTTTTTTACAGGCCTCAAAACCTGCTTCTATGTTATCCCTAAATTTCCCTTCTGATGCATATTTCTAACTGCAGATACCTCACCTTGAGAATACTGCCTCAGACCTCAAACTGGATCCACAACGTTTTATTCGTACCTTTGCTTTCCAGTAAGTGGCGCTGTGGGGCTCTGCACCAAGGTTGTTCCCCTCTGTAAGGGTTGTACAGAACCTCATATAAGTTACATCTATGCTTGCTGACAGAAGTTCCTTTTTTCTGCCAGTGCTCTTTTTTTCGAGGTGGATTTTTCACCTCCCTGATCGTGCCCGCCCACAAACCTTTGACAGTGACATGTAGGAAGCGTCCGCAAGTAGTAAGTGCCATCAAGCCACAGCTGCAACTGTAAAGCCCAACCCAGCGATTCTTGGCGTTGTTTTATTGCTGGGCAAATTGGCATGGATCACAGATTGGGCCTTCACGCTGGCCTTTTTTATAAAATCCTCATTTGAAGGATCTGCAGTAAGCCCGGGGCAACACTGCTTTGCGCCATTGCCTTTGTTTTCAACCCTATGGAGTCCTCAGGGGGCCTGCCTTCTGCCCTAAGTCTTTTGCCTATCAGTATCGGTCTTGGGGCCTTCCACAGTGTTTCGGAGGGGTGGGGCATGACAGGTTAAGGTCAGATAAGTCCAGGGGGAATAGGCTCACATCAGTGGAAAAGGAATCAAGGAACCTGAAACCCTGCTGGATCATTGGGTTTGCTGGATTGCATCTGAAACTTCTGGACCTTCCATTGAACCCTATTGAAGTCCAAACATCTGGGTATTAATTTTTTCCTCTGGTTTGTGGGTGGTGGCGATGATCACTGTTGGAGATAAGTACTGAGTGCATCTTGTTCTAATTTGTAACCTTTTTTTTCTTCTTTTTTTCTGGTTCCGTGATTTGTTTCACTGTCAGTGAGCTGCAAAAGCTGGTCTAGCACACAAACTCACACATACAGGAAAGTCAGTGGAAAACTGTTTTACTGGAAACACAGTGGGGTTACCGTCTCCCAAAGTTAGGATGTTAAATGACAGAACTCTAGGCGGTTCAGAGGCTCTATCACTGGGATAACCTTCAGTCTAAGTCCACCATCCCCGCATTCACCTCCGTTCGAGGTGGAGGGGGTTTCAACAAGGCGTCCTACTTCCTTGGAGAGCCAAGTGAGTTTAGGGCGTCCAGAAGGGTGATCTGTCTGCCAAGGGGTAGGATCTTTGTAACTGCAGGCAGAAAGTCTCATGGTTTGGGGCTTCTATGGAGAGTGTGTGGAACTAAGTAAAAAAAAAAAAAATGAAAAGGCCACCGACCCAATTACACCCTAGTCTACAAGCCGACGAGGGAACCGTAATAGGAATTAAGGGCCAGATGTAGGAAGCCTTTTGCACCTCGCAAACGGCGAAAAACGCAGTTTGCGAGGCGCAAAAGGCCTTACGCGATGCAGAGTCACATTTTGCGAGTCGGTACCGACTCGCAAAATGTGATTCCGACTTGCAAATAGGAAGGGGTGTTCCCTTCCTATTTGCGACCGCATCGCGATGTTGAGTTGCTTTGTGACCGCGAAAGCGGTCGCAAACCAACTCGCAGTTACCATCCACTTGAAGTGGATGGTAACTCATTCGCAAAAGGGAAGGGGTCCCCATGGGACCCCTTCCCCTTTGTGAATGCCACAAAAAAAGTATTTTTCAGAGCAGGCAGTGGTCCTATGGACCACTGCCTACTCTGAAAAAACCAAAACTAAATGGTTTCGGTATTTTTTCTTTTTGCAGCTTGTTTTCCTTTAAGGAAAACAGGCTGCAAAATGAAAAAAAAAAAACTGCTTTATTTAAAAGCAGTCACAGACATGGTGGTCTGCTGTCTCCAGCAGGCCACCATCCCTGTGAGTGCCTAAACTCGCTATGGGGTCGCAAACTGCGACCCACCTCATTAATATTCATGAGGTGGGTCTTTGCGACCCCATAGCGAGTCGCAGAAGGTGTCTGAGACACCTTTCTGCGTTTGATTTTGCGAGTTGCAAATTGGAAGTCGCTGGTACTCGCAATTTGCAACTCGCAAAATGAAACCTACCTACATCTGGCCCTTAGTGAGGAAAAATTGTGATTATTTGGTACATACTGGAGGAATATTTCTGATTTGACCACAATTCAGTGTGCCAAATGATAAAGGATTGAAGCTTACAATGAAGACAAGGAGGCAAAAAATGAGCAGGAGCTCCAATCCCAACCCTGCCAGAACTTCTAGGGGACAGCGAAAAGATTTGTAATGAGCAAGGTGATGGTGTTAGTTTACCCATGGTTGGCAAGGAAGGAGAAAAAAACAAGAATTTACAACGTACCCTCATTTCCTGTTTTGGACCGCATCACCGTACAAGCCCTATACTAACTCTATGTGACCCTACACCTTTTATTAAAGAAATAACTATTCTCTTATCGGAAAATCAAATGATTGTCACAGCCTAAATAAACTCCCCCCTTCACTTATAATCACAATATGGGCCCTTCGATGATTCATATGGATTCATATGTTTGTTCCTTCGCCCAGATAAGCATCTCATACTTAGCATTGCTTTAGGAAGTTGGCTCTGTATATACTATCTCAAAGTGAGAGATAGTGTGCACAGAGTCCAAGGGTTCCCCTTAGAGGTTGATAGTGGCAAAATTAGATAATTCTAATGCTATATTTTGTGGTAGTGTGGTCGAGCAGTAGGCTTCTCAGAGGGTAGTGTTAAGCATTTGTTGTACACACAGGCAATAAATGAGGAACACACACTCAAAGTCTTAACTCCAGGCCAATAGTTTTTACATAGAAAAATATATTTTCATAATTTATATTAGAACCACAAGATTCAAGATTTGAAGTAAATACATGAAATGCAAGGTACTCCACACAGGTAAGTAAGGAACTTTGAATTAAAGCAGAAGTACACACAGTATAGGTTAAAATGGCAATAAGCTATTTTAAAAGTTGACACTGCAAAAATCAACAGTTCCTGGGGGAGGTAAGTATGGTTAAGTTTCTGAGGTAAGTAAAGCACTTACAAGCTCAATCTCCTGGGCATAGGCAGCCCACCATTGGGGGTTCAAGGCAACCCCAAAGTCACTGCACCAGCAACACAGGGCCGGTCAGGTGCAGAGGTCAAAGGAGGGCCCTAAACACATAGGCGCCTATGGAGAACAGGGGTGCTCCGGTTCCAGTCTGCTGGCAGGTAAGTACCCGCGTCCTCGGGGAGCAGACCAGTGGGGGTTTGTAGAGCACTGGGGGGGACACAAACAGGCACACAAAACACACCCTCAGCGGCACAGGGGTGGCCAGGTACAGTGTGCAAAGTTGGCGTCAGGTTTGCTATAGAAAGCAATGGAGCGACCTGGGGGTCACTTAGGCAATGCAGGCAGGGCACAGGGAGGCTTCTCGGGCCAGCCACCAACTAGGCTAGGCAGAGGGTCGCCTGATGGTCACTCCTGCACTGGAGTTTGGTTCCTTCCGGTCCTGGGGGCTGAGGGAACAGTGCTTTGTCCAGACGTCGGGTTCTTGTTACCAGGCAGTCGCGGTCAGGGGGAGCCTCTGGATCCTCTCTGCAGGCGTCGTTGTTGTGGTGCAGGGGGGTCATCTCAGGTTACTCACGAGGTCGCAGTTGCCTGGGAGTCTTCTCTGCACTGTTGGTTCTTTGGAGTCGAGCCGGGGGCGTCGGGTGCAGAGTGTGAAGTCCCACGCTTCTGGCGGGAAGAGTGAGTTCTTTAAAAGTTGCTTCTTTGTTGCAAAGATGTTACTGTTGTTGAACAGTGCTGTTGTTCTCAGGAGTTTCTTCGTCCTTCGGGTTCAGGGCAGTTCTCTGAGTCCTCAGAGGTCGCTGGACACTGTCGGATGCGTCGCTGTGCAGGTTCTTTCAGTCTGGAGACAGGCCGATAGGGCTGGGGGCCAAGTCAGTTGTCATCTCCGTCGTCTCTGCAGGGCTTTCAGGTAAGCAGTCCTTCTTCTTTGTGTAGGTTGCAGGAATCTAATTTCCTGGGTTCTGGGTCACCCCTAAATACCAGATTTAAGGGTGTATTTAGGTCAGGAGGGCAGTAGCCAATGGCTACTGTCCAGGAGGGTGGCTACACCCTCTTTGTGCATCCTCCCTGAGGGAAGGGGGGCACATCCCTAATCCTATTGGGGGTGTCCTCCAATCTCACAATGGAGAATTTCTAAAGGCAGGGGTCACCTCAGCTCAGGGCACCTTAGGGGCAGTCCTGGCAGGTGGGTGACTCCTCCTTGTTTTTCTCATTATCTCCTCCAGCCTTGCCGCCAAAAGTGGGGGCAGTGGCCAGAGGGGCCGGCATCTCCACTAGGTGGGATGCCCTGGGGTGCTGTAACAAAAGGCATGAGCCTTTGAGGCTCACCGCCAGGTGTTACAGTTCCTGCAGGGGGAGGTGAGAAGCACCTCCACCCAGTACATGCTTTGTTCCTGGCCACAGAGTGACAAAGGCACTCTCCCCATGTGGCCAGAAACTCGTCAGGTTGTGGCAGGCTGGCAGAAACTGGTCAGCCTAGCACTAGGAGTCGGACTGGTATTCAGGGGGCATCTCTAAGGTGCCCTCTGGGTGCATTTTACAATAAATACCACACTGACATCAGTGTGCATTTATTGTGCTGAGAAGTTTGATACCAAACGTCCCAGATTTCAGTGTAGCCATTATGGAACTGTGGAGTTTGTGTTTGACAAACTCCCATACCATATACTCTTTATGGCTACCCTGCACTTGCAATGTCTAAGTTTTTGCTTAGACACTGTAGGGGCATAGTGCTCATGCACATATGCCCTCACTTGTGGTATAGTGCACCCTGCCTTAGGGCTATAAGGCCTGCTCGAGGGGTGACTTATCCATGCCACAGGCAGTGTGAGGTGGGCCTGGCACTCTGACGGATGTGCCATGTCGACTTAGTCATTTTCTCCCTACCAGCACACACAAGCTGTGAGACAGTGTGCATGTGCTGAGTGAGGGGTCCCCAGGGTGGCATAAGACATGCCGCAGCCCTTAGAGACCTTCCCTGGCATCAGGGCCCTTGGTACCAGGGGTACCATTTTCAAGGGACTTATCTGTGTGCCAGGGCTCTGCCAATTGTGGGAACAGAGGTACAGCTTAGGAAAACAATACTGGTGCTATGGCCTGGTTACCAGGGTCCCAGCACACTTTCAATCATAACTGGGATCAACAAAAGGCAAAAAGTCAGGGGGTAACCATGCCAAGGAGGCATTTCCTTACAATTGCACTTTATACTTTCCTAAAGGCTGCAATCAGATAGGGTTGCCGGGAGAAGTGGTACACTGTATCTCTAACACTCACAGAAACATACATGTCCTTACATGGGGACCTTTTCTTAGAATATCAACTGTTTTATTATAAAAAACACTTTTTTGTCCCACACACGTTAGAAGGAGTTTCCAGCCAGGTGACCACGACTGCATGCTGATTGCTGATTGCCTTTGCTATAGCTGCTTCCTTACACTAGCGAACCCCTGGCCTATATGGGGATGGTGTCTTTCTAGACTACAGGCTTCCTTGCTCAGGTATGGGGGATGATGTCTTCTCAGGGGAGGAACCTGAAGGGCAGATTAGGGTTTATTAGACTGTGCTCTAACATAGATTAGGAAGGAAATATATATATCTTCTAGTGACCATATGGTGGGTCTGTTTTTGTGTTTCACACTTCCTCTCACCCTTTTGCTTTTAGTGTGTTTTATCATCCTATTTATTGCCATACATACCATTTAATCTAAGATGCAATTACTTCAATAAACCCTTACTGAACTATACTCTGCCTTTATTGTCTTTGCCTATGTGTGACTACTGTAACTGAGAGAAAGGGAAGGGATCTGATTGACCACGTTTCCCCTGAGGAGTCATTTTTGTCATGCGCCCGGCTACCACAGTCATTCCTGTTCTCGGGCAGAGATGAGGAGCTGTCAGTTAGCCGTAAAACCCTGATTAGGCCTGAAAGCGTCAGATGGTGTGGAATTGTACCCAGTACCCGACAATTCAGGTGATTCTGCCGCCTAAATGCAGTAGCCTCATTAGGATAATGAGAACCTACGCAACATGGTGCTGCCAACGTTTGGTTAGGCACTAATTTTCGGATTCTCCTAAGAATCGCTGTCTCAATAAAGAAACTTAGATACTATATAAGAATATGTCTGTGACATTAAGGATTTGCTCATCAGCTAAGTAGGTAGTACCTAACTAATGCTGTAGGTTGGCCAAGCTTGAATCTTAAAAGGATCAATACCCACTTGGTGTCCTTATTGCAGTAAATATGCGACCACCCCGTACTGCACATTTATTGGCAAATGGCCTAATGGCCCAGGGGAGTGGGGGGTCAAGTTACATTTGTTGTTGAGGCTCATCCAGCATAAAGAACAGAAACATTGTATTCTTGGGTCACTTTTCCAGCAGTTGATGGGAACACAAACACGTTTCTCCCCTTTTATCTTTTCCTGTTTTTAGCACCCTCTACTCAGTCTCACCATTGTTTTAGAACGCAGTCCGCATTATTTTGTCATTGTACTTTTACTGACCATTACCGCTTTTACCCACTAGTTTGATTATTGTTCCTTTCATTGCATGCCGAGTTACATATAGTCTGGCATTTTTGGGATGCTTTTTTACAATGTTCCACCTTTTGCATTTTCCCTTCCAGGCTTATCATGGCCTGCCATTTCCATAAATACCACCAATTACGTTTATCCACCTGAAGTTGTGATGACTTTATGCTTCTCATGGAACGTTTATTTGCTATACCTACATTTTTAAGGTATTAAATTATATTTTCATCGGGTCTTTGGTCTTTTTGTGTTTCTTTGTTTTTACGCACATGGGTTTTCTGTATCCTTTGGTCACCTGCATGTTTTCACTTTAGTGTGTGTATAACACAGGACATTTACATTAGTGTGTCTAATTCACAGGACTTGTTGGCTGACGGACTCTCTGTATACATCAGCTACTATTATTGACTGTTCTCTGTTCTAAAATCTTTGGCACTTTGTTTTAGCATGTTCCAATGTTTGAGCATGGTGCACATCCCTTACTCTTTGTACTACTTTCACGTTCACATGCCGGTCTACTCAGGCATTTTGGACTACTTGATCCAGTCTTTTCTTGTTTTCTTTTAACTCTATGTATATATTGTAATGATAGTAGGTTGCGTTGTTTGTTACCAATTCGCACATATTGTATATTCATTTACAGCCTTGACAAAGTCTAGAAGACGAAACACGTGTCGGCTGTTCGTGTTGGATCGTGTGCTACATGTGGTCTTTGACCTGAATATCTACTACATTGTTTCATACTTCAATAAATGTCTGCATGTTACTGACCTCTTGGACTCAGACCCTCATTGACTGACCACTTGGATCAACTACTTGGAATTTGTTGGTGTGCCCTGGCTTGCTGCTTACATTTCATCACTATACACCTGCAAACATACCTTCACAATATAGAGCTTATGCATATTTAGAAATACCACTATCTTATCAAGATCATAATAATTGGTTTGATGGCACCCTACCACATAAAATATTACATGTTAGGTTAGGTCCTCTGAGCAATAGAGGCCTGACCTGGCCTCTATTGGCCACATATACTCCGCACCCTGATGCAGCAACCTTAGCAGTAGCTGAGGTTTGCCGCTTATATACAAAGCTCACTGGAATATACAGAATGTTAGTACAGTTTGTAATGTAAACATTAAATACTAACCCAGCACTTGCAGCCCCAGTGCAACCACACGCAGCTACTCCAGGCATTAACCCTACAACTGTACATTTGATCATGGGTAAAACACCCGCTAAGCAGGAGGAAATTCTTTTTTGGTTAGCTCAAAAAATAAATGCGCTGGAAGAAGTTTTTCCCCATACAGACCTGCAGGACAAACATAGAATCCTCACTATGTGCTTGCCATTTGGGATGGTTCCAACAGTCGACAATTGCAACACATGGGGCACAGTATTTGCCACGCTGTATACTACCGTACTCGGTACACCTACACTTGCCAATCTTCCAGAGGTGTTAAATCAAATTCAAGAAGTATACGGGGCTACCCTGGCCCTGGACTTGGGGATGCAATTAATAGGCAATTTTGCCACTGTGTCTTCAATAATATTAAGTAACCTTTAAAGGGGAAGCAGTTGCACTAGCAGTACGCAGGTGGCTCTGGGACATTCCTGCGCTGGGTCAAGAACATGAGCTACCAAAGATTATCAATGAGACCTACTTTAGTATTGGTCGAGATAGTTTGGGGTCCAGACCAATTAAACCACAATTAGAGGGTGGATCCAATAATGAAGCAAGCACCTGAGGGATAAAAAAACAACAAACACCTAAAAAAGATAGGGGAGAATCTCCACATTCGGAAACCCCTTAAAACAGATATAGGTGGTCATTATGACATTGGCTGTGAGTGATAAAGTGGTGGACATACCGCCAACAGGCTGACGGTAATTACCACCAAATTAAGACCATGGCGGTGAGAACTCTCCTAGACAGCCAATGTACCACACCATCTGCCAGGGTGTTAACACCACTCACCACAGCGGTAGTTACCAACAGGCTATCAACTGGCAAGCAGAAGATAAGGTACCACCCACCATATCATGACACTGCAATCCGCCACGATTTCCGGGGCAGAACCATCGCCGTCAAAAGCCTGGTGGAAACACTGCACAGAAGACCAAAAACTCACCATCAGAGACACAGAGAAGACCAACGCCGCCATGGAACTGGAACTGCAAGTCTTCCTGATGCTCTTCTACGCCATGCTCCAGCTGGAACACCAACGCCGACGAAGAGGACGACGGTGACTACAGCCGCCTAGCACATAAGGGAGGGAGAAAAAAGAGAGTGACACACACATGCACGACACACACCAGACACACACACACCATACACACAGCCAGCTACAGATGTAAACCAATGGCACATGACTCAAGGACTAGAGTTCTGAAGTACTGAAAATGTATTAGCAAGGCAAAAGCCACCACATGAACCAATTGAAAAACAAAAAGATATGTACAATTGTCCACAAAGGGCCAATGCCCAGTCCAAAGTACTAAGGGCTCACATGGCCACAGCGCACAGTCCAAGGCCCAACTCGTTTTCTGACAACATGCTCAGAGAACTGTGCAGGGGCATCATTATTGAAGTGGGCAGGCACCTCGGGCCAGGGGGGTGGGTGGCATCTCAGCTGAAATCGGGACCTTGCCCACTGCTTCTGGAGGGGGCTCCATGCCCATTTCCCAATGCTGGGGAGTGCAAGGTCACAGTCTCTGGGGTGGGGAACTTGCCCACTGCTTCTGGAGGGGGCTTCATGCCCATTTCCCAATGCTGGTGGGTGCAAGGTCACAGTCTCCTGAGGTGGGGGACTTGCCCACTGGTTCTGGAGGGGGCTCCATGCCCATTTCCCAATGCTGGGGATTGCAAGGTCACAGTCTCTGAGGTGAGGGACTTGTCCACTGGTTCTGGAGGGGGCTCCTTGTATAGCAGTCCCTGGTGATTGGCCTACATATCCCCTTCTGGCGGTGAGGGCTGCACCCTCTGAGCTGGAGGTGAGGGCTCTGTGACCACTGGTGTTGGTGGTGTTGGTACCCTGCCAGCCTTTGCTGGAGGTGAGGGCTGCTGTGTCTCAGCTGAGGAAGGTGCCTCCTGGGTAGTCTCCATTGGAGATGAGGGCCTCTGTGTCTCAGCTGTGGAAGGTGCCTCCTGGGCAGCCTCCTTTGGAGTCGAAGGTTGCTGTGTCTCAGCTGTGGAAGGTGCCTCCTGGGCAGCCTCCGTTGGAGGCGAGTGCTGCTGTGTCTCAGCTGTGGAAGGTGTACCCTAGGCAGCCTCCTTTGGAGGCAAGGGCTGCTGTGTCTCAGCTGGAAGAGATGGCTTCTTCCTTTTCATGGCAGGAAGTGAGGGCTTCTTCCCTTTAATGGCAGGAGGTGAGGGTTCCTTCCCCTTCCTGACTGTTGGAGTGGGATCCTTCCCCTTCCTCTCAGGTGGAGTGGGATCTTAATCCTTCCTGGCTGGTGGAGTGGGATCCTTCCCATTCCTGGCTGGTTGAGTGGGATTCTTACCCTTCCTAGCTGGTGGAGTGAGGTCCTTCACTGTCTTGCCTCCATGACTAGGAGGTGCCTCCACTGTCCCCGGGGAGTGTTTGCCTGAGGTGCTGGCCTGGGTCGTTGGGACCCTGCTCTTACGGGCAGGACGGGGGGTGGAGGGGAAGGGAAGAGGTCAAGCTGGGCAAGGAAAAGCTGCTTAGGGACGGTGGGGCGGGATGGGAGTGGAGGTTGAGGGAGTGGTTGTTGTAGGAGTACGTCTGCTGGACTTGGGTGCAGGTGCATGGCTAGTGTGCTGATTTGAGGTGGATGGCTGTTGGGTGTCTGAGTGCCTGCATTTGTGTCCTTTAGGAGGGAGGGAACAGACAGGGTGGGAGAGGACACAGGGGACGCATGGATGGATGATGTGGTGGTGTCTGCTTGTGAGGTGTGTGTGCTGCTTGGTGTAGTGATGCTGGTGGTGGCTGTTGAAGCAGTGCATGCAGGTGGGAGTGTGGACGTGACTGTGAGGGAGGTGGAGGAGGAGGAGGAGTGGGAGACAGTGGAGGCAGTGGATGTTGTTTTGTGTGCAACTGTCTTGTGTTTGCGTGAGTGCTTGTGGGCTACAGTGTGGTGCCTGTGTTTGACTGTGCCACTCTTGTATGTTGTCTTGTGTGCATGCTCGTCTGTATGTGTGCATGGGATGGGTTGGGGTTGAGGAGACTGGGACTGGGAAGTGGTAGTTGGAGAGGGGACGGTAGGACAGGGACATCAGTTGCCATCAGAGAGGAGGCCTGAGCCTGAATCGATCTCTGTTGGGCCGCAAATCCACTGCAGATGCCCTCCAGAATTGCATTGCTGCATCTGGGATGCCAGTCCCTGGATGGCATTCACAGTGGTTGACTGCCCTACAGAGATGGATCTCAGGAGGTCAATATCCTCCTCGCTTAGGGCAGCGGGCTCACTGGGGCAGGGCCTGAGGTGCCTGGGGTGAAGGAGATGCCCACCCTCCTGCATGAGCGGGCACGGGCAACTCGCTGAGGGGCTACTGGGAGGGCAGTGCTGGTACAGGGGTGGCAGCTGTACCCGCAGCTGGGGTGGTCACAGAGGTGTCTGCCACCATCAGGGAGCTTCCATCCGAGGAGGTATCTGAGTCAGTGTTGTCACCTCCAGTCTCCGCTGTGGTGCTTCACTCGCCCCCTCTATCCCACTGCTTCCCTCAGCGTCAATGGACTCTGCCTCCTGGGTCCTGTGGGATGCAGCTCCCTCTGTTGCCAGTGCCCCATCTCCTCGGCCAGATGATGCTAATGCACATATGGACAGGATGACAGAAGAAAAAAGGGGGGGAGAAAGTGAACACTGGGTCAATTACTGCACCAACACCACAGTTGGCATACACAGCACCGTCACACACAGGGATCAGGATTGAGCACTATGCATTGCACTGCCATTGATTTGGCTGGATGCCACAGCAAGATGAGGGCCAAACACCGCCAACTGCACACCTCCTGAGACCCACAAAGCCCTGACTGACATGGAATGCAAACATGCTGGGTTACCTGCATTTGCCGTACACCCATTACCCTTGAGCTGGATCATGCTGCAGTGTCTGGCCTGGCATTAAGGGACACCCACTAACTCACATGCAGCACCCAGAGCCCATGCCACCTACCAATTATTGTAGTAACGCCCACTGTACTCACCCCCTTGTGGCTGCTGTGATGCCCTCAAGCACCCATCCAACTCTGGGTAGGCCACTGCAAGTATGCGGGCCATCAGGTGGGTCAGGTTCTGACGGCTACCCCTTCCTCTTTGGGAGGCCATCCCCAGCTGGGCCTCTGCGGTCTTCTGTGCCCTGCTTCTCAGGTTCTCCCATCGTTTCCTGCAGTGGGTGCTCTGCTTTTTGAAGACCTCCACGGTCCGCACACCACAATCCCTTCTTTTGATGGGCGCTGACCTGCTGAGGGAATGCAGACAGGAGGACACCATTACACATACAATCCAGCCTGTCACACATATGGCTCACAAATCCTGTTTCCAAATCAAATGGCACACATATCATCCGGCGCCCTCCATGTACACTACCACCAGACATTCCTCCCCACCCCCCAGTGGCACGATGCTTGCAAACACATCTCCATGCATCCTTCCCACATGCATCGTGCCCAGGATGTACTCACCTGTTGGTTTGGAGGCCCATACAGAAGTCCATACTAGGGTAGGACCCCATCCACCAGTTGCTCCAACTCCTCTGAAGTGAAGGCAGGGTCCCTTTCCCTGGTCACACGGGGCATGGTAGGTTCCAGACACAGGTCACAGCAGCACATGCAGTGTAGGTGTCGTCCTGTGGAAAGTCAGGAAACAAATGAGGATTTTGGATAAAAAATGGCGGTCACGTTCACGGCGGTGTACACCGTCATCGCCGGCGCTGATCCCCATTGGCCACTGTACTCCATAGAGACCCATATTAGCCAATGACGAATTGCACAGCAGTGCAAGTCCGCCTTCCGCCACAACGCCCAACTTTGGCGGAGTTACCTCACTTCCACCTGTCCCAAGATACAGGACAGGCAGTCACCATTTCATGGTGGTGGACAACGATCAGATAAACCATATCTGCGTCATTGCCTACAATTGCACATACATTGCCATTCCCACTGTCCCATCACATTGCTGCTGTATGTACACTGAGGTGATGGTTCCATTGTTCAAATTGTGACAGCCTACTCACTCTTGTGTCCCCTAGATACCTACCACTGTGGATGAATAGGAGGAGGAGACAAACCCCGTGTACAGACCCCTTGTGGACTTGGCTACGCTGGAGAACAGGCATATTATACTCACCTATGGACTGGACAGGGCCACAATCACAGAGCTGTGTGCCCAGTTGGAGCCTGACCTGATATCAGCCATATGTCATCCCACTGGGATCCCCCCTCTTGTGCACGTGCTATCAGTGCCCCATTTCCTGGCAACTGGTTCTTTCCAAGTGACTGTGGGCTTGGCGGCAGGAATGTCACAGCCTATGTTCTCATTTGTGCTGGCAAGGGTTTTGTCTGCACTGGTGAAGCACATGTGCAGCTACATTGTTTTCCCCCAGGCAGAAGATTTGGCCACTGCTAAGGCAGGATTCTATGCAATGGGGCATATCCCCCCACCCTCCCCTTCTGACAGAATGAACGGGTGTTCAGGAATCGGAAGAGTTTCCACTCAGTGAATGTAGAAATGGTGTGCCTGGTGGACCAGTACATCTCCCACGTCACTGCCAAGTATCGTTTTGTTCAGGGGTATTTATTGTAGTGCTATAAAATTGAGGGTAAAGTGCAATGAATGGGGTAGAGGAGAGTCCAGGGTATTGTTCCAGTCTGTGTCCAAGGGGCCATAGGAAGGGCGAGCAAAGGCAGTTCAAAGTGGACAAGGTGACAGGGTGGGACACAAGGGGGACAATCAGGAGAGTCTCATTTACTGGCTGTGATCTTGGTCTTCGCAAGGGGAAACATCCTGAACAACTAGGTCTAAACAACTACTTGCCTGAACCACTACTGCTAAACAACTCAAAAGTCTCTACAACTAAGTACTGAACAACTACTGTCTAAACAACAATTGTGCCTAAATAACAATTGCCTGAACAACTAATTTTAAGGTAAGGTTTTCTTTTTGTTTTTTATGGTTTATTAGTTGTTTAGAGAATATATATATATATATATATATATATATATATATATATATATATAGTTGTTCAGGCAATTGTTATTCAGGCACAATTGTTGTTTAGACAGTAGTTGTTCAGTACTTAGTTGTAGAGACTTTTTAGTTGTTTAGCAGTAGTGGTTTAGGCTATAGTTGTTTAGGACGTAGTTGTTCTGTCACATATTCGTTGCTGGGTGCAGTGCTTGAAGCACAGAGACCTTACAAGGTAAACTCTCCTATATTGTTCTGTTTGTTAGTTCCTTAGCCCAGCAACAGTGAAAGGTTATGTATCGTCCCTTTCAGCCTTCTTGTGTTAAATTGATCAACCATCATTATTTAGGTCACCAGTTGTTATGCAGTTCTAAAAGGTTTAACACTCATACTTCCCCTGAGCCATTTGTGATGTCTTTGGGGGCTGTAATCTGGTCTTGGTGTTTTCTTATGTGCAGTCCCTTGGAGCCAATTCACAGTTGTTCCTTGAGACTCTTGACTCTGAAGACAGTCTTCCTTATTGGTATGAAGTTAGCACAGTGTGTTAGTAAACTGCAGGCACTGTCAGTACATCTACCCTATACCGCCTTTTTACTGGACAAATTAGAGTTGAAAAAACGGGTTAATTGCTTCTGAAAGTCATGACTTCTTTTCATAATGGCCAATTTGCTGTGCATTATCCCATGAAAGAGGAAGAGAGACTTCTCCATATTCACCTCAATCAAGTGGAATATGCGGCGGATCTTCAGCTTTTTTGGTATTTTAAGGGGAGAAAAAACAAGGAGGTGCAAAACAGGACTTTGTCAAGGTGGCTAGCCCTCTGTATCAAAATGTGCTGTGCACTGGCCAAGAACAGCCCCCTGAAGGCCTGCAGGCACATGTTACCAGGGCCAAGGAATCCACTGCGGCTTTGGCTTGAGGGTTGCCTAGTCTAGATATCCGGTCACTACGCCCACACAGTTCTGCAGAAAGTTATGGTTTTTAGTCTACTCCCCAGACACTTCCCTTTGGGATGTACTGCTTTGGTATTTTGTTTAAAAGGGAAACATATCTGCATTTAGAAGTATCCATCAGAATAACAATCACAGATTCTTCACTGCTCTCCTGCCTCCCCATTCTGTTCAAATGTATCTTTAATAGTCTAAAAATGACCCATATTATTGAATGGCACATTGCCACCCTCAGTATGTCCTACTGCACAAGAGATTGCCATCAGGATGCAGGGGCATCTCCGCTCTGTCACTTCCTCTGTGGTATAGAGTTTATAAATGCTTGAATACTTTGCAACCCATGTTTTGTGCCAAGGTGTTTTGCTCCTAAGAGCACTAGTAATGCAGCTACTTTTCCGCTAGCGAAATACACCTGTGCCTCTTGGGGGATAGCAGCTATTGACGTTGCCATAAGCCACAACAGATGCGTTTTTCTTCCACTGTTCTGTGGCAAGATAAAATGGATGCTGCGAAGCAGGCCATGCTCACAAGTTCGGACACAGTTATCGCTTGCACCATGATCCATAGCAGCTGATGTAGCTCTTAGGTGACCTGCCTGGATATTGTCTGTACGAGTGTACGTGTAACAGAACCTAGAAAGCTAGCTGGCTGTTTGACTGGTAATGCTAACAAATGTGTGCAGTGCTCCATTTTGACAGTAGTCGCTTAAATAACGTAGAAAACAGAGGCTCATATTTATACTTTTTGACGCAAAACTGCGCTAACGCAGTTTTGCGTCAAAAAAATTAGCGCCGGCTAACGCCATTCTGAAGCACCATGCGGGCGCCGTATTTATTGAATGACGTTAGCCGGCGTTAGCCGCCGTCGCCGTCTGGTGTGCGTTAAAAAAAACGACGTACACCAGGCAGCGCCTGCGTAGGGGAAAATGGAGCTTGGGCGTCAAGAAATGGGGCAAGTCAGGTTGAGGCAATTTTTGCGCCTCAACCCGATTTGCGCCATTTTTTTTTCACTCCCAACCCCCATAGAAATAACTCCTGTCTTAGCAAAGACAGGAGTCATGCCCCCTTGCCCAATGGCCATGCCCAGGGGACTTCTGTCCCCTGGGCATGGTCATTGGGCATAGTGGCATGTAGGGGGGCACAAATCAGGCCCCCCTATGCCACAATTTTTTTTTTTTTAAAACACTTACCTGAACTTACCTTAATGTCCCTGGGATGGGTCCCTCCAGCCTTGGGTGTCCTCCTGGGGTGGGCATGGGTGACAGGGGGTGTCCCTGGGGGCATGGGGGGCACCTCTGGGCTCCTTCAGAGCCCACAGGTCCCTTAACGCCTGCCTTTTGCAGGCGCTAAAAAACGGCGCAAAAGCGGCCGTACGTCATTTTTTTTGACCCGCCCACTCCCGGGCGTGATTTTTGCCCGGGAGTATAAATCCCACGCACATGCCTCGGAGTCGATTTTTTAGACGGGAACGCCTACCTTGCATCTCATTAACGCAAAGTAGGTGTCCACGCTAAAAAATGACGCTAACTCCATGGACTTTGGCGCTAGACGCGTCTAACGCCAAAGTATAAATATGGAGTTAGTTTTGCGTCAAAAAAAAGACGCAATTTCGGCGCAAACGGAGTATAAATATGCCCCAGAGTATTCTCAGCTCTCTGGAAGCTGCTCTGTATGTGTGGAATTCCGAGGCCATGCTGCCTTGCATACGTCTCACTTGTAAGGAGGAGAGAAAAGTCACATTTGCTTCCTTTCCGTGTATTTCTGCTAAAACAGCATTATCCGAATTGCAACCTGCAGGAGTGCTTCTTCCTCTTTCCGTACAGAATTATTAGAGAAAATGGTATGAAGAGATGCCAGAATTAGGAAGGGGGTGGAACGCGGGACAGTTTGGAGAGAAGGCATGCTGGAAGGCTGATGTCTGGCTACAGACCAAACTGTGGTAAGGAATGTGAGAAAACTAACATGACTTTGCTAGGCTAATATTGTAACCAAGCCCAAGTGGATAACTGTACAATTAGGGATATTCATGCAATTTAGGTAGATTAGGCTACTACAGAAGGTATGTGTGATGAAATACGCTGGGAGCATTTTTAACAATTGCTCTGATGTGTATATCTACTGTTCAGAGAAACCAGGGCAGGACTAAATAACCCTGCAGATGAGAGGTACTCTGACATTCTTGTCCGACCCCTAACGCTCTAAAGAAGCATAATTTGTTACAGAGGGGAGGGACGCCTTCCTGTTCTCCTTTTCTCCCAAGAGAATATGATATATATATTCTCTTAGGTCTACATGATCTATCCAGGAGATGGCACTCAAGACCATAAGGCTTGAATCTTCAGGGCCCTTGAGGGCCTGTAACCCTAAACACACACATTTTAACCCGAGAAGTCTGCTAGTATTTTACAGTCCTCCTCAGAGATAGAAGAGGTGTCCCTTACTCCTGCTGGTGTTTGTTAAGTGCTTAACGGATACCAAGGATCCGCCCGTATCACTTTGTGAGCAAGGGTTGGAGAATCAGAGGAGGTTCAACTAGAGGTGGTTGAGATACGAAGTAATGTTTGCAGATCCCTTACCACACACATGATAATAAACATGTATATGTCCTACAGTGCGTGCTGGAGCTTTTTTTAGAAACACTTCTGTTGCTGCCTAGGCATACCCTTCCCATGATTAAATGTCTTTCAAAGGGAGTGGCCAGCTGCTTCACTATATGAGTAAGCAGCCATTTCAAAACCACTGATGGAACTTTCCATGGCTGACTGTCCGGCCTTCTTAAGGCTGCCAGTAACATGTATCTGAGGCAAAACCATCACGCATAAGAAAAATCAAATACACTTTACAGTACACAGTCCAAGACTTCCTATACTGTTGCCACATGCTTTCATCAAGATATTCATGTCACACTGCTTCTCAGTCAGGGTAATACAAGATCTGTGACTGCAGTATCAAATACAAGCTCAATGCAAGCATACATGACAGTCACATAGATAAGGCTGTCTGTAAAAACATTCTTCATGCAAAATATATAGACATGAACCAAATTGTACATCACGTGCTCCATATTCACAAGATCCATACACAAGTGTGTGTGTGTGCGATTTGTCACAAATGCTTGCCACACAACCAAACATAATCCAGCCACAGTGTAAGCACACAGAAAGTGAATGTATAATCAAGACATGCAAACCTTTCTTTCACAAAAGAGATGTGTAGAAACATTGCTTCAAATAAGGAACATTACATGTATGGACCTACTTCATCCATTCACCAGGTAACATTTAGGAGTAGACAGAGCATGGGGTAGTGTAGGATGCAACCACTGATGCCCCAAATACACTACCCTCTCATCTATGCTCTGTAGTCGTTCTGGTGTATTTGGCTATGAACTTCACAGGCAGGCAACACACTCTCTTCACATACTGCTTGGATATTCATGGTTTTACAAGAGCACATTCGATGATTAACACTCAAAACCATGCACCCCTGTGTGAATGCAAGAGGTACTGGTTTGCAGTACACATACCAGCTCACGCACGACAGACATTATGCAGCAGTACACACGTGGATGGATAATGTGTGTACATAACAGAGACAACCATTCTAGGTCAAAATAATCAATAGATCAACCATATTGACTCATTTAATTTGGCGCGTACAGCTGCAAGAAAGTAGGCAATGGTAATTCCCGTGCTTCTTATGGCACAAGAATGATTTGTGTATTACATTATAAACACTACACAACACAAACATTCAACCAATCTCTTCTTGTGGTTACGCAAGCATAAGACATATGCTAGCCTGTCAGACTCTTCTGATCCAGGCCATGGTGTTAGACAAATAGCATAGTGATGCCAAGTCACACGCATGGCAGTGTAGCCCTATGTTAGTCAATACTGGCATAACATTACATTGCAGGCAGATGTTGGTTAACTATGAGTACATTATTTCCGCTGCCTCTTGTGTGTTATACTCACCCAAGAGCACAACTTCTCCATGCATGTTCATGGCAAAATGTTGATTTATGGTGGAATGACAGAAGATACAGGAATCTTGGCTGCTCCGAGGGTAGTTAACAACCATGTTGGTGAAGCAGTGATGAGATCGCAGATTGCTTGCATGTTTAGTGTGTGTGCTTCTAGTTTGTGAAGAGATGCTTGACCTCCGAAGGAGGGAACCATTTGATATGGATAAAATCAATGGAATCCAGGATGTGGAAAAGGTTGGCAGTGATAGAAAAGTCTCCCCCAGTTTGCTGCAGGGTTTCTCCAGCGAAAGGAGATGATGTTGTGCTAGGTAGATAACGGCCTGTAGGACATGAGGCAGAAGAAATAAAGTACTTTAACACTTCAGGCACTTCAGCACTTGTATTCTGAAAGAAACAAATGACAGGAGTCGCGTTAGTGCAGATAACTTGGTATGTGCTGGACTGGCGTGTGGTGATTTGCAAGGAGGGGCTAATCTGCCTGTGCATATGGTCTGTGAGTAAATTGCTCAATCTGTATTTTTGCTTAAAGTCTTCCTCTATTTTCCCAAACAGTATCACACTATTCTTGAATATATTTAAATTTGCAGTTCCTTCTTGGATACTTCTCCATGTTGGCCCTTTATAAGATATGCTACGTTTGTCTACAGATGAGAATCTTTACTTTCTAAGGTCCTTCTTCTCAGGCTAGCAAAGATGTACACTTTGCCCCTGCTTTCTCCTCACTCTATTTATTCAGGCGATTTGCAGTCACGTTTATTTGAAAAATAACACATTCCTTGTAAAGGAAACTAGTGCAGTAACACACACAAAATGCACACATTGTGTATATTACCTCGGAATTGATGGAATGTAACACACAGGGCCACATTTATCAAGACTTTGCGCATACACACCAAAAGTGACACAAACCAGTGCAAAGTGTATTTTGGGATTTATTTTGTAGCACAAAAAATATTTTGCTTTGGGAAGTAGCCCTACACTAACACAAACTTGAGATATGCACTGATTTGAGATACTTTGCCTCAAGAAGCGTCCATGGGTGGTACAAGGCCATCCCTATGAAACTAGCCATATGGTTTGATGCAAAACTCTTTCTGCTAGTATTTGCAAATAGGCCTTTGTAGGAAAGTACCCTCTTTTTGGCATTGTTACCCCCACTTTTTGCCTGCTGTCAATGTGTTTTGGCTGTGTTCACTAGGATTCTGCTAACCAGGACCCCAGTGACTGTGCTTTCTCCCTTTAGATTTGGTTGCTTAGGGCTTAGCACACCCCACAATTGATATATTGGTGCCCCAATATAAGTCCCTATTATATGGTACTTAGTACCCCGGGCATTGGGGCACCAGGGGTTTCCCATGGACTGCAGCATGTATTGTGCCACCCATGGGAGCCTTTGCAACATGTGTCTGCAGGCCTGCCATTGCAGCCTGTGTGAAAAGGTGCATGCTCCCTTTCACTACAGATCACTGCGCGAGGTCGCTGTAAGTCACCCCTATGGTAGGCCCTCCTAGCCCAAAGGACAGGATGCAGGTGCCTGTGTGTGAGGGCACCACTGCATGAGCAGAGGTGCCCCTACAAACTCCAGCTCCATTTCCCTGGACTTCGTAAGTGTGAGGGAGCCATTTTACCTGTGTACTGGACACAGGTCACTCACTACCTGTGTCCAGCTACATAATGGTAAATCTGAACCTGGGCATGTTTGGTATCAAATATGTTGCAATCATTACCAAATACTGTTGCAAGTATTGGTTGTATGATTCCATGCACCCTAGAGGCTCCTTAGAGGTCCCCCAGCATTGCTCCTACCAGTCTTCTGGGGTATTTCAGGCAGCCCGCACAGTCCTCTTCTAAAGTTCTCCTGTGGGTTTGGGGAAAAACCAGGTACTTACCTCTTCTCTCCTGGTCGCTGGTGGGCACTCTGGTACTTACCTTTTGGGGTTCCCAGTTCCTCCAGCTCCCCTCTATTGATTCCTTAGTATTTTTACTTACCTTCTATTGGAGTATCGCCTATTCAGTATTTTAGTGTGTGTGTTACTATAATAAAGTACCTTATTTTGTAACACTGTGTGGTTATTTCATTTGTGTAAGTGCTGGGTGACTGTAGTGGTATTGCATAAGCTTTGCATGTCTCCTGGATAAGTCTTGACTGCTCATCCACAGCTACCTCTAGAGAGCCCTGACTTCCCAGACACTGTCGGGGGATAATAGGGGATACCTGGACCTGGTATAAGGTGATAACACCATAGGTTCTCACCACACACCAGGCCAGCTTGCTACAAGCTTTGCCCCAAAAATGTACACCTCCTTGATGCATAAGTTAACTTGAACAAACATTTTGCTTCTTCAAACATTTCAAATTTTGCATTTTTACTGTACTGTCCAGCATTCATATAAAGTTGGAAACTTTTTTAAACTATGTATAACCTCTAGTTATTTGTACGAGAAGGGTACCTTTTTCAAAACAAAACCTTTACTAGACCTCACAAAGACAATAGGTGCCTGATGCAAAGCAGCCTGAAGTGTGGCAACATTGGGGAAGAGAGCCACAGCACCATACCTTAGTAGATATGGCTCTGTCCTTCTCTCTTCTTTTCACACAGTATAATGCAGCAGCTTTAGTTGCTGCACTACGTTTGCTGGACTTCTAAATAAATTTGCTCCAAGTCTTTTAGGCACACAACTTTCAGCATAAGGGGATTTTGCAGTGGAAATTTGAGTGCCCCTTTAATTAGCGTGACTGTAGGCAGAAGTGCTTTTTGGGAGCACCACCACAAATATTGGTAAATATGGGCCTAGATGGCCTATACAAAACAAAAACGTAGCTATACAGCAAAAAGATCTATTCCCTTATGATACCCATCTCGGTATCCTCTCTAAAATGTAGGAACGATGAGGAGAGTGTTAATCTACATCTAACTTTCAGAAGGCTTCTCAAGACTTACTCCATAAAGCTTGTGTTTAAGAATCCTACCCCATTATTATAGTCATACACTTGACTTTGCCATATAGCTGCACATATGTGAATAGTGATCTCTTTTGTTGACTTACGGTAATTATTGGCGAGGAGTCTATAAAATGTTCATAATATCATGCAGGAAACCAAAAATAATAAAAAAATGATATACAGTATTCAGTAGTATGCTGTTACTAGTTTTCATTTAGTTTCGAAAGGTGCTGTGTAGTTTCTGTGTTTAGCTGTTTTAATTTCATTAGTTATCCTGCACTAGGTCCTTGTGCCTAAATACGCGAAAATATGTCAGTAATCCGATTGGTTTTAATACAGTCTGTTAATGAAAATGTTATAGATCTTATTGTAGCTACATAGTATCAGGGTGTGAGCTACAAGAGCTGACTAGGTATCCAACAATGTAGTTGAAAACCTCCAGTAGCTAAGTGGACTGTCTCACAGAGGAACTTCATGCAAAACAATTATCAGGAATAAACCTGCAAATTCCTTACCACATGAATAATCCCAGGCATCATACTGGATTCAGAAACATCAAAGACCTAAGGTGCAACTTCAAAGAGCTAAGACACCACTAGGGGACGCTGGCTTTGTGTCAGAAGTGATGTTTGATGATGTTGCTAAAGCAACAGGCTTGGTTCCCTTTTTTCGGTGCTTTTGACGTTGATCTTGAGCGTGCTCTCTCTCTCTCTCTCTCTCTTAAAGAGCCCACACAGAAACAGTTGCAGTGCTTCAGTATCTCCCCCAAAGCATTCAAGCTTTGTCCTTTACCAATCCTGACTCTCTCTCTGGTGCTTGGAGTCAGACCATATCTCCAGGTCCTGTGAGCTGTACCTTAAATATGCAACCCAGGCAAATAAAGAATGAGGTGCTAAATTGTTCATGATGCACGCCCACAATGAGAGGAAAGGCCGACTTCGCTCCAAGACCAGTTTGAGATCAACTTCACATGTCCTCCAGTAGGCTGAAGAAGCATAGAAGAAATAAAAGGCACAGCAAAGGTGGATGCCCTGTTGACTCACACAAGATTGTCATCCTCAGAACTGGAGTTGGAAGTTGTGGAATTGTAACTCACCAAGTGGGACAAGCCACCTGGCATCCCTCCGGCGGCGGTTCCGCCTTGCCCGGACTTTACAGTGCTGGAGACTGATTCATTAGTTTTTGTTAATGCTATGTTCAGCATTTTTGACTGGATGACGCCTTTATCTGGTATGTCTTTTGGCCCTGTGGAGCTTTATGATATGGCCCTGTTTATACCTCTAGGGCCAGCAATGTTTGTTGCCGCACCTCAGGTACCTGCTGCTGTTCCGGTCCCCCCTTTTGCACCAGTGCAAAGGTACTCTACTCCGCCACCGTTGGTGTGACCAACTCCACCACAGTCACACTGTAAGTACCTGCGTTTTGTGGTGGGTTACATTCATTACCAGTTTACATATGTGATGTTTGATTTAATATTCGTTCCTCAGGTTGTCACTCAGGGGTTCGCAGTGATTGCATCCCATCTCAGTAGATCGAATAGTCCAACTCTCTTGTGCCAGGACAGCTGACTGCCCAAGGCTGAGTTATCAGAGTTGGTTTGCTTCATCTGCAGTCAATGGCAACTCTGCTGATTGGCCTAAGCTTTTCAATAAACAGACCTAAATGTCACATGGAGTCATCCCAATGTCTCCTGTTCGTAAGGTTTTGGATAGCACCCCCTTCATGCCTTTCTTCCTCTGCAGATGGTCCACAACATCCGGAATATTGATCCATCCTTCTCAGACGGTGTGAGAGTTCCAGTCCTGATGGAATAAGCCTTCTAGGTCTGCTGGCTCGTGATATCCTAATATCCTACTAATCATGCATGCAGTTTGACATATGAAGGGTCTGCAGTAGTGACTCTGCAAGGGGTGATCAGTGGGATACCATTGTGGTCTCACAGGATGCTGCAGCAGATGTGATTTGGAGGGTGAACAAGGTGATTCTTTGTTGAGTAATGCCCTTCATCCCCCTCCCATCTGTGGCCACAGTAGTTATGGATTCCTCCACTATAAGATGGGGAGCTAATCTGGAGTTCAGGGGGTTTATGGTCTTCAGAAGAGCAGGTGCTTCATACCAATCTGCTAAAACTGGGGGCAATTTTGTTGGCGCTTAAGGCTTTCCTCTCCTCCATCCAAGGTTAGTCTGTTGAGTTCTTCACGAAAATACAACTGCGATGTGATATGTGAACAAACAAGGGGAAGAATGGTCTCAACTCCTGTGCCAAGGGGCGTTCAGACTGTGGTCAGGGGCACACAATCAAGGGATTTTTTTGACAGACAGTCACCTGACAGGTACTCTGAATGCCAGAGCCAGCAGCATAAGCCAGCATTATCTTGTCGATTACAAGTGGCGTACCCTACCAAAAGTGGTACTGGTCATCTTTTCGAAGTGGGGTACTCCTTAGGTGCACTTGTTCGGTTAATCAGAAAATACTTAGTTCCAGCAGGTCTACACCCTCTAGTATCTGTTGAGGGGAGACTCTTTTCAGTTGAGGTGGAACTTTCTGTATTTGGACAAAATATCGGAAAATAATATTGTGATACAAAAATATTGTGTCAATAATATTGGAGTGTCAAAAATATAATCAGGAGGAATATCGAAGATAAAACAATTTTAAGTATTGTAAAAAATATTGATTAAGAAAATATTGTATGTAATATCTTTTGTAAGTGTTAATTAATATGTAGTTTATTGTGTGTTTGATTCTATAGTTTAGTTATTTTTTTATTTGTGTTTTTATTCAGATAAACTATTAGTTATGAAATTGTTGAACTTTGTATTTTTATGGTTTCCTAATTATTTCTAGTAGGGGAATGTTGGGTGGGAAGATTTCTAAAAAGTGTATATTTTAAAGTAAATGTTATGCTAATTATTTTACAGTTTTTAAATTAAATTTCTTTTGTAATAATATGTTTTAAAAAGTTTTAATCTATAGGTCAATTATATATTAATCATATTTAAACAAATTGAAATATAAAACATTTTTAAAACATATTTTAACATTTTAAAATTTACAAAAAGGTATTTTGTTAAAGTAAAATAAACACTTAATATTAAAGAGCTGACATTTATAAATCTTTTGAAAATAAGATTTAAATAATACAAATATTTTAAAAATTTGTTTTACTTTTATATTAAATGTGCATTCTTAATTTTTGTGATTTAAATGTTTGCTTTATGTTGTTAATTTGTATTATTTTTTTATTTTATGATTTAAAGTTTAGGAAGACACCCACTACTCCCCCCCCCCCCCCCAGATGAAGCCTTCAGAGATGATGACACTGATGGACTTGTGGACGTGGAGGACGGTCCAGTCCCATCCAGTCAACCTGGTCAGGTGGCAACAGGTCATGTCACATCCCAGGCAACAATGTGCCCCCCAACCTGTGTACCTAGCACAGTCTCCACCATCTTGTGCCCCCCAGTCCTGGATCCTGAGGTGCAATTCGATACTCCTGACACAGAGGGCCCATGACCCAGTTGGAGAGGGCACTCTGTGCCAAGGGCACATACTCATGGGGGTAGAGTGCATGGGAGGGATGCTGTGGGCCACTGGGGCTGCTGTCAGCCAGGACAACATCAGCCACGTTTCGGGGGTCTGTCAGGAGTCCCAAGGCGTGATGGGCCAGGTGTTTTGACTGAATTTCTGGAAATGAAGCAGCTCAGAGGGTCATGATTGAAAAAAATGGATACCCATAACAACTAAATGGCACCCTAACAGGATTTCTGAAGGAAATCAACACCATCCTGAGCAGGGCTTTCTTCCCACCATCTAACCCTTCTTGTGTGCCAACTTCATCATGCCGAGGACATCTGTGACAGCCACAGGAAGGAGGCCTTGCCAGGGCTACAAACACCCACAGAAAGGCGTGCCTCCGCAGGAGCTGATTCCCCCCCCCCCCCTGCTCGCAAGGCGGGGACCTCCAGCAAAGAATCGAGGAGGTGCGGATGGCAAGACACCCACCACTGCCTGCAATACAGCTCTTCCTTACTGTCCTCCTTTGTGTGTCACATATACACTTTGTGGACTGATCTTAAACCACATTCCTTTTCCAATGGGAGGAATACCTGGACTTTGGACTTCCAATGGTGTGGCATCTACTCCAATGATTTTGTTCACCATGACTGACCCCTTCACATTAAATTATCGTAACAAACTCATTGTCTGCTGTCTTTAATTTCACATTTAGCCATTTAGATATGTCAGCCAATGTGAACCATATGATGATTATCCAAGGTACTTGTATAAGCTGGGGTATGTTTCAAGTGTCCAGCGCAGCATTACAACCATTTCACACAAACACATATATACAAATGTCTTGTCAAAGAAGACATTTTGTTCCAGTGGTGTAGGAGGCTGGTCTGGTTTGTAGCGGGTACCCAAGGCACTTACACCTTATACCAGGTCCAGTTATCCCTTATTAGTGAAATGTAGGAAGTGTCCTGAAGCCAGGATCTCTAGGGGTAACTGTAGCTGAGCAGCCAAGGATTATCTAGGAGACGTGCAAAGCTCATGCAATACCACTGTAGTCACACAGTACTGACACACATGAAAGAAAAACTCAGTGTTACAAAAAAAAAAGGTACCTTATTTTAGTGACCCAAATGCCAAAAATACCATAGAGACTATACTCCCTTAGGAGGTAAGTAATACACAAATTATATACACTAGTATGCAGAAACATGCATAAAAACAGACAACAGTGCAAATAGTGAAAATCCCAATAGTTGTAAATGGGCCTGGGCGAACACAAACCATATACTAAGAAAGTGGAATACGAATGCCGGTTTCCCACCTAGGCAAGTGTAGTGTGTAGAGGGGCACTGGGAGTATTAGAAAACACCAAAGGTACGTAATAGAACCCACCTCAGAGCCCAGGAAACCAGGAGTAAATCACAGTAATTTTCCTAGAATACACAAGAACACGAGAAAGAAGATAATGCAAGAACCAGAAGAGACTGCAAGACACCAACAGTGGATTCCTGGACCTGAAGCCCTGTGGAAGAAGGGGACCAATTCCAAGAAGCACAGAAGAGTACAGGGAGAACAGGAGCACCTGCTAACCCGGATGAAGGTTCAAAAGAAGAACCACAGGTGAAGAACAGTCAATTCGGCACCCAAGAAGACGGATGCGGGTTCCTGGTTGGTGCGGATGGAAGATTTCATTCTGGTTTGCGTAGCTGGATTCCGTCAACAAGCCTTGGCACACGCAAAGCTCGCGGTTAGCTGAAAATGGCACTGCCCGGGACTAGGAGGGACCTGGTACACTCTACCCAGGAGGGGGAAACAGAGGGAGCTCTTAGCATCTCAGAGAGCCCACAGAAGACCAGGAAGCGTGCACAGGAGTCCCACAGCACAGGGGCAAAGAAGGTGCAAAAGAGGCCCACGCAGAACTACAACAAAGGATCCCACATCGCCGGAGAACCACTCAGGAATCTGTGCTTTGCAGGATGGAGTGCTGACGGCCGCAGCTGCACTCTACTTAGTGGAAGGATGCCAACTAGCCTTGGCAACTGCAAATCACGCGGTGCACGGGGGTACTGTCTTGCGTGGGGAGGCAAGCTCTTACCTCCACCAAAGTTGGACAGTAAGACGTCAGGGCTGTCGGGACCATTTCAGTCCACCACCTGTGATGCAGGATCCACACAACTCGTCAGGAGAGGGGGGCCCACACAGCCAGTCGTCGTTGCAGAGAGGTGCCTGCTTAAGCAGGGGAGTGACTCCTTCACTCCAAGGGAGATTCCTTCGTCCTTCTGGTGCAGACTGTCCTCTGAGGATGCATGACCGGGAAACAGTTGCAGTTGCTGGCAGGAGCTGAAGATACAATGTTACAGAAGTCGTCTTTGCTTCTTTGTTGCAGTTTGTAGAGTTCCTGGAGGGTCCAGATGCTGTTTCTTCGATGAGAAGGTGAAGTAAAGGATGCAGAGGATTCCTGCTGGAATCTTGCAATCCGAATCTGAAGAACCACCCAAGAGAGAGACCCTAAATAGCCCTGAAAGGGGGAATTGGTCAGCTAAACAGGTAAGCACCTATCAGGGGAGGGCTCTGATGTCACCTGCTGGCACTGGCCACTCAGATGCTCCCAGAGTTCCCTGCCAACTTGGAATCCAAGATGGCTAAACTCAGGGACCCTCTGGAGGAGCTCTGAGCACCACCCCTGGAGTAGTGATGGACAGGAGAGTGGTCACTCCCCTTTCCTTTGTCCAGCTTCGCGCTAGAGCAGGGACTGGGGGTCTCTGAAGTGGTGTAGACTGGATTATGCAAGGAGGACACCAATTGTGCCCTTCAAAGCATTTCCAGTGGCTTGGGGAGGCTACCTCTCACAAGCATGTAACACCTATTTCCAAAGGGAGAGGGTGTGACACCCCTATCCCAAAGGAAATCCTTTGTTCTGCCATCCTGGGCTTGAGCTCCTCAAGCAACAGAAAGGCAAACCTGTCTGAGAGGTGGCAGCAGCTGGGGCTGCCTGGAAAACCTCAGAAGGCTGGAATGACAATACTGGGGTCCCTCTAAGGAGCCCCCAGAGTGCATGGAATCATACAAGCAATGCTTGCAAAACCCTTGGGGTATGATTCCAACATGTTTGATACCAAACATGCCTATGTTCGGAGTTACCATTATGTAGCTGGACATAGGTAGTGACCTATGTCCAGAACACGGGTAAAATGGTGTCCCTGTTCTCACACATTCTGGGAAAATGTCCCTGGAGATCATGGGGGCACCTCTGCTAGTGCAGGGGTGCCCTCATACACAGGTACTCTGCACCCTGCCCTCAGGGCTTGAGGGCCTCCTAAAGGGGAGACTTATAGGTGACCAGTGTAAATGGCAGTGAAAGGGTACATGCACCTTTTCACGCAGTCTGCACTGGCAGTCCTGCAGAAGCCTTTGCATGGGCTCCCTATGGGTGGCAAAAGAAATGCTGCAGCCCATAGGGATCCTATGGAACCTTAGTGCCCTGGGTACCTAGGTACCATATGCTAGGGACTTATAAGGGGGCACCAGTATGCCAATTGTGGGTGAAATACTGGGTTACCAGTATGCAACAACCATAATTTAAGGAAGAGTGCATAACTACTGTGGTCCTGATTAGCAGGATCCCAGTAGACACAGTCAAACACAGGTCAAAAGTGGGGGTAACCAAGCTAGAAAGAGGCTACTTTCGAACAAGTGGTTACTGCATAGGCTGGCAATATGTCTAAACCATAACAAATCATACATGATTGAATCATACTGGGTAAATAATCAAATTTACAGGTACAGGCCTCCAGGCCATGGAAGGAAGGGATTTATCATACATTGTACTGTAGAATAGGGAAGCATTAAAGTGGTTGATATCATCAGCTTGAGCCATATCGCCTACCACACAAAAGTAATCCAACATCATATCATGCAACACTCAGACAGATGGCAGTACAACAGTGTCTGATCACAGGGTCATTACAATCCATTGCATTAGTATCTGGCGGTATGACACAAACAAATGTCAGTGGTGTGGCACAGGCACTTTGGCCTGCAATGAAGAAATACATCAACAGCTATATACAGTTCATACAAAAAGAGTGTTTAGCCAATGTGAAGGGAAACTAGCATGATTTTGGCCTACAACTATATATTTTCTGACAACATGATGACACATATGATACATCAAGGCCACCACACAACAAGGAACAAGTCCAATGGAGTCTTCTAAACTTCCATCCTTTAACTGTACAAGCTGTCTTGGCACAGGTCTCCTACACCCAAAGTCTGTGACCTACATTCCCTGGAACAATCCATGTACACTTTGTATGTCCGAACAGCATTACATACCTGCCAATATCACAACTCTGAAATGCCCACATGAAGATGACATGGTGAGGTACCTGAACAAGGAACAAAACAAGGAGTATAAGTATAAAACCATACATATGACACAAGACACATAGCAAGTATCTGTAGAACGAAGTACATTGCAATAAATCTAACACAAACAAAGCAACATCATCAAGATGTGGGTGTGTCAAAAGCTACCTCATCAAACACCCTTTGACTGATTTTGCCTGAGCATCAGCTCCCTATTTCCCAGAATTTACTACTCACATTATCACAACTACAGTTCATTGTACAGTCCAAGTCATGACATCATATGACATACTTACACTCATGAGAAGAAGCTGTTGATGAGATCTTGTCGCAAGTCAGCTCCTTCCTCTTCACCATGATCATCTACATTTGGCATTTCAGTAATCTCACCTGGTGGTACAGCAGGCTCCCCCTTCTCTGAGATGTAAGGGATATTCCTCTGCAATGCGATGTTATGGAGCATGCAGCATGCCACTGTGATCAGACACACTTTTCCGGGTGAGTAGAGGAGGGCTCCACCAGTCCTGTCCAGACAGCTAAATCTGGCCTTCAGGAGCCTAAACGCCCACTCCACTGCCCGCTGTGTTCTTCCATGGCCTCATTAAAGCAGACTTCCCCTTGGGAAGTTGGATTCTTCAGCAGCGTCAATAACCAAGGAGAGTTTAGATATGTTGAGTCTCCTGTTTAGGAATGAGACATAAGTGCAACAATGAGTCACTCTCCTCATGGTTGTAGCACCTGACATTGCGCACACAAAATCAGGACAAAGGTGACTTACCAACCAGCCACGCAGTCTCTGGGTGCAGTTGTGGCATCAGCTGGGTTACAGTGCTCTTCTGCATAACAAATGAATCATTGGCTGAGCCAAGGAAGTGGGCACAGACGTTTGAGATGTAGTGATCCGACAAGCAAACAACTTGTGTTTATGGAATGGAATTTTTTCCTGTTGTGATAAACTTGTTCATTGGTCTGCAGTGGCACCAAGGCAACATGTGTGCCATCTATGGCTCCCACCACATGTGGGAGGCGAGCAAAATCATAGAAGTCTGCCCTCACATTGGCTAAATCCTCATGTTGGGGGAACCTGATATAGCTGTCAGTGTGTTTCACAGTTAGCAGAGCCTCAGTGATACAGTTAGGCACCACACAGGGAACACATACAGGGCATACTTTATGAGCACTGGGGTCCTGGCTAGCAGGATCCCAGTGACACAGGCAAAAACAAACATACATACAGTAAAAATGAGGGTAACATGCCAGGCAAGATGGTACTTTCCTACACCCCCCACCCCAAACAAGGGACAATAAGGCTAACCTTTCCCAGATGAGTCTTCATTGTCTTAGTGGAAATATCTGGAGAGTCCATCTACATTGGAGTGGGTACTCCCAGGTCTATGTTCCACTGTATAGTCCATTCCCTGTAGGGATATGGACCACCTCAACAATTTAGGGGTTTCACCTTTCATCTGTTTTAGCCAAAGTAGAGGTTTGTGGTCTGTCTGAACAATAAACTGAGTACCAAACAGGTATGGTCTCAACTTTTTCAGTGCCCCGACCACAGCAAAGGCCTCCCTCTCTATGGCAGACCAACGCTTTTCTCTAGGGGTCAACCTTCTGCTGATAAAAGCAACAGGTTGATCCTGGCCCTCAGTATTAAGCTGTGATAGCACTGCCCCAACCACCAATTCAGAAGCATCAGTCTGTACTATGAACTTTCTGGAGTAGCAAAGGCTTTTTAGGACAGGTGCAAAGCACATGGCCTGTTTGAGCTCATCAAAAGCTTTTTGACAGCTAGCTGTCCACAATACCTTTTTAGGCATCTTTTTACTAGTGAGGTCATTAAGAGGAACTGCAATGGAGTCATAATTCTTAATAAACCTCCTATAGTACCCTGTGAGGCCTAAAAAGGCTCTCACCTGGGTTTGAGTTGTAGGGGGAACCCATTCCATAATGGTCTGGATCTTCCCCTGCAGTGGTGCAATCTGTTCTCCACCTACCAGGTGGCCCAGATAAACCACTCCCCCCTGCCCTATCTGTCACTTTGAGGCCTGCCTTTTGCAGGGCCTCCAAAACTTTCCACAGGTGGACTAGGTGATCATCCCAGGTGGAGCTAAAGACAGCTGTATCATCCGGATATGCTGCACTAAAAGCTTCCAACCCTTGCAGGACTGTGTTCACCAACCTTTGAAAAGTGGCAGGTGCATTCTTCAGACCAAAGGGCATCACAGTGAACTGATAGTGCCCTCCAATGGTTGAGAATGCAGTTTTAGGTTTTGCATCTTCTGACAATTTAATCTGCCACTACCCTGCAGTTAAATCAAAAGTGCTCAGATACTTGGCAGAAGCCAGTGTATCAATCAGCTCATCTGCCCTGGGAATAGGGTGAGCATCTGTCTTGGTTACTTGGTTGAGCCCTCTATAGTCAACACAAACCCTCATCTCTCTCTTACCATCCTTACTTTGAGATTTAGGGAGAAGCACCAATGGGCTAGCCCATGGGCTTTCTGAAGGTTCAATCACTCCCAAGTCTAACATTTTCTGAACCTCTTGTTTAATGCAGTCCCTGATATGGTCAGGCTGCCTATAAATCTTACTTTTGACAGGTAAACGGTCTCCAGTGTTGATTGTATGCTCACACCAAGTAGTAGTACCTGGTATCAGTGAGAAGAGTTCAGAAAATGTACTTAAAAGATTTATACAGTTATCTTTCTGCTCAGCAGTAAAACAATCTGCAAGCACTAGTCCCTCCACTAAGCCATCAGCTTCAGTGGTGGAGAAGAGATCAGGGAGAGGGTCACTCTCTTCTTCCTGTCACTCATCAGTTGCCATGAGCAGGGTGAGATCAGCCCTGTCATAGTAAGGTTTCAGGCGGTTGACATGGAGCACCCTAAGGGGACTCCTGGCAGTGCCAAGGTCTACCAAGTAGGTAACCTCACCCTTTTTCTCAACAATGAGGTGGGGCCCACTCCATTTGTCCTGGAGTGCTCTTGGGGCCACAGGCTCCAATCCCCACACCTTCTATCCTGGGTGGTACTGTGTCAGGACAACCTTCTGGTCATGCCATTGCTTTTGCAGCTCCTGGCTGGCCTGAAGGTTTTTACTGGCCTTTTTCATGTACTCAGCCATTCGTGATCTGAGGCCAAGTACATAATCCACAATGTCCTGTTTAGGAGCTTTTAAAGTTTGTTCCCAACCCTCCTTAACAAGAGAAAGGGGACCTCTCACAGGGTGCCCAAAGAGGAGGTCAAAGGGCCTAAAGCCCACTCCTTTTTGGGGTACCTCCCTGTAAGTAAAAAGGAGGCAAGGTAACAGGTTATCCCATCTCCTTCTGAGTTTTTCAGGGAGTCCCATTATCATACCTTTGAGAGTTTTATTAAACCTCCCAACCAGACCATTTGTTTGTGGATGATAAGGAGTAGTGAACTTGTAAGTTACACCACACTCCTTCCACATTGCTTTGAGGTAAGCAGACATGAAGTTACTACCTCTGTCTGACACCACTTCCTTATGGAAGCCCACTCTGGACAAGATTCCCAGGAGGGCATTTGCCCCACTGCAGGAACTGTAGTGGTCCTTAAGGGGATGGCTTCAGGGTACCTAGTGGCATGGTCCACTACCACAAGGATGAACCTATTGCCTGAAGCTGTTGGAGGGTCAAGGGGGCCAACTATGTTAACCCCTACCCTTTCAAAGGGCACCCCAACCACAGGAAGTGGAATTAAGGGGGCCTTTGGAGTGCCACCAGTCTTGCCACTGGCTTGGCAGGTCACACAAGAGCGACAAAACTCTTTAGTGTCCTCTGACATATGAGGCCAGTGATACAGGGGACCAAGCCTGTCCCAAGTTTTACTTTGGCCGAAATGCCCAGCCAAGGGAATGTCATGTGCCAAGGTAAGAAGAAACTCTCTGTATTACAAGGGAATGACCAATCTCCTGGCAGATCCAGGTTTAGGGTCCCTTGACTCAGTATACAAGAGGTTCTCTTCCCAATACACCTTATGGCTATCACTGACATCTCCATTCTGCTGTTTGACAGCTTGCTGTCTCAAACCCTCCAGTGTGGGACAGGTCTGCTGTGACACACTAAGCTCTTCCCTAGCAGGCCTCCCTGCACCCAAAAGCTCAGCAGTGTCTGCTGCCAGCTCATCTGTTGTAGGTTCTGCACAGGGAGAGGATTCCTCTTCCTCAAAAGGGGAATCTTCTGGAGAGGGAGGGATAGTGGGCAAGGATTTATGCGTCCTACCCCTAGCTTTTGGGAGCACTTGGTCCATTGTTCCAGGATCCAAGTTTCCCTGTCCTTTTTGCTTTTTGGCCTGAGCTCTTGTTAAAGCAAAGATATGCCCAGGAATGCCCAGCATTGCTGCATGGGCCTTCAACTCCACTTCAGCCCAAGCTGGGGTCTCCAATTCATTGCCTAGTATGCAATCTACAGGTAATTCAGTGGCTACCACAACTTTCTTTGGACCAGTAACCCCCCCCCCCAGTTGAGATTCACTACAGCCATGGGGTGGCTAAGTGTGTTATTGTGAGCATCAGTCACTTGGTACTGCTGACCAAGTAGGTGTTGATCAGGGTGAACCAGTTTCTCTATAACCATAGTTACATTGGCTCCTCTGTCCCTGTAGGCCTCAACCTCAACACCGTTAATTAGGGGTAGTTGCTTGTACTTACCCATATTAAGGGGACAGTCAACCAAGGTGGCAAAGTCAATACCACCATCAGAGACTAAAACAGCCTCTGTGGTCTCCCTAACAAGACCAACCCCAACTACACTGCCAATAGTAAGCCCAGCTACACCCTTGGATTGGCTATTTGTAGTAGACTTCCCACCACCATTGCTATTACTAGGGGCACTAGAGGTTGCAGTTTGGGTTGTGGTGGTGGGAGGTTTTGTGTTTTTCTTTGGACAAGTGGAATCACTTGCCCAATGGCCTTTTACTTTACATAAATAACACCAAGGCTTTTTCTGATTGTTAAAAGAGCATTTGGACCGACCACCCCCAGAGGATTTTTGTGAGCCTGATGAAGACTCAGAATGTTTTTTATCTTTGTCCCCACCCTTGTCAGAAGACTTACCATCCTTCTTCTTGCCATCCTTGTCACCCCCTGTATGAACTTTTCTGTTCACTCTTGTTCTGACCCATTTGTCTGCCTTCTTTCCCAATTCTTGGGGAGAGGTCAGATCTGAGTCTACCAAGTACTGGTGCAACAAATCAGACACACAATTGTTCAAAATATGCTCTAGCGGGATTAGATTATACAGGCTTTCATAGTCAGTAACCTTACTGCCATGTAACCAACCCTCCAAGGCCTTCACTGAACAGTCTACAAAGTCTGTCCAGTCTTGAGAGGACTCTTTTCTGGTGTCTCTGAACTTAATCCTGTATTGTTCAGTGGTTTAGCCAAATCCATCCAAGAGTGCTTCCTTCAAAACTTTGTAGTTATTAGCATCACTTTCTCTCACAGTAAGGAGCCTATCCCTATCCTTACTAGTGACAGATAGCCACAAGATAGCAGCCCACTGCCATTGAGGGACCAACTGTACCATACAGGCCCTCTCAAGTGCAGCAAACCACTTGTTAATGTCATCCCCCTCCTTGTAAGGGGGGACTATCTTATGCAGGTTTCTGGAATCTTGCTCTGTAACAGGATTGCTATCAGAAACGCTGCTGCTGCCACCATGGGGAACTAACCCCAATCTCTGTCTTTCCCTCTCTTCATCCAGAGATTCCCTGTCTAAGGCCAGCTGCTGCTGTTTAAGCTTCAGCCTGGCCTCTTCTAACCTCAGCTTTCTGAGTGCCCTTTCCATTAAGTTATCCTCAGGGGGGGGAGGCTTGGGAATTGTGAGACATAGGAAATATGGGACTTGGCAGAGACAGACCTGTCCCTAACTGGCTGGACACTAGTAACCTGGCCTTTAGGGGTGAAAGGTGCCCTACTAATGTGTGACCCCCTCCCACTACCAGTGTCACTGGGTGGCCTGCTAGCTGGCAGGTGTTTGGAAGAACCCTACCCAGCATCCTGAGGGGACTCCTCTGAGTCTTGCTGGGTACCCCCCTCTTCTACCTCCTGTTCCTGGGATGAGCCAGACTGGTTCTGGTCATTTTCTAGGAGAAGGCTAAAGAGAAAGTCTTTGGTAGGATTCTTGCTAATGCTTAAACCTCTTTCTATGCCGAGACCCCTCAAACTTTTAAAGTTTAAACTCTCATATGTTGCCTTAACAACTGTGGGAGTAAGCTCTACTGCAGACATGATAGAAAAGGTTTAGGACAGAAAAAAAAGTTTTGGGAACTTTTGAAATCACAGAGAAAAAAACGTTTTCAAACTTTTTGAAAACTTTAGAAAGTTTTCTGTAACTGTTTAGAAACTTTTAAGAAAGTTTTAGAAAAGTAAAGTTAAACTGTTTAGTTCAATGTGTATATCTTGAAGTATTTGGTATATGTTTTTCTCATGAACACCACCAATGACAAAGTGATAAAGCAGTTACAAGTACTTATCCAACCGCTGCACCACCAATGTAGGAGGCTGGCCTGGCTTATAGTGGGTACTTGTGGTACTTACACCTTGTGCCAGGTCCAGTTATCCCTTATTAGTAGATTAGAGATGTTCTAGCAGCTTAGGCTGATAGAGGTAGCTATAGCAGTGCAGCTTAGGCTGAACTAGTAGACATGCAAAGCTCCTACTATACCACTTATATCACTTAGCACTCTATCATAAGAAAACACAATACTCAGAGTTAGTCAAAATAAAGGTACTTTATTCTAGTGACAATATGCCAAAAGTATCTCAGAGGATATACTCCCTTAGGAGGTAAGTAAAATACACAAAATATACACACACAAACCAAAATCAAGTAAGTAACAGTTAGAAAAGTAGTTCAAACAGTGTAGAACACAATAGAATGCAATAGGGAAAAATAGGCCTAGGGGCAACACAAACCATATACTCTAAAAGTGGAATGTGAACCACGAATGGTCCCCAGGCCTAGTGTAGTGTGTAGAGGGTCGCTGGGAGTGTAAGAAAACACTAAGGGTGTCCAAGATACCCCACCCCAAGACCCTAAAAAGTAGAAGTAAAGTTACCCTACTACCCCAGAAAGACAGTAAAGTCGAGATAGGGGATTCTGCAAGGACAACAACTGACTGCAAAGCACTGAAGACGGATTCCTGGACCTGAGGACCTGTAAAGGAAGGGGACCAAGTCCAAGAGTCACGCAAGTGTCCAGGGGGGGCACGAGCCCACTAAACCCCGGATGCAGGTGCAAAAGGGCTGCCTCTGGGTGGAAGAAGCCGAAGATTCTGCAACAACGGAAGGTGTCAGGAACTTCTCCTTTGGTCAGAAGATGTCACACAGCGTGCTGGAGGATGCAGAGTTGTTTCCACGCAGAAAGACCGCAAACAAGCCTTGCTAGCTGCAAGAGTCGGGTTTGAGGATTTTGGGTGCTGTCAGGGCCCAGGAAGGATCAGGAGGTCGCCCCTTGGAGGAGGAGACAGAGGGGACGCTCAGCAACACAGAGAGCCCACGCAGAAGCAGGCAGCACCCGCAGAAGCACCTTAACAGGCACTTGGAAGATCTGAGGACGACGGTCGACTCAGCACAACAAAGGAGGGTCCCACGACGTCGGAGTCCAACTCAGCGAGTTGGGCAATGCAGGACAGACTGCTGGGGACGTGGGCTAGGCTGTGCACAAAGGAAGTCTTGCAAAAGTGCACAGAAGCCCGAGGAGCTGCAGTTCACGCAGTACACAGGATTACTGTCTGGCGTGGGGAGGCAAGGACTTACCTCCACCAAATTTGGACAGAAGGGCCACTGGACTGTCAAAGACATTTGGACCCAGCTCCTGTGTTCCAGGGACCACGCTCGGCAGGATGAGAGGGGACCCAGAGGACCGGTATTGCAGAAGTTTGGTGCCTGCGTTGGCAGGGGAAAGATTCAGTCGACCCACTGGAGATTTCTTCTTGGCTTCCAGTGCAGGGTGAAGGCAGTCAGCCCTCAGAGCATGCACCACCAGGAAACAGTGAAGAAAGCCGGCAGGATGAGGTGCTACAATGTTGCTGGTAGTCTTCTTGCTACTTTGTTGCGGTTTTGCAGGCGTCCTGGAGCAGTCAGCGGTCGATCCTTGGCAGAAGTCAAAGAGGGAAGTGCAGAGGAACTCTGGTGAGCTCTTGCATTCGTTATCTGGTGTGATACCCACAGGAGAGACCCTAAATAGCCCAAGAAGAGGATTGGCTACAGAGAAAGGTAAGCACCTATCAGGAGGGGTCTCTGACGTCACCTGCTGGCACTGGCCACTCAGAGCTGTCCTTTGTGCCCTCACACCTCTGCATTCAAGATGGCAGAGGTCTGGGACACACTGGAGGAGCTCTGGGTGCCTCCCCTGGGAGGTGCTGGTCAGGGGAGTGGTCACTCCCCTTTCCTTTGTCCAGTTTCGCGCCAGAGCAGGGCTTGGGGGATCCCTGAACCGGTGTAGACTGGCTTATGCAAGGAGGGCACCATCTGTGCCCTTCAAAGCATTTCCAGAGGCCAGGAGAGGCTACTCCTCCCAGGCCCTTCACACCTATTTCCAAAGGAAGAGGGTATAACACCCTCTCTCAGAGGAAATCCTTTGTTCTGCCTTCCTGGGACTGGGCTGCCCATGCCCCAGGGGGGCAGAAACCTGCCTGAGGGTTGGCAGCAGCGGTAGCTGCAGAGGAGACCCCGGAAAGTTAGTTTGGCAGTACCCGGGCTCTATGCTGGAGACCCGGGGATGCATGGAATTGTCCCCCCAATACCAGAATGGTATTGGTGTGACAATTCCATGATCCTAGACCTGTTACATGGCCATGTTCGGAGTTACCATTGTGACGCTACATATAGGTATTGACCTATATGTAGTGCACGCGTGTAATGGTGTCCACGCATTCACAAAGTCCGGGGAATTTGCCGTGATCAATGTGGGGGCGCCTTGGCTAGTGCCAGGGTGCCCACACACTAGGTAACTTTGCACCTAACCTTCACTAACTGAGGGTTAGACATATAGGTGACTTATAAGTTACTTAAGTACAGTGTAAAATGGCTGTGAAATAACATGGACGTTATTTCACTCAGGCTGCAGTGGCAGTCCTGTGTAAGACTTGTCTGAGCTCCCTATGGGTGGCAAAAGAAATGCTGCAGCCCATAGGTATCTCCGGAACCCCAATACCCTGGGTACCTAGGTACTATATACTAGGGAATTATAAGGGTGTTCCAGTGTGCCCATCAGAATTGGTAAAATTAGTCACTAGCCTGCAGTGACAATTTTAAAAGCAGAGAGAGCATAAACACTGAGGTTCTTGTTAGCAGAGCCTCAGTGATACAGTTAGGCCCCACACGGGGAACACATACAGGGCATACTTTATGAGCACTGGGGTCCTGGCTAGCAGGATCCCAATGACACAGGCAAAAACAAACATACATAGAGTAAAAATGGGGGTAACATGCCAGGCAAGATGGTACTTTCCTACACTATTCAGACAGTACTGGTTTATGATGAGACGTTATTCCATGGTTTGAAGGTCTGGCAATGGACGGTACACTGGAGGTTGTCGCCTGCTCCCTCTCCCAGGGTAACTATGTGTGAAAATACAATAGTTGGAGCATTAATCACTGTGTCTACCACAACATACATGATGTACAGCAACAAAGTCATGTGACTAATCGTTTCTGACTGGACATACATTACACCCAGTACATATCATAGCTGTAACCTACACAAGGGTCATATGTGAACCCCATGGTTGTCAACACATGTGTCCACAACATGGATGTGGGCAACATCCAACTATGTGCTCCTCAAGTGCCCCTCAAAATTTAACAGTCTGTTCCGACTGCCAAAAATACTGTCAGTGGCGGTGGACAGCACACCAATGTCATATGCCATCTGTACCCAGCCACACACTACACTGGTGATTGTGTAATATAACCTACTCAAGAAGACAGCTTTAGGATGTTTGTGATGTTCCGACACATATATTGGTGGTGTGACACATTTAACAGGTCCCACTACTGTATTTCCTACAGCCAAAATGGTGGATGCCTGATCTACTTCACTGGATATCAGGAACTAGCCGAGGCTGGTGGCAGAAGTCATCGGTGTGGTCAGCGGTTTCAACCGCCGGGGACACATCCATAGGCTAACGTTGTTCCCTATGGTGCTCGCGGGCTAATGGCTGTGCCCATCGCCAGTGATGTGTATGCCACATTTTGCAAATTCACTCACTTGACTCCTGACACTGCTGCCATAAACACCTCCACCATTTCAGCTGCTGTGTGCCGCCTCTGGGAGAAATCGTGCCATGGCCAGCAGGTGAAAGGGCCCCTGCCTTCTCTCCAGAGGAGCTGGAGAAGCTTGTTGACAAGGTCCTTCCCCTGCACGGTCAGTTCTATGACTCACCAGAGGAGCAGGTAAGACCCTCAAAGGCACATTTGACTCTGTTCAACACCATCCTTTCCCTCCTCACATGCTACATTGTGCCCTGTGTGCCAGTTAGACTTCTTGTGTGCCTGTTGTCACATTTTGTATGGCATAAATGGGATGTACATGGTGTAGGTAGTATAGAAAAGTACTCTTTGTATTACATATTCACATTGGCCCTTATTACAACCCCGGTGGTCGGTGTGAAAGCGGCGGTAAATCCGCCAACAGGCCGGCGGTAAAAAAAATTTAACCACGACCATGGCGGACACCGCCAACATAGACAGCCACTTTAACACTCTGACCGCCACGGCGGTACAAACAAACATCACGGCCTGGCGGAAGACAATGTACCGCCCACAGTATTACAACAGGCCAATCCGCCACCTTTTCCGTGGCGGATTCACCGCAAACAAAAACACGGCAGAAACAGGACTTTGAAGGGAAAACGCTCACCTCTATACAACCCGCGAGGAACCAGGACGCCATGGAGCCAGAACTCCATATACTACCAGCCTTTGACTTCCTGCTCCTCTACGAGGAGCACGAACGCCGGCGGAAAAGACCACGGTGAGTACTGCACCTACGACACAGGGGAGGGGGAGAGAAAAGAGAGTGACACACACATGCAACCCCCCAACCCCCACCCTCACCCACAACAACATACACACAAATACATGTAGATACATTACAGTTACACCCCCTAACCCTCCGGAAGAATGCAAAGACAAAAGGAAATGATTGTAACCATTGTAATCAATTCAAATCCAGTACTCAAAAATATATATATACACTATCTATAAATATATACACCAAGATTTCAAGTCCATGTACTGCACATACATAGTCTGTGGACCACTGGGCCCAAAATGCACGTGCGAGGCCCACACAAGATACCCAATCCAAACGGAGAGAACACTGCTGGGGCATCAGATAGAAATACAACAGGCACCTCAGGGTGAAGGGAAGGGGGGGCACCTCAGCCAGATGAGTGCACAACGCCAGATCCACGAGGGGGCTCCATGCCCACTGATGTATCCTGGGGAGTGCAAAGCCGCAGTCGCTCAAGTCTCTCAAGTGGGTGGGTTGCCCACTGCTTTATCTTGGGGAGTGCAAAGCCACAGTCTCTCAAGTCTTTCTAGTGGGTGGTTTGCCCACTGCTTTATCCTGGGGAGTGCAAAACCACAGTCTCTCAAGTGGATAACAGTCTCCACTGGTTCTAGAGGGGGCTTTGTGCCCAGAGTGCTACATCCTGCCAAGGACAGAGGTAGTGGATGTGATACTCCACTGGTTCTGGAGGGGATTTTGTGCCCAGAGTGGTTCATCCTGCTCGTGGCGGCATCAGTAGCGTCGGAGCTTGCAGCGCTCATTTGCCTGCGGTGCTGGTGGGTGGCTCATTAAGAGTGCTGGTGGCGGCGGTGTCCTGTGAAGCGGTGCTTGTGGCGGCGGTGTCCTGTGAAGCAGTGCTGGTGGCGGCGGTGTCCTTGGCAGCGGTGCTGGTGGCGGCGGTGTCCTGTGAAGCGGTGCTGGTGGCGGCCGTGTCCTTGGCAGCGGTGCTGGTGGCGGCGGTGTCCTGTGAAGCGGTGCTGGTGTCGGTCTTGTCCGCCGTGCAGGTTTGCGGCGACTTGCCTTTCATTCTGTGTCCCTTCCCCACCTTGGATGGTGGCGCAGCTGTCTTCCCACTCCCAACTGTACTCCTGGGAGAGGCCTTGGTGGCAGGTGTTTTGACCTTCTCCCTCCAGGCAGTGGCCAACTTCTTATGCTTCTGAGGTGGGGGACTGTCCGTGGCCTGGCTCCTTGGCACACTTGGTGCCCTGCTGCTTTGCGCACTCCAGAAGCCAGTTACTGATGGCACCACTGTTCCCGCTGATGTGGTGGCTGAGGTGCTGGGTTGGGACCTGGAAAGGCGAGCCCTAGGGGACTGAAGGGGTGGGGGAGGTGAGGGAAAGAGGTCAAGGTTGGACAGGAAATGTTTTTTGGACACACTGGGACGGGTAGATGGAGGGGGTATGGGAGTGGAGGAAGAGGTAGTGGTGTAGGTTTGCTGTCTTTGGGTGAAGGTGCATGGGCTGGAGGCAGTCGTGAGGTGGATGGCTGTTGGGTGGTTGTGTGACTGCGTTTGTGTACCTTGGGAGGTGGGCTCACAGACACACTGGGAGAGGACACAGGATGTGTGAATGGTAGTGGGAGTGGAGAGTGCACGTGAGCGGTGTGTGGTGATGGGTGTGCTGGTGATGGACGTAGTGGCTCAAGATGTAGTGCATGCAGGTGAGAGTAGAGACGAGACAGGGAGGGAGGAGGGAGACGAGGAGGAGGGGGACACAGTGGAGGCAGTGGATGTTGGTATGTGTGCATGGGTCTGATACTTGTGTGAGTGCCTGTGGGATGTGTGGTGCTTATGTTTGCCAGAGCTTCCCTTGTGTGTTGAGGTGTGTGCATGCTGGTCTGAGGGTGTGCTTGGGATAGGCTGAGGTACAGGGGTTTGTGTCTGGGTGGAGGAAGTTGGAGGGGGAAGCTGGACACAGGGACAATGGCTGCCATCAGTGCTAAGGCCAGAGTCTGAAAAGCTCGCTGTTGGGCTGCCTGACCAGAATGAATGCCCTCCAGGTATGCATTGGTCTGTTGCAACTGCCCCTATACACCCTGGATGGCATTCAGAATGGTAGACTGCCCAACAGTGAGGGATCTGAGAAGGCCAATGGCCTCCTCACTGAGGGCTGACAGGGGCAGGGGCTGAGGTGCCTGGGGCGAAGGAGATGCCCACCCTCCTGGGTGAGTGGCCACAGGGCACATGCTGAGGGGCTGCTGGGAGGGCGGTGCTGGTAGGGGGGGTGGCGGCTGTACCTGTAGATGCGGGGGGCACAGAGGGGCCCGCCACCGCAAGGGAGCTCCCATCAGAGGAGGAGTCCGTGTCACTGGTCTCAGCTCTTGTGCCCGCCGTGGAGCTCCCCTCGCCCTCCGTCCCACTGGTGGCTTCAGACTCCGTTGTCTCGCCCTTCAGGGCCATGTGGGATGCAGCTCCCTCCTGCTCCGGTGCCACTGCTCCTCCACCTGATGATGCTATTGCACACAAGAACAGGGAGACCACAAAAAGGGGGGGAAGACAGAAGAAAGACATGTTCAGTGCATGCAATACCGCTACTGTTGGCGGACACTATAGACACAGAAGCCCCATGCACTATGCTGTGCACTTTAAGTTCCCTAATTAATCACAGGGACATGGGTTACAAGGCCTATGCTCGATTGCTACACACATGGAAGTCACAGGAGCCTGACTAGGTGTAGTTGGCTCTGAACACTGGTGGGGTGGGGTGCCACATGGCCTGCCTTACGAAGGGACCTTGGGGGTCATTCTGACCTCGGCGGTAAATGGCCCTTACCGCCGGTCAGAAGAACGCCATAACACCGCCGTGGCCGCGGTTAACCGCCACGGTCATTCTGACCCACAACGGCCAAACCTCCAAAAATCCGTCCTCCACTGCAGCCCGCCACATCAGCGGGCAGCGATAAACTGGAGATGACCAAACCTCCACTGTCACGCCAACAGAAATACGCCCATGCCATTACGACCCACGAATCCACACGGCGGTCATTCAAACGCGGTATTCCATTGGCGCTACACACCGCTGCGGTCAGAATACACACACATCACCAAAACACAGCCACATTGGACAATTTGAAATACACACACCTGATACACATAAACACACCACTCCCACACAATCAACCAACTATAAAACACACACCCACATCACCCACAAACCCCTGCGACCATAATTACTGAGAGAAGGAGAGAGAGACACAGCAGACAATCCATAGCAAGACACACTGAGGCACACTACACCATCACGCACACCACATAGTAGCACAAAGCACCACTCACCAACATACTCCTCATCACATACACCACCCCACACCTCACCCACACCACCCCATGGCACCCCAAAGGCACCCACGCTTTTCGGACCAAGAACTCCGGGTCATGGTGGAGGAAATCCTAAGAGTGGAACCCCAGCTCTTCGGCTCGCAGGTGCAGCACACCAGTATAGCCAGGAAGGCGGAGCTATGGCAGCGGATCGTGGACAGGGTCAACGCGGTGGGACAGCATCCCAGGAATAGGGAGGACATCCGCAAAAGATGGAACGACCTACGGGGGAAGGTCCGATCGATGGTCTCCAGGCACAACATCGTGGTCCAGAAGACTGGCGGCGGACCCCCACCAACCCCTCCCAAATTTACATCGTGGGAGCAAGACGTCTTGAACATCCTGCATCCTCAGGGCCTCGCTGGAGTAGCCGGAGGAATGGACTCTGGTAAGTCCAATCTCAACTACTATATCCCCCCCACCCCACCAGCATGCCAACCCACACCCCCACCCTCACCCCCAACCCCCCAGCACACATCCTCCCTGACAATGTCTCACCAGCACAACCCACCCATCCCAACACCAACTCCTGCATGCCAACACAAATCATGGGCACCCATCACCTAAGCATGACCACTGCACTAACCCCTCCTCCCCCACTAACTACCCTCACAACACCTCCCTCAAGGGAATGCCTGCACTGGGGGACAAGGGCACCCATAACACGCACGCTATTGCACACACAGAAACAATAACCAAACTCTCTTACCCCATGCAGGACCCGAACGACAACACACCCGCCAGGAGGGTCCAGAAGTGTCCATCCCACCACCGGAACAGGCCCACACTGAGGATAGCAGCTCTGTCGACAGTGAACCTGATGACCAGCCCGGACTATCGGGGACCTCTGGGCAGTCGGTTCCCCTCAGGCAGCCACAGGCCACACCAGACCCGACCCCCTCTGCCAACACCAGCACAGCTCCCACCCAGCGGGCCCATGCCTCTGTCTCTAGGACAGCTCAATCAGCGGTGTGTCTGCCACTACAGGGCACCCAGGCTAACCCAACACCCCAACAACAACAGGGACCTGGGGGCAGTGGTAGCGGGCACACCGTCCAGGGGACAGAGGCCGGGGGAAACCGGGCAGCTCGGAGGGCTGCTGTGCGACAGGGGGGGGAGGAGAGGCCCAGGGAACCCACTCTCCAAGAGGCCCTCACCACCCTCATGGGGGCCTACCACCACTCCCAAGAAACAATGGCGACGGTACTGGCCAGGTTCACTGAGATCCAGGCACAGCAGGAGGAACGCTACATGGGGTTCAGGGAGGAGCTGAGAATCATCTGGACCGCAATGGGGACCATCGTCCTGGCCCTCAACAGGATAGAGGACGCGTTGTGGGACCATGGTGCACCACACAGGGCCCCTGTCACTAGCCCGGACCAGGAACAGCCTACCACCTCCGCCGGCGCTAGTGGACAGGAGGTCCCAACACCTCGACAGCCCCCCAGAACCCCACCTCCTGCTGAAGAACAACCACCCCGTAAGAGGAGCCTGAGACCAAAAAAAAAGACAGAGTAGGATGTCAAGACCCCCGCCAGCAGGACATACCCCCTCAAGTCTTCCCACTGTCCCACATTGCCACCCTGTCCAACCATGAACTGCCTATGCTCCATCCTTCCACAGGCAAAAGGACAATGCACCTGTGAGACTGAGAACTGGACTCTGCCATGGATATTCCTCCACCCCCACCCATCACCCTTAGAATCACATGTACCGATATCTAGCACTGTAAATAAATCATATTTTGCACACAAATCTGTTTTGAGTCATGCTGTATTATTAACAAATGTATTACATATTACTGTTCAATTTCTGTTCTGTCAATTAGTCATGACAACATACCAATGTCAATACGCTGTATTTCATGGGCGAACCAAGCAGAAGTCAGGTACTGAGTCAGACAGCACTGAGAAGGGAAAGGCAAAAAATAATGAAAAACATCTGTGGGGAACTACAGAAAGTACAGATGCAGGAGGCTATAAGCAATTGTGAAATGTCGTGGGTGATTCTTACCTGTGTGTTACTGGAAATACTGTTGTATCACTCTGTCCCTATTGTCTGTGTCGTCCTCAGAGTCTTCCTCCTCTTCACTCTCCACAGGCTCCTCGGCTTCTACAACACCACCATCTGGACCATCCTCCTGCAGGAAAGGCACCTGGCGTCGCAAAGCCAGGTTGTGAAGCATACAGCACGCCACGATGATATGGCACACCTTCTTTGGTGAGTACATTAGGGATCCACCTGTCATATGCAGGCACCTAAATCTGGCCTTCAGGAGCCCAAAGGTTCGCTCAATCACCCTCCTAGTATGCCCATGGGCCTCATTGTACCGTTCCTCTGCCTTGGTCCTGGGATTCCTCACTGGGGTCAATAGCCACGGCAGGTTGGGGTAACCAGAGTCACCTATTAGCCACACACGCTGTCTCTGTAGCTGGTCCATCACATAGGGAATGCTGCTATTTCGCATAACATACGCGTCATGCACTGACCCTGGGAACTTGGCATTTACATGGGAGATGTACTGGTCAGCCAAACAGACCACCTGGATATTCATTGAATGGTAATTCTTCCTGTTCCTGTACAGCTGTTCATCGTCATTTGGGGGGACTAAAGCCACATGGGTCCCATCAATTGCACCAATGATGTTGGGGATGTGTCCAAGGGCATAGAAATCAGCTTTCACTGTAGGCAAATCACCCTCCTCTGGGAAAATGATGTAGCTCCGCATGAGTTTCATCAGGGCAGACAACACTCTGGATAAGATCTTGGAAAACATAGGCTGAGACATCCCAGATGACATGGCCACTGTTGTCTGGAATGAGCCAGTTGCAAAGAAATGGAGGACAGACAGAACCTGCACTAGAGGGGGAATTCCTGTGGGTTGGCGGATGGGGGACATCAGGGCTGGCTCCAGCTGGGCACACAGTTCATGGATGGAGGCTCGGTCAAGTCGGTATCGTAGTATTATATGGCGTTCTTCCATTGTCGACAGGTCCACCAGCGGCCGGTACACGCGAGGATTCCTCCTTCTCATCGCTAGTCCCAGCGGACGGTGCCTAGGAAGGAGAATATGGAGTACAGAGTCAATCCACTCACAGGTACGTACAACACAGCTTGCACAGTACAGGTAAATGTATGGTTTGATATGTTTGTATGTGTGCCATTGCAAGGCCTACGCCTGTGTGACGCATTAGAAATTAAGCCATGTGGGCCCTTGAAATGGCCGATGCCTGACCTGTGAAGTGGGACAATGGGATGTGAGGTCACTGCGCTGGCGGGGCACACCGTGGCGGTAGGCGGTCGAAGACCGCTGTGCGAAGACGCATTGGTTAACATTGAAGCCTATGGGTTTCAGGAGCCAATGACGATGTGCGCCGGCGGTCGCGGTACGCACCGCCGCGGTACGCACCGCCGCGGGCGTGACCGCCATTTTCTATCTGCTCAATCATTCGAGACCTGATCATCCACAGGAGAGGACCTATACTGCAAGTGCTGCTGTGAACTCGGTCTGGAAGTGACAATGGCTGCTGCTACTGGTGAAAGGGCCCCCGCCTTCAGTTCAGAAGAGTTGGAGAAGCTCGTGGACGGGGTCCTCCCCAGTATGCGCTACTCTACGGTCCTCCAGACCAACAGGTGAGTACACTCAGTGCACATTGAATGGGTTATGCCTGTGTGGAGTGGGGGGGATGTAAGTTGGTGGGGTGGGGAGGGAATGAGGAGTGCAACGCACGACAGATGAGAGAATGGGAACCATGGCAAGGTTGGGGAGGGGGGGCATGTACTCCAAACATGCAGATATGTGACGGTTTCTCTTTCCCACCCTGTACATGTCAAACAGGTGAGCGCCCATCAGAAAATCGATATTTGGCGTGCCATCGCCAAGGAAGTCCGGAACTTGGGGGTCTACAACAGACGGGGCACCCACTGCCGCAAGAGGTGGGAGGACATCCGCCGCGGAACGAGGAAGACCGCAGAAACACTGCTGGGGATGGCCTCCCGACCTAGGAGGGGTGCCAGTCGCACCATGACCCCCCTGATGTCCCGGATCCTGGCGGTGGCCTACCCTAATTTGGATGGGCGCTTGAGGACAGCACAGCAGACACAAGGGGGTGAGTATCTGCACATTCTCCTATCTGTATGCGCAGTGGAGGCATCTGGGTGGGGGAGGAGGGCTGTGGGTGACATTAGGCCAGGGCGCTCTCTGTAGTGTAGTCCTCTCCCTTAGGCATGGCCCTGTGCCCCCGCCCCCCACCTCTGTAGGGTGCCAAGTGCAGCTACCCATGCTCCAGCATCACACATGTGCGCGTCTGTTGTCCCTAGACCTGTTTGCCTAGTCAGAAGTACTGAGTAGTGTACCCCAAGTTCGCGACTTAGTGCACGAGGCACCTGTGTCTGTCCTCTCCGCAAAGGGTATTGCTAAGGCATGCACTCAACTTTGTTTAATTTCTCCCCCCACCATAAATCTTTGTCTTCTTGTGTTTTAGCATCATCAGGCGGAGGAGATTTGGCGTTGGAGCAGGAGGGAGCTGCAGGTCACCAGGCCCCGGTGGGCACTGACACAGACACCAAGGGCACCAGTGATCCGGAGGGCGAGGGGAGCACCACAACGGGGGCCGGTGGAGACACCAGCGACACGGACACGTCCTCGTTTGGGAGCTCCCTAGCGGTGGCGGCACCATCTGTGCCCCCCGCAACAACAGGTACAGCCGCCACCCAGCGCACCAGCACCGCCCTCCCAGCAGCCCCTCAGTCTTCGCTCCGTGGCCGCTCGGCCAGGAAGGCGCGCGTCTCCTTCGCCCCAGGCACCTCAGCCCCTGCCTCTGTTACCCCTGCTGCCCTCAGTGCGGAGCTCATTGACCTGGTGAGGACGGTCATTGTTGGGCAGACTACCCTTCTGAATGCCATCCAGGGGGTGGAAAGGGAGGTGCATCGGAGCAATGCCTACCTGGAGGGCATTCATTCGGGTCAGGCTGCCCATCAACGAGCGTTCACTGCTCTGGCCTCAGCACTGACGGCAGCCATTGTCCCTGTCTCCAGTCTCCCTCTTCTATCTGCCTCCACCCTTTCTCTGTCTCCTGTATCTCAACCTATCCCATCCACACCATCAGACCAGCCTGCACACACCTCAACACCCAAGGCCAGCTCATCCAAACATAAGCACCACAGAAAACACAAGCATTCACCCAAGCAACACACAGATGCAGACATATCAACAGTCACTACCACCTCTGTGTCCCCGTCCTCCTCGTCTCCTTCCTCCCTCCCTGTGACGTCTACACTCACACCTGCATGCACCCCAACATCAGCCAGTTCTTCCACCACCAGCAAACCCTCCACTACAGTCCGCACACCTGCAGTCACCACCCCCACTGGCATTTACACGTCCCCTGTGTCCTCTCCCACTGTGTCTGTCACCCCCTCTTCCAAGACACATAAACGCAGGCAGACACCCAAACAACAGCCAACCACCTCACCACAGCCTACGTCCCAGTCACCTGCACCCAAGGACAGCACACCTGGCTCTCATACAACCACATCCTCTTCCTCCACTTCTCTCACCACTACTCCTACCCCTTACCTTGGTCCCAAGAAATATTACCTCTCCAATTTTGACCTCTTTCCCTCCCCCGACCCACCCCCTCCAACTGGGAAAAGTCCCAAGGGCACCTCAGCCACCACCAGCCCAACTTCTACAGTGCAAGTGGTGCATGGCATGTGGAGTCCACCCTTTGGCGGCAGTAACACTTCGGTGAGCAGCAAGGGGACAGCCAGCCCCCCCCCAGGCAAGAGGACCCGGAAATTGAAGGGCCGCCGTGAGCGGACAGAGACAGCTGCCCCCAAGGAGGTGACTCCGGCCACTTCACCGGCCACAGCAGCCAGGGGAGGCAAGGGGCCGAGAGCCCCATCTAAGGAGCGGAAGGACAGCAGGGCGGAGAGGACAACCACCAGGAGCGCGGAGCAGGAGGGCCCCACAAGCCCCATCCCGGCTGCAAGGGACGACACCAAAGGGCCCAGGACTCACTCCCCGAAGGGGCCTGACACAGCACGGTCGGAGGGCGAGTGAGCAGGGTGTCCAGGCCAGGTCTGACTCCCTTGACATACTGCAAGAGCACCGCTGAACAGGGCCCCGCCGTGAAGACAGGTACCGCTGAACAGGGCCCCGCCGTGCAGAAGAGCACCGCTGAACAGGGCCCCGCCGTGAAGACAGGTACCGCTGAACAGGGCCCCGCCGTGCAGAAGAGCACCGCTGAACAGGGCCCCCCGTGAAGACAGGTACCGCTGAACAGGGCCCCGCCGTGCAGAAGAGCACCGCTGAACAGGGCCCCGCCGTGAAGACAGGTACCGCTGAACAGGGCCCCGCCGTGCAGAAGAGCACCGCTGAACAGGGCCCCGCCGTGAAGACAGGTACCGCTGAACAGGGCCCCGCGTGCAGAAGAGCACCGCTGAACAGGGCCCCGCCGTGAAGACAGGTACCGCTGAACAGGGCCCCGCCGTGCAGAAGAGCACCGCTGAACAGGGCCCCGCCGTGAAGACAGGTACCGCTGAACAGGGCCCCGCCGTGGAGAAGAGCACCGCTGAACAGGGCCCCGCCGTGAAGACAGGTACCGCTGAAGAGGGCCCCGCCGTGCAGAAGAGCACCGCTGAACAGGGCCCCGCCGTCTCAAGCACCGCTCCGCTGGGCCCTTCCTCTCAGGCACCGCTCCGCTGGGCCCTTCCTCTCAGGCCCCGCTCCGCTGGGCCCTTCCTCTCAGGCACCGCTCCGCTGGGCCCTTCCTGTCAAGCACCGCTCCGCTGGGCCCTTCATCTCAAGCACCGCTCCGCTGGGCCCTTCCTCTCAAGCACCGCTCCGCTGGGCCCTTCCTGTCAAGCACCGCTCCGCTGGGCCCTTCATCTCAAGCACCGCTCCGCTGGGCCCTTCCTCTCAAGCACCGCTCCACTGGGCCCTTCCTGTCAAGCACCGCTCCGCTGGGCCCTTCATCTCAAGCACCGCTCCGCTGGGCCCTTCCTCTCAAGCACCGCTCCGCTGGGCCCTTCCTGTCAAGCACCGCTCCGCTGGGCCCTTCATCTCAAGCACCGCTCCGCTGGGCCCTTCCTCTCAAGCACCGCTCCGCTGGGCCCTTCCTGTCAAGCACCGCTCCGCTGGGCCCTTCATCTCAAGCACCGCTCCGCTGGGCCCTTCATCTCAAGCACCGCTCCGCTGGGCCCTTCCTCTCAGGCACCGCTCCGCTGGGCCCTTCCTGTCAAGCACCGCTCCGCTGGGCCCTTCATCTCAAGCACCGCTCCGCTGGGCCCTTCCTCTCAAGCACCGCTCCACTGGGCCCTTCCTGTCAAGCACCGCTCCGCTGGGCCCTTCATCTCAAGCACCGCTCCGCTGGGCCCTTCCTCTCAAGCACCGCTCCGCTGGGCCCTTCCTGTCAAGCACCGCTCCGCTGGGCCCTTCATCTCAAGCACCGCTCCGCTGGGCCCTTCCTCTCAAGCACCGCTCCGCTGGGCCCTTCCTGTCAAGCACCGCTCCGCTGGGCCCTTCATCTCAAGCACCGCTCCGCTGGGCCCTTCCTCTCAAGCACCGCTCCGCTGGGCCCTTCCTGTCAAGCACCGCTCCGCTGGGCCCTTCCTGTCAAGCACCGCTCCGCTGGGCCCTTCCTCTCAAGCACCGCTCCGCTGGGCCCTTCCTCTCAAGCACCGCTCCGCTGGGCCCTTCCTGTCAAGCACCGCTCCGCTGGGCCCTTCCTGTCAAGCACCGCTCCGCTGGGCCCTTCCTCTCAAGCACCGCTCCGCTGGGCCCTTCCTGTCAAGCACCGCTCCGCTGGGCCCTTCATCTCAAGCACCGCTCCGCTGGGCCCTTCCTGTCAAGCACCGCTCCGCTGGGCCCTTCCTCTCAAGCACCGCTCCGCTGGGCCCTTCATCTCAAGCACCGCTCCGCTGGGCCCTTCATCTCAAGCACCGCTCCGCTGGGCCCTTCCTGTCAAGCACTGCTCCGCTGGACATCGCCATGTCATGCACCGCTGCGCTGGGTCCCGCCGTCTCAGGCACTGTTTATGGTTCACTGTGCCCACCATGCCTCCTCCTTGACCAGTGGAGACTGTCATCCACCGGATGGACTGTGGCTTTGCACTCCCCAGGGTGGTGCAGTGGGCAGCCCACCCACTGTAGAGACATTGAGAGACTGTGGCTTTGCACTCCCCAGGATGGTGCAGTGGGCAGCCCAACCAATGTAGAGACATTGAGAGACTGTGGCTTTGCACTCCCCAGGATGGTGCAGTGGGCAGCCCACCCACTGTAGAGACATTGAGAGACTGTGGCTTTGCACTCCCCAGGATGGTGCAGTGGGCAGCCCACCCACTGTAGAGACATTGAGAGACTGTGGCTTTGCACTCCCCAGGATGGTGCAGTGGGCAGCCCACCCACTGTAGAGACATTGAGAGACTGTGGCTTTGCACTCCCCAGGATGGTGCAGTGGGCATGGTGGCTCCTCGTGGATCTGGCGTCGTGGACTCATGTGGCTGTGGTGGCCCCCCCTTCCCTTCCCCCTGAGGTGCCTGTAGTTTTAACATCAGATGCCCCTGCAGTGTTCTCTCCAAAGGACTCAGGTCTCGTGTGTGGGCTTTGCCCTTGTTTCGCAGAACATTGGCCCACGGACATGTTAGATTCGTAGGATGTGCAGGACTTGTTACTTCAGTGATACACTGATGTGTATATATTTTTGGTTTTTGTAAATATTTTTCACGGTTGCTCAATTATTTCCAGGTGCTTTTTTTGTACATAAATATTTATTCCAAATTTGGTTGTGTCATTGTATTTTTAAAGGGTGTTTGTGTGGTGTCACTGTGACTTCCTGCTCTGCATTGGTGTGTACATATTGGGGGGGTGGGGGGGTCGCATATGTGTATGCCCGTAACCTTTCGTCCTCCCCCCTCCCGTGTGTCGTAGGTGCAGTACTCACCGTTGACCTCTGCGCCGGAGTTCGTACTCATGGTAGATGAGCAGGTAGACGAGAGCAGGTATGATGTTCAATTCGGGTTCCATGCTGTCCTCCTTCCGCGTGGAGTGTCTCGAGGTGAGCGTTTTCCATTGAAAATGTCTGTTTCCGCCGTGTTTTTATCGGCGGGGCTCCCGCCCCGGAAAAGGTGGCGGATTGGTGGGTCGTGATAGGGTGGGCGGTACATTGTCTGCCGCCTGGCTGTTGGCGGTGACCGCCGCGCTGTTTGTTTGTTCCGCCGTGGCGGTCGGAGTGTTAATGCGGCGGGCTGTGTTGGCGGTTCCCGCCAGGGTCAGAATTGCATTTTTTTGACCGCCGGCCTGTTGGCGGGTTGGCCGCCGCTTTATCACCGACCGCCAGGGTTAGAATCACCCCCCTTGCCTCCTAAACTCACCCTGGCCTAGGGGAACCCACAGCCCACCTCCCCCACCCAGACACCTCCAATGCGCGCTGAATCAGCTGAATGAGAGTGTACTCACCTCCTTGTGGCTGCTGTGATGCCCTGAAGCGCCCATCCAACTCCGGATACGACACCGCCAGGATCCAGAACATCAGGGGGGTCATGGTGCGACGGGCACCCCTTCCACGTAGGGAGCCCATCCCCAGCTGGGCTTCCACTGTCTTCTTGCTCCAGCGGTGATGTCCTCCCATCTTTTCCGGCAGTGGGTGCTCCGTCTGTGGTAGACCCCCAGGGTCCGGACTTCCTTGGCGATAGCACGCCAAATATCCTTCTTCTGGTGGGAGCTGACCTACAGGAATGGTACAGGGGAAAAGGAGAAGATATAACAGTCTTCACCATCACAGTCATTGGCCCGCCTCCCTGCCCTTGCCATGATGCACATCCACTCACCGTTGTTTCATGCACACCTCATTCTTCCCCCCCTATCTTCCATCCACACCACTCCACACAGGCATTGCCCATACAGCATGCTCACAGTGTACTTACCTGTTTGTCTGGACGACCGTAGAGTAGCGTGTACTGGGGGAGGATCCCATCCAATAGTTTCTCCAACTCCTATGTGCTGAAGGCAGGGGCCCTTTCCCCAGGCACATGAGCCATTGCCTCTTCCAGACTGAGGTCACAGCAGCACTTGCAGTGTAGGTCCTCTCCTGTCGAAGATCAGGCATCAAGTGAGTGAACAGAGAGAAAATGGCAGTCACGTCCGCGGCGGTGCGTACCGTCACCGCCGGCGTACATCGTCATTGGCTCCTGGGACCCATAGGGTCCAATCTTAACCAATGTAGGATTGCGCCGTGGTCTTCGGTGTACAACACCACCGCAGTTACCTCATATCCCATTGTCCCACATTACAGGTCAGGCAGCCGCCATTTCAGGGGACCACATGGCAGTAAATTTAAATGCGTCACACATATCTAGGCTTTGCATACACACTAAGACAGGCACATAGCGGATTACAAAATTTGTGGAATAAAGTTGTATTTTCGTACCTCAGTGACTCTCTGATCGCTGTTCTCCTCCATAGAGCACGTCCGCTGGGGCAGGTGAGGTGATGGCGGCATCCTCCGATGTACAGACCGCTGGTGGACCTGTCGACAATGGAAGAGCGACATGTAATTGTCACCTGCAGACTGGACCGTGCCACAATCCAGGAACTGTGTGCCCAGTTGGAGCCAGACCTGATTTCAGCTATCCGCCATCCCACAGGAATCCCCCCCTCTAGTGCAGGTCCTGTCAGTTCTCCATTTCCTGGCAAGTGGGTCTTTTCAGACGACAGTGGCCATAGCATCAGGTATGTCCCAGCCTATGTTCTCCAACATGTTGTCTGCCCTGCTGAAACACATGCGCAGCTACATTGTTTTCCCTCAGGTGGAGGATTTGCCAGGTTCAGGTGCCTCCATATGACAGGTGGTTCCCTATTCTACTCGCCAAAGAAGGTGTGCCAGATCATCGTGGCCTGCTGTATGCTTCACAACTTGTCTTTGAGGTGACAGGTGCCTTTTCTGCAGGAGGATGGTCCAGTTGGAGGAGTTGTGGCAGCTGTGGAGCCTGTGGACAGTGAAAGTGAGGAAGTAGAAGAAGAGGATATCGACAACAGAAACACGGTGATTCATCAATACTTCCAGGGAGACACAGGTAAGAAGACATCACTGCCTGCTACATCTGATACCCTTGTTCTACCTCTCATCTGTCTGTCACATTCACCCAGTGTATGGACCCTGAGTTGTCACTTTCCCTTTCAATTTCATAGATGTGGGTCCCACTGTGTGACATCGGCTTTGTTTCCTCATGGACTACAGCTGTGTGACATAGGTATGTTGACAATACAATGGATATAGCATTTTTCCACAGTTATTGCAAATACACATTTTCAAAAGCACAGACTGAGTCCAGATAGTTTTGTGATTTACGGGTGTTTATTTAAGTGCTAAATAGTGGAGGGGGTTGTAAAATGGTCAGGGGTGATGGTGGAGGAATGTCCATGGCAGAGTCCAGTCTATTAGTCTCACAGGTGCATCGTCCAAAGGGGCATAGGAAGTGGGGCTGGGCCAGTCGATGGCTGAGCAGGGTGACAAAGTGGGACAAAAGGATGACAATCAGGGTGGTCTCATTTCTTGGCAGGGGTCTTGGCATTGTTCTCTGTCTTTGTCCTGGATCTCAGGGACCGTTTGCGGGGTGGTTCTCCATCTGCAGGGGGTGGGATGCTGGTGTCGTGGTCCTGTGGCTGTGCCTCCTGTCCACTAATGCCGGCAGAGGTGGTGAGCAGTTCATCATCCAGGCTAGTGTCAGGGGCCCCTTGTTGTGCCACAGTGTCCCCCTGGTGTTGACGAGTTCCTTCAGCACCCCTACAATGGTGCCCAGGGTAGTATTCTTCCCTGAACCCCAAATACTGTTCCTCCTGCAGGCGCTGGGTCTCCTGAAACTTGGCCAGTACCGTTGCCATTGTCTCCTGGGAATGGTGGTAGGCTCCCATGATGTTGGAGAGGGCCTCATGGAGAGTGGATTCCCCTCCCCCTGTCGCACAGCAGCCCTCCCAGTACCCCTGTGTTCCTGGGCCTCTGTCCCCTGAACCGTGTGCCCACTGCCACTGCCCCCAGATCCCTACTGTTGTTGGGGTGGTGGGTTAGCCTGGGTTCCCTGTAGTGGTGGACACACTGCTGCTTGACGTGTCCTGGAGACAGAGATATGGGCCCGCTGGGTGGGTGCTGTGTTGGTGTTTCCAGAGGGGGGAGGCTCTGTTGTGGCTTGTGCCAGTGTGAGGGGAACCGACTGTCCCGAGGTCCCAGATGGGCCGGGCTGGCTCTTCTGTGGGGGGAGTGGACATGTCTGGAATCTCCTGTCCGGTGACGTTGGGTAGGGGTCCTGCAGGGGTGTAAAGGCATGATTATTGCATCAGTGTGTACCATGGTGTGCAGTGGGTGGGTGACCCTGTCCCCCAGTGCTTGCATTCTTGTGTAGGACCTTGTGTGCTAATTGTTTAGGGGTGTGTGTGGGTATGTGCAGTGGCCATGCATTGGTGATGGGTGTCCATGCTTTGTTGTTGCATGCAGGGCTTGGTGTTGGGATGTGTGGTTTGTGATAGTGGGACATCTGTGAGGAGTTGGAGTGATGGGGGTGAGGGTGGGGGTATGTGATAGCATGCAGGTAGCGTGGGGGATGAAGTAATTAAAGATTTGACTTACCAGAGTCCATTCCTCCAGCTGCTCTTGCTAGGCCCTCAGGATCCAGTATAGCCAAGACCTGCTCCTCCCATGTTGTTAGTTCTGGGGGAGGAGGTGGGGGTCCGCCGCCAGTCCTCTGAACTGCAATGTGTTGTTTTGAGACCACGGAACGCACCTTCCCCCGTAGGTCGTTCCACCTCTTCCTGATGTCATCCCGTGTTCTTGGGTGTTGTCCCACTGCATTGACCCTGTCCACGATACTGCGCCATAGCTCCATCTTCCTAGCTATGGTGGTGTGCTGCACCTGTGATCCGAATAGCTGTGGCTCTACCCGGATGATTTCCTCCACCATAACCCTGAGCTCCTCCTCAGGAAACCTGGGGTGTCTTTGCGATGCCATTGGGTGTGTTGTGATGTGTGGGGTGATGTTTAGGGGTGTGTGGTGTTTTGTGTGTGGATGTTGTGTGAGTGATGGTGTTGTGTGCCTGTGGATGCTAGTTTGTGGATGGTGGTGTCTGTCTCTGGCCTTCTTTCGCAATTCTGGTCGTAAGGGTTTGTGGGTGATGTGGGTGTGTGTTTCATATTGTATTGGGTGTGTGGGAGTGGTGTGTGTATATGCATCAGCTGTGTGTATTTCGTTTTGTCCAATGTGGTAGTGTTTTGTATATGTGTGTGTATTTTGAGTGCGGCGGTGTGTACCGCCAATGTAATACCGCGGTTGAAAGACCGTCGCATGGATTCGTGGGTCGTGATAGTGTGGCGTATTCCTGTTGGCGTGACGGTGTCGGTTTTGTTATCGCCAGCTTATCACTGACCTTTGGTGTGGCGGACTTCTGTGGGTGTCTGGATTTTGGCGTATTCCAGGCTGTGGGTCATAATAGCTGTGGCGGAATTCCCGCAGCCGCAGCGGTGTGTTGGTGGACTTCTGATGGCGGTTAGCGCCATTTACCGCCAATGTTGTAATGACCCACATTGGTTTTTATGTGTTTTGAGGCTTAGATCAACCTTGTGTTGCATTAATATAAGTAGTCAAGGAGACTTTGCAGCTTTACAATAACACATCAGCGGATACGATGGTTGTAAATGTTAAATGACATGTTTGTGAATGACAGCATTAGATGTATATGCATACTTTTTGAGTCATTTGAGGATCTTGTAAGCAATGTGTATAGGGTCACAGATCATTCAGACCACATCTGGCCTTGCCAAACTGTTGTATGAGAGGCATATAATGACTCACCGTGCCTTTCAGAGAGCCACCCTAGCCATATTGATGATGGCCACATGATGTACTGTCATGCATGGAAATGATGAAAATGTGTGTGTCATGTAGGTTCTGTATGCTCAGCCTGCAGAGACCAGGGCCTGTCAAATGTATCTCTCATTTTGGGATATAGTCCAAGCTGGGGCAGAGTTACTGTGGTTATGCAAGTGTGACACTGTGCCCACTCCCTGTAAACCTGCAGATCCTGGCATGGGGCCCTAGTGGCAAGACATGGCCTAAATGCCTTAGTCCATTGACTATATTAGGGATTGGTACTCGGGTAAATCCCTGAACTAGTATCTATGTGCAGTTTGCCTTATTGTCAATGTGTGTCATAGACTTATGAGAGGTCCCTCACTCCCACAGCTCTGTTGTCACCTTTTCATAAGTCATATTTGTCCAGTATAGCCGTATTGCAAAGTGACAAACCCACAGTGCAGATTGTTTGTAAATTCCAGGGAGACCAGCTCATTTGACTCAGTAGCTTGGTTACCTGCCAAAAATTAAACCAAACATACCTTTTTATGTTGAATGCTGTCTCTCTAGGTTTGCCACATATGGTCAAAGTTGTGTTCTGGGGTACAAGTACATACTACACAAACCCACCCTGAAGTGGCATGAGTCCACACTAGGTAGGCCACATATCCACACATTCACAGAGTAGAGGCTTTCCGTGCCCACCAGGCAGCACTTTCATTATCACTCAAGTCTTAGGGTAAAGCCTGTACTATTCCTGTAGGGACTGTATGCAGTAAGTCACTGTTGCAGAGTGTATGTGTGTCTGTCCAGTCAGGCCCAAGGATGTTACCCTTCGGAAGGCCACAATGGTGTGTTGTGTTGCAACATGGCTCACATCACAGTACATGTTGCTTGTGGCTGGGCTACCTGATGTCAGTAGGCTTGCTTAATCAGTGTAGGTCATGAACAGAGTAGTGTGTCATGTCCCTGTCCTTATCAGCATGTGTGCTTTACACTTGCGGGTGTTGAGAAGTTAAACATGTTGTGTTTGTTTTTTTTCTCACGTGTGTGGGACACAACCATTTGGGCAAAAACTTGTGTTTGTAACCTTTTGATTTGTCTCTTGCATTCATACAGGTCAACTCCCATCAGAAGAAGGGGATTTGGAGCGCCATCGCCCGGAAGGTGCAGACTCTGAGGGTACATAACTGGCAGAGTGCACAGTGTCGGAAGTGGGGGGAAGAATGAGACACACGGCCCGGAAGATTGCTGAGGTCCAGCTGGGGAACCTGACCCCCGTAATGGCCCGCATTCTGGAGGTGGCATACCCGGAGCTTGCTGAACATTTGAGGGGGGGACAGCAGCTACAACGGAGTGAGTCCAGGCCATATTCCTGCCTGCAACATTGCCAAGTTGATGTGTTAAGTTCTGCCATCTCCCCCTGAAGATTGGGGATGGGACATGTGTGACACACATGATAAGTAACTGTTTTTGTAGGTGTGGAAGTTGATACATGCTGATGTGCCTTGCCTATCAGCCCAGTGACTTAGGTCACAAAAGAGTACAGTCCGCAACCAATTTACTGTCCAGGGCCAACACAAGCTTGAGTACAGTGATCAATAAGGTCATGTTGTTTTTTTGTTCGGGTGTAATTTGTACACAAAAGTCCACTACTCTTCAGTGCAACAGCCCAGACAACATGAAATAATAGATCGCTGTCCTCAGCCATGTGTCTGCTCAACTGAGTATAATGACATCTGTCCCCCAAAGGCCACTTGTCTTCAGTGTGTCACAAGTGCTGGTGCCCCACTTCTGTCTGTCATGTGAAGATGGCTATCATACATATAACAGAGCATACATTGCTCTTTGGGTGCCGTCACAGAGCAAAGCTTTCCCTTGGTAAGTAGTGAATGTCCATTGACATGATTTTGGTGACATCACTGTTGTCATAATTTTGTGTGCTTACATGTTAGCATGTGTTCCTTCACTTTTGCCAACTCATTTTCACTGCTGTTTCATGCATGGTCTACCTTTCTTCATGGGATGATGTCTGAAGTCTTACACAAATATGCCCATGCCAACATGAGTTTGGAATTGAACATATGTCCTGGGGTTACAGTTCATGTGGTGCCACATACAGGAGTGTGTCACCATTGATTGGTGTCTCACACATACCTGCACCCATCATTGCATGTAATTTGGCAGGTACAACTGCAGTAGCAACAAAGGAAATGGCAGGTAGGACTATAGTTTTTACCCACAGTGTTCATTTTGATGCCATTGATGTACAATCATGTAGGAAAGTGCTATGCACATGTGACATGGAGTGACTTGCAGTTATGTGGGAATCATATGTGGTTGTGTGCAACCATTCATCCAAGGGAATCTGTGTTTGCACAGCAAAAAGAGACAGTGATATGGCTTCCCATCAGGCAACATGTTAAGTGCCTTCTACAAGTACTTGAGAATATCAGGGCCTCTACAACCTTCAAAGGACTATTGATTTCTACTGATGCAATCAGAGTATGGCATTGCCAGGAGTACCAATCAAGAGATGTGTTATCCCTGGGGCTAACCAATGCTTTGTGGTGTGGATTTTGTAGACATATCTCCCTAAACATTTGCCCAACTTGTGTCCAGTCTACATTTCCGTGCAAGATGTATCTATATGAGCAACATTAGTACAACCTCCATAAGTCTATTTAGACAATGTACACTTAATTAAGTGACCACTGTTGATTTCTTTCCTGTGTGACATGAGTGTTCCCATGTCACCTTCTTCAAGCTACTGTACTTCTCCCAGCAACATGGCTGGGTTATTTGGCCATCATTTCTTCATGATGTGGAACTGGATATATGAAGATAAGCTGTATGCATGACCTTGTGTGGGATCTGTGTAAATGAACTTGGCGTTGCCCTACTATTGTATGACAACAGGTAACTGAGGAATGCTACATGAGGCAAACCATTGGAGGTTATAAGGTCTCCTACTTGTTCAATGGGTACTGTGTTTACACAACATCAGCCATGCAATTTGAGTCATCTGTGATTCAGAATTTCCTGTGGGCAAATGTTGACAGTTCGTGAAGCATGCATGCATATGGTGGGAGAAGTGTTAGAGCCACTTTGCTGAAGCTTGTGGCTACTGTACGTCATGGAAATGTTTGCTAATCACAGCTCTTGTTCAAGTGTGATCAGGAACATGTAGTGACCCTATTTGTCTTTGTAATTTCAGCATCATCCCAGGCAAGTGAAGGAGAAAGGGCAGAACCAAATGGGGAGGCAGCTGGCCATGGTCCCTCCAGCGAGGGACCCAGTGGCCCGGAAGGTAGGGAAAATGCCACGGAGGACACAGGATCAACTTCATCATCTTTTGATTCTTCCTCCAGTGGCACTCCCTAGTTGTGGCAGAGGTATCAGGATCTGCTCCCGTCTATCCTTGTCTGCCATCCTCACCCAGTTCCATCTCCACCCTCCCTGTTGCTCCCCACCCAGTTGTCCATGCCTGCTCACCCAAGAGGGTGGGAGTCTCCTTCGCCTCAGGCGCCTCACCTCCTGCCCCGTTCACCCTCTGTCCTGAGTGAGAAGGCTATCGACCTCCTGAGAAGGATCTTTGTGGGTCAGATTGCCATTCTGAATGCCATCCAGGTGTAGAGCAGCCAGCTTCCGCAGGGGGTTGCGTACCTGGAAGGCATTCAAAGTGCCATGTCTGGCCTACAGAGATCTTTTCAGGCTCTGGCCTCCTCATTGACAGCAGTCATCCACCCCCACAATCCTCCTCCCTACCACCTACCTCTTCCCCTACCTATCCCGAACACACAGACACATCCGCATGCACCTACCTCAACACATGCAAGCAGCACACATAAACACAGGCACGGCAAGACACACCAGCACACATGCACTCAACAGGCACTCTCACAGACCATAACAACCACCATTCCCACAGACACTACCCCCAATGGCCCACGCACTACAAGCGCCATACCCACAGACACCACAACAACACCCAGTGACACATCCACCACACCAACCATACCCCCAGACACCACCCCCAAACACAGACACCACATCGACCATAAGGCCCCATGTCAGGTTTTTTATGGTTCCTAGTTATGTTGGATTGCTTAAAGGGCTCTTTTTTATTTCAGACACCAACCCAACACCCACACGCAGAGCCACCACTCCCACATCAACCAGCACCTCCACCTCACAGCCCCCCAAGAAACACAAATACCCACACTCACACACACAACAGACAACACCCAAACCCAAGTATACCTCAGACATGAACACACCAGCAGCATCAACACCCACAGGCAAGACAACTACTCCCTCAACCTCCCAAACACCAATCCCTTCCAAAGACCCTACCCGTTTTCCCAAGGAAAGTTTCCTTTTTGACCTTGCCCCTTCTCCTGTGACCTTCACCCCCTCCCAAACCCAAGAGGACCCCACCCACATCCCAACCCATCCCTTTCACATCCATGCCCTCCCGTCATACCTACCCCCCTCCAAGCACCAATACCCTTCCCACCCTGAAGAAGCCCACCCCTCCTAATGAGAAAACCACCCTTACTAAAAAAAAACCACCTTACAAACCCACCCATCCCAAATCCAACCCCACCCAAGAATGAACACTGAGGTGTCTGGATGCCCACTTGATGCCCCTTCCTGTGGATGCTCTCTGACAGTGATTGGAGTCAAGCTGGAGCACAATAATGTGTGTGGTCTGACAATTGGACTGGCCAATGGCCTTTGCTCTTTTATCATTTCCAATCAATAAACCCACATTGTTGTTTTTTGCATACAAATTTGTCCTGCCATTACTTTTCTACCTTTTTGTTGTTCCTGAGTAATTTGTGTTGGATGCCTAGAGTGGTGTGTGGTTCACCCTAATTTCTGATCCATTTGCTGTGGTTGGCAAGATCTGACTTTGTGGGCAGTGCTGGTGTCACCCAGGGCCAGGGTACATGTTCGTGATATGGATATGTGGGTGGTAATCCCGTTGGGGGGGAGGGTCATTGCATTGTCTTATGTTTAATATGGTAAGTATTTCATCTTGGGTTGGCCAATGTCAGCATGTTTTGTGTTAGATTTGTCCCCCTGATGTAGATTGTACATTTGTCTCATGTATGCAAGCTAGAGTTTTAGAGGGTGTTTAGTTGTGCTACCTTCCTTTACATTTGACTGACCATATGTCCATTTTGATGTGTGTACCTTCCAGCTACTTCATCTAAATGTGTGATCCACGCTATTGCTGATAAATTTGCTTTCTTGACTTCCACTTACACATTTTGCAGATTGGCATGCCACTTGGCTCTACTCTTGGTTGCCCCGGAGATACATAAAGGCCAGTTCCGGTGCACATTTTGTTTTAGGGGCATGTGCAAAGTGAAATGTGTCCCAGGGCAGTATCCGCCCAGGGGTGCCCATGATGCTCCTGTCCCTATTCTGCAGGTAATGTTTACATTGTGAGCTTTGGATCTTTGTCTCACAAAATATTGTGCATCCCATTGACCTTCCATTGTGTTGCAATGTAGGTGATATGTGTGGGCGGGTCTATTACTGAGATATTACATGGAAGGGATGTCTGTGTTAAATGGCACATCCATACATATGTGTCTTTGTTAGACTTTTCTTCCTTGGCGTGGTCTCCCTTAACTTTTTTGCCTCTGTTCCCCAGGTTGTTGATGTGTGCTGGACTTTACTGTTTTTGTTACTCTGGGCACTTTACCACTGCTAACCAGTGCTAACGTGCAAGTGCTCCTTTACAAAATGTGTATGTAATTGGCTTGTCCATGATTGGCATATTTGATTCACTAGTAAGTCCCTAGTAAAGTGCAATAGGGGTGCCAGGGCCTCTAATTTAAATGCTATTAGTGGGCCTGCAGCACTGGTTGTGCCACCCACATAAGTAGCTTTGTAATCATGTCTCAGACCTGCCATTGCAGTGTCTGTGTGTGCAGTTTTAACTGTAAATTCGACTTGGCAAGTGTACCCACTTGCCAGTCCTAAACCTTCCCTTTTTTACATGTCAGACACCTCTAAGGTAGGCCCTAGATAGCCCCAAGGGCAGGGTGCAGTGTATGGTTAAGGTAGGACATATAGTAATGTGTAAAGTTGATTTTAAGGTTGTGTGTTTGAAAATGCCACTTTTAGAAAGTGAGCATTTTCTTGCTTATACCATTTCTGTGACTCTGCCTGTTTGTGGATTTCCTGCCTGGGTCAGTTTGACAGTTGGGCTGGTTGCACCTCACACTAGACAGTGACGCAAAGGGAGCTGGGGTGTAGTCTGCATTTCCTGATGAGCCATCTGTGCTAGGAGGGGGAAGGAGTGGTCACTTACACCTGAAAGGGCTGTGCCTGTCCTCATACAATGCAGTCTCCAACCCCCTGGTAGTGTCTGGGGCCTGACCTGGGCAAGGCAGGATTTCACATTCAAAAGAGACTTTACTTTGAAGTAGGTCTACTTCAAAGGAGAAATTGGGTATAAGAAGGGCACCCAAAACCACAGACTTTAGAACACTTCCGGAAACAAGAGGAACCTCTGCCTGAAGAAGAGCTGCCCTGCTTGTGACTGTGCTTTGTGGAGCTAACCCGCAGTTGCTGCTTCTGCCAGAGTAAGTGGGCAAAGACTGGACTTTGTGTGCCTTCCATCTTGAGAAGAAATCTCCAAGACTTGATTTAGAACTTGCCTCCTGGTGTTTGAAGACTCAGGGACAGCAAAGACTTCTCTCTGCCAGCACTTGGAGTCTCTGGAGAGACTCCTACTCTGCCCTGTGGTGCCCATCCAGTTCCTGGGACCCTGAAAGGAGAAGCTGGCAGCCCAAGAGTGAGAAATCCACGCACAGAGTGCCAGGCGGGGAAAAGATCAATGTGACTCCGATCTGCAGCTGAAGAATGGACGCGCCGCCGGTTCTGTGGCTGGAAATCGACGCTCACCGGAAACGCCGCCGAAGAATTGACGCAATGAGCTGGAGAAATGACGACGCATCGCAAGCCCTTTTTGACGCACACTCATTTCCGCGCTAACAGTGTTAGTGTGTGTTTTAACCTACATAAAGACTCTTTTTGCTTTTTAATTGATAACTTGACTTGTGTATTGTGGATTTTTGTCGTTTTGGTCTTGTTTTGTTTAGATAAATATTTCCTATTTTTCTAAACCTATGTTGTGTCATTTTGTATTGTTTTCATTAAGTTACTGTGTGTGTTGGTACAAATACGTTACCCCTAACACTCTGAAGTTAAGCCTGCTGCTCGTGCCAAGCTACCAAGGGGGAAAGCAGGGGTTAGCTGAGGGTGATTCTCTTTTACGCTGACTAGAGTGATGGTCCTTGCTTGGACAGGGGGTAACCTGACTGCCAACCAAAGACCCCATTTCTAACAGTCTTCAATCTCAGGACTGTCCATGGCATGTGTGCAATGTGAGGGTGTCAGTTTAATTATGTATGATGTTGATGTGGTATTCCTGTTGTATGACAGAATGTTCTGTACACTTCATTTTCCCTGACACTGGGATAAGCAGACGTGTGTTTCTCTGGAGTGTGGTGGTGCATTTGTTGTGAACAACTCCGACCCGGGACACAATGACAAGTGTACTTGGTTCACGTAGCGAGAGCCACATGGGTGTTTCCTTGTCACCTTCTTCAGGCTACTATACTTCTGTCAGCAGCATGGCAGGATTATTTTTGCATCATATCTTCCTCTATGGGACTGCATGCATTGTAATACGGTGGTCCGACCACCAAGTCAACTGTGGTCGCACCGCCACCGCCGCCATTGAGGTCCACGGACCGCCAAACTCGTAATAAGGCCCCATGTCAGGTTTTTTATGGTTCCTAGTTATGTTGGATTGCTTAAAGGGCTCTTTTTTATTTTAGAATTTTTTGGGAGGGCTTTTTGGATAATATTTTTCCAGTTGTTGGTGGATTACTATTTTTGACTATGTGCATACAGAGGAAGAACTGCAGCTACCCAACCATAAGTATTTTTATTTCGTTTATTTTGGGTGGGGAATGCCATATTTTATTGTTCGTATAAGTATCATGTGATTGTTATTTGGAATTGTGTGGTTTATGTGTTGTAATTATTTTATGTGGTGGAATGAGTTTGTTTTTTAGCTGGTGATGGCTGTATTTTGTGTTTAAATAATTAACATATCATTTTATTATCTTAGTCTTCATTAACATTAGAGTTCCATTTTTAGATTGATGTATTTAAAACAAGAAGTGTTAGTAATGTTGGTTTAGATTGCTTGATTTTTGGCTATTATTTCAAAGAAATCCACTCCTTTGTTATGAAGATTTTGACTAGGTTTGGCCTTGCCTAGTGTGGATTGGAAGGCATTGTGGGGGTCATTCTGACTCCCGCCGGCCGCGGTAACCGCAGGGCCGGCGGGAGCCGCCAGAATACCGCTGCGCGGTCAGAAGACCGCCGCGGTTATTCTGGGTTTCCCGCTGGGCTGGCGGGCGACCGCCAGAAGGCCGCCCGCCAGCCCAGCGGGAAACACCCTTCCATGAGGATGCCGGCTCCGAATGGAGCCGGCGGAGTGGAAGGGGTGCGACGGGTGCAGTTGCACCCGTCGCGATTTTCAGTGTCTGCATGGTAGACACTGAAAATCTTTGTGGGGCCCTGTTAGGGGGCCCCTGCAGTGCCCATGCCATTGAACATTGCCAAAACGAACTCCATATTTATACTTTGGCGTTAGACCCATCTAGTGCCAAAGTTCATGGAGTTTGCGTCATTTTTTAGCGTGGACACCTTCCTTGCGTTAATGATATGCAAGGTAGGCGTTCCCGTCTAAAAAATGACTCCAAGGCATGTGCGCTGTATTTATACTCCCGGGCAAAAATGACGCCCGGGAGTGGGTGGGTCCAAAAAAATGACATTCAGCCGCTTTTGCGCCGTTTTTTAGCGCCTGGTCAGGGCAGGCGTTAAGGGACCTGTGGGCTCGGAAGGAGCCCAGAGGTGCCCTCCCATGCCCCCAGGGACACCCCCTGCCACCCTTGCCCACCCCAGGAGGACACCCAAGGATGGAGGGACCCACCCCTGGGACATTCAGGTAAGTGCTGGTAAGTATATATATATATTTTTTTTTGTGGCATAGGGGGGCCTAATTTGTGCCCCCCTACATGCCACTATGCCCAATGACCATGCCCAGGGGACATAAGTCCCCTGGGCATGGCCATTGGGCAAGGGAGCATGACTCCTGTCTTTGCTAAGACAGGAGTCATGTCAATGGGGGTTGGGAGTCAAAAAAAATGGCGCAAATCGGGTTGAGGCGAAAATTTTGCCTCAGCCTGACTTGCCCCATTTTTGGACGTCCAATTTTCCCCAACGCCAGCGCTGCCTGGTGTACATCATTTTTTTTAACGCACACCAGGCAGCTCCGCCGGCTAACGCCGGCTAACATCATTGTATAAATACGGCGCCCGCATGGCGCTTCAGAATGGCGTTAGCCGGCGTTAACTTTTTCGACGCACAACTGCAGTTGTGCGTCGAAAAGTATAAATATGGCCCTAAGTCTTTTCGAAATAGTCCTTTAGGGGGCTTAATTTGTCCTTGTTTTGTCGGTAAAAAGGGCTTTCTATTAGTAAATTGTAGAGGTTACCTCTGTAACCGGGACATAGGCTAGTGCTGTAATTTGTTATTATAAGGGAAAATTGACTGTTTGTGGAATAATCTACACTTAGTGCAGATTGTTGGAGGTGGGTCCATATGCTTTGATTGAAATGAATTAGTAGGCATCAAACCGCCAGGCTTTTTGCTCCGGTTTCCCCGCCACGAAAACCCTGGCGGTAACACACCTGGCAATAGTAATAACCATTCCTGTTGTCGGCACACTCATTCCCATATGTCCACACACTTGCAGACACACCCCCATACTTGCAAACACCCCTTCCAACCATACGCATACATCCAGACACCCCCACCCAACCGAATATGAACAGACACAAACCCCCACTCATCAACACACTACCTGACATACACCTCCACTCGCTCGCACGCGCCCATACAAACACCCCTACCTGCATGCATCCGAATACACACACCTACCTACTCTTACCCCGACACAACCCCTCCCCTCTGCTTCCATTGAGACACACACACTCTCCATGCACACATACATACACGCACTCACGCACTCCCATACCGCTACACATACACGCACACATCACACATATGCACACAACACCCCCCTCGTGTCCACACACTTGCAGACACCCCCCACTGGACCGCACGCATACATACAAATACCGCCACTCACTCTCACACATACGCACCCCTCTCCGCATTCATACACATACACATCCGTGTCTTCCAAAAAGACCGCCAGTGACATAATGAAAGGCTGTATATTTATTTAAAGGTGACAGTCTTTTTGTTTCCAATATTTGTGTCTTTGATATAAGTAAACATAAATATTTTTAACAACAGTATTTGTGTTCCCCATATTTATCATTTTACTAGTTAAGTATAGGGGTCAATCCTTTTGTTACCAATATTTTGTTCCTGATTTTTTTATGTGTCGGTATTGTATGCATTGATATTATGTCAATGATCCGCAACTTTCAACTGCACTATGGTTTTCTGAGGCAGATTCGCTAAGACTAGGCCCAAGTCATTCTGGCCCTCATTATGACATTGGTGGTAAAAACCGCCTACCGCCACGGCGACGGGCACCAAAAGACCGTCGCCGCGGCTACCAGCCATCCGCCATAATATGACCACATCTGGATTTCCACCAGAAGGATGGCAGAAATCCAACTGTGGCCATGCCGGCAGACAGTGGTAAGGTGGCGCTGCTGCCAGCAGCAGCACCAATGCCATTAGACCGCCGCCAGCTGTATTATGAGAATTAATACAGCCTGGCGGTGTTCTGCTGGCGGACGCTGCTGCTGGCGGACGCTGCTGCTGGCGGCAGTGCCCCGTCCCGTCTCCTGCCAGAGGACCCCTGGACACAGGTAAGTGGGTGCTCCAACAGGGGAGGGGGGTGTTGTGTGTGTGTGTAGGGTGTGTGTGTGTGTGTGTCTGTGCGTGCATGTATGCGGGTGTGTGTTGCGTGTTGTATGTGTGTGCATGTTTGGGGGTGTGGGTGCGTGTATGTTGAGTTGCATGAATGCGTGTCTGCGTGTATGTATGTAAGTGTGTGCAGATGTGTGTGTGTATGGATGTATGCATGCGTGGGTGAATGTGGGAATGGGTGTGTGTGCCTGTGTGAAGAGAGGGGTGTGTATGAAGGGGGTTCTGGAGAGGAAGGGGGAACTTGTGGAGGGGGAGGAGGGTGGGGAAGATCCCTATCAGTGACAGGGAAGGGATTCCCTGTCACTGATAGTGCCTACCACCATGGTTTTCTTGGTGGTAAGGAATCCACGAAAACCATGGCGGTAGGCGGGGTCATAATCCCGCAGGCGGTCAAGTGACGGCCACCGGGCTGAAGATTGATGTCTCCAGCCCAGCGGCCGTTACCGCAGTGGCGTTCGGTGCAGTACATTAGCAGTTTGGCTTCTGCCAAACCGCCGATGTCATAATATGAAGGAAAGTACCGCCAGCCTGTTGGCAGTACTTTCCTCCATATTACCGCCCACCGCCGGGGTCATAATGACCCCCTCTGTTTGCCCCAGATTGGCCAAGGAGGGTGTGGTATCCAGACTTTCTGTGCTTCTTACTTTGACCCTTTGCAGCCGCCTGCTGCCCTGGTTGGCCTTCACTCCTAATCGGGGGGATGTATCTCCAAGGCCTCCTCCATCATGCCTGGAAATTCAGCAGAGACACCTAAGTTGTTTTAAGTTAATTCTGAAGGTGGTGACCATTATCTTGTCGGATCGTCACACCTCCACAAAATCTGTGTATACTGAGACATAGAGCAGGTTTGTATTATGGTGCATAAACAACAATGTGGACCCTTTACAAGCTAGATTGTCACAGATTCTACAGTTCACACACTCCCTGGCTCAAAGAGTGGGTGCTGTTGGCACTGTAAAAGAGCACTTGTCTTAGTTGCCAGAACTCCCCTGTCTCCTAGATCAACTGTCCTTGTTCAAATCCCCAATTCTAATGAGATCCCTAAAGGGTTCACCAATTTGTATCCTCTAACCCCTTTTGTTATGCTCCTTGACCGTATCAAACACATTAAAGTAGCTCAGCGGTTCCCAACCTGTGGTCCGCGGTCCCGCATGTGTCTGTGACACATTCTCAGGGGTCTGCAGGCCTGGGCCGGGAGGAAGGCATTTCTCCATCTAGGTTCTCTGGACAGAAATGTGCCTGTTTTTATATTTATTACTTCCCTTGTGCAGCAGTTTTAAAAGCACTGCAAAGTTCCTTGTGCACCCAGCAGCATTCTGGCAAAATAAAAGCGTCAGGATATCTCTGGTGATTAATGTACCTGCTGGAGAGAAATAAAGGTTTGTCTAGTGGCAGTTTTGACTCATCTAAGGTTGCGCAGATGGTTAATATGCCTGCTGCAAAGAAAGTGTATCACAGAAAGAACAGTATTTTATGTGCATAGCACAGTGGGTTACTGCTTTTGTCACAGAGATTCTTTTGTTACTGCACAATTCATTAGTTACAGTCATAATCTAGCACAGTGAGCTATGAACTGCCATCAGAGAGCTGCATGAAAACTGCATGGCACAATTTAGAAAGTTATGTTTGTTCCCAGTCTTTGATTATCCTTATGCCCCTAAAAAGGTTTGTTTTTGTAAAAATGCATCCTTATTATTGAAGTCAATACTAACCACTGTTATGTTCTGAATCCTGAGTTTGTGCTTCTCCAGACCAAACACGCTTAAAAAATGCCTACCAGTGTGGATGACATGTGAAGCCTACACCTTGTAGTCCCCTGTAAAGTGCTCTGACACCCTACACTTGTATAAGACGTGCTATAAAACACATGAATTACATGTGACAGAGAGGCTATGGAGAGATGAGAGGTCCTTATGGGTTTGCCAGATCTTATTTACCTAAAAATTAAAAACAGAAATCACTGGGTAAATGTAGAATCTGACTTGAGGATTCAGCTTTCCTAAATAAAACCAAACATTGAAAAGTTAGTTGCCGAGATGCAGCGCCAACCTTCCCATTAAAATTATTTTCAATTTTTGCATCTTTTTTAATATAAAATAATTATATCTTTAGTAAGTCGAGTATTTGTTTGGTGTGTATTTTTTGTGAATTTCTGTTTTAATGTTTCAAATTTAAATCTTACAAAGTGCTTGATGGCCCCCGCTTCCAGCAGTGAGTCAGTTGGGGTCCTTTGAAGTCAAAAGGTTAGGAGCCACTGGAGTAAATTAACAACTTTTTGTTGGGTACTGTGGCAGTAGGAAGGAAAAAGTGGTTCAGAAGAGGACGTTATGCCACTGCATCATACTTGTAATGCTCTTGCAAAAAAGGAGTCGCCTGAGGGGTTTAGAGCCCATCCCAACAGAGCAAAGTCATTATTTTCTGCCCTTGCAAGAGGTGTTTCTGTTGCAGAGACTTACAAGCTGGCGACGTGGTCCTCCTTATACACCTTTGCCTAGCACTACTGCTTGGATTCGGAGGTGCTATGGAATGGACACTTTGCGAGACCTGTGCTGCAAGATTTCCTTCTGTATTGTTTCATCATCCCTTCTATGGGAGGTAATGCCTTGAAAATCTGTTCAACAGTACAGCAGGTGAGTAATCTGCAGGTAGAAGTGTCCATCAGAAGAAAAAGTTACTTACTTTCGGTAACAATCTTTCTGGTGGTTACTCTGGCTACATGCAGATTCCTCATCAATCAAACCCACCTCCCCGCTTGATCGATGTAGTACAGGGAAACGATTAATGTCCCTTTTAGAGTTTGGACTGCACTACTTCTAATTGATGTTGCTTGCCTCGAAGACTTGGAAAAAATAAATGGAAACTGGCATTATTGCTCTGGAGTGGGTGCTGTATGGTTTCAGTGACATCATCCAACACCACTTCTGGTGTCAGTATGAAGTTATTACCCCCTACTAGCATGTTAGAGCTGTGAAGTTTCCAGATCCAGTCTGCCACCTAGGATTATTCAACAGGTGAATAGAGCATCCTCCAGAAAGATTGTTACTAAAGGTAGGTAACTTTTTATTATACTATTTCATTTTTTTTTAAAAGTATTTTTGTTTACAAAATGAAGACATATATATAGTCCTGTAACAGTGTAATACGCCCTGTCGGAACGTACAATGAACTGGGGCCGATAGGACGGTGCCCCAAGGGGACGGTAAAGGAAATCACGTGCCGATGTCAGCACGTTCAAAAGAATAACCTGGAAGAAGAAATGGCGGAGGAGGAGGAGAAGAGGCGTACGTATGAGAAGGATGTCGGGGAGGACTCCGGAGGAGATTGTGAAGAGCCCGAGACTCAGGAAGCAGAGGCAGGAGCCTCCTACAACGTCGGGGGAGACGCAGATCCAGCCGACGAGTGGAGCGCACGAGGAGAGCAGAAGACTCGACCAAAGGAGGTCAAGGAAGGGGACATGTTCGAGCGCACTGGAGAAGACAAAAACCAGAAGTGCCAGGAAAACCAAACTGCTAAAAAGACCAAAGGACCCCAATTTCGGGACCCAGAGCCCGCCACATCCCAGGAGGGACGTGGATAGCCCAGGTTTGTGACTGTATTCAAGGCTCTGCTACCAGATTACTCAAAAGGGGGAAAAGTAAGTGGGGAATGGTAACACAGGGAGAAGGGGAAGGGGCCCTGCAATAAAAATAAAAAGGGCAGCTACAAGGAGTATTGAGCTCATATGAAACGCAAGTTTGATGGGAGCACATACACGCCTACAATATTTGTGAGCACAATCTTAAGTGAATACATACTAAAGAATTACCTTAATCACTAGACCCTCACCTCCACTCCCCACTATAGATAGCTGTGAAATAAAATATACCTATCACCAGAACAATCCACTTACCTCTCGCCACTGTAGCTTCTGTTCTTTCCTAATGCTCCTTTGTGATGGTGTCGCAACTGCGAGGTCCATCTGGAAGATACAAGAATGACTTTAATTAAAAGGAATAGAAAGAAGAAACTGATAAACAGAAAGAACAATACAAGCACATAAAGGACTGTTAGAGGGACACCATTAAGAAGTGTGGATAGTGCATAAACACCAATAAATATCCTTTTTGTCTTGGGAACAAACTCACGCGAGTCTATCTGGTTCACAGCTTATAATGTCTAAAGGAAAATAAGACCCTCCCTGGAGGCATTAAAGACCGCCCTAGAATAACCCGCTACATTTTGGTGTCAGAAGTGGGATTTTCCCTACATATGAAAACGGGACCATGGAGGAGAAACCCACCTTGGAGGACATGATCAGCCAACTCGCTGAGGGTTAAAGACATTTACAATTATTATGGGAAGAGCAGTTAAGGGAAGCTCGAACCGATAGGGTGATGTTGCAGACTGCCCCCAAAATTCAAGCCACCATTATAGCGAACAACCAGTTGGTCCACTGGAGACCAATTGGAGACAACGATACAAAAGCTGACTGATACCATAGATACCGCACAGGTCCATCCGAATGTACCTAGTTCAGTTCTGTTTTACAGATGTTTCAGGAAGAGGAAGACCCTGATGCCTTCTTTACTAAATTACAGAGAAAGGGAGGGAGGCACCTGTGCGCCATGAGAGGTACATAAACCTGAGAAAACATTTGGCGGCATTTCAAGCAAGCCCCTATACCATGCTGCTCCCTGCTGATGATGGGCTAAACCCAGAAACACGTGTACAGGGATAAACAGCACTTGCTGCGCCTACAGAGGTGAAAGACTTTATTACTTTCGGAATGGACTACGAATTCAACTGCATTTACCATGATGCATTGGGGTTGGACTTTGTTGCTGGAGTGTAGGCAGTGTGCTCCCTTTCTTTGTAATTTTGTCTTTGGACGGCTCCCTTGAGCCACGGCTGACGAGCCTTGGGAGGCACCTGTGCGCCATGAGAGGTACATAAACCTGAGAAAACATTTGGCGGCATTTCAAGCAAGCCCCTATACCATGCTGCTCCCTGCTGATGATGGGCTAAACCCAGAAACACGTGTACAGGGATAAACAGCACTTGCTGCGCCTACAGAGGTGAAAGACTTTATTACTTTCAGAATGGACTACGAATTCGACTGCATTTACCATGATGCATTGGGGTTGGACTTTGTTGCTGGAGTGTAGGCAGTGTGCTCCCTTTCTTTGTAATTTTGTCTTTGGACGGCTCCCTTGAGCCACAGCTGACGAGCCTTGGGAGGCACCTGTGCGCCATGAGAGGTACATAAACCTGAGAAAACATTTGGCGGCATTTCAAGCAAGCCCCTATACCATGCTGTTCCCTGCTGATGATGGGCTAAACCCAGAAACACGTGTACAGGGATAAACAGCACTTGCTGCGCCTACAGAGGTGAAAGACTTTATTACTTTCGGAATGGACTACGAATTCGACTGCATTTACCATGATGCATTGGGGTTGGACTTTGTTGCTGGAGTGTAGGCAGTGTGCTCCCTTTCTTTGTAATGTTGTCTTTGGACGGCTCCCTTGAGCCACGGCTGACGAGCCTTGGGAGGCACCTGTGCGCCATGAGAGGTACATAAACCTGAGAAAACATTTGGCGGCATTTCAAGCAAGCCCCTATACCATGCTGCTCCCTGCTGATGATGGGCTAAACCCAGAAACACGTGTACAGGGATAAACAGCACTTGCTGCGCCTACAGAGGTGAAAGACTTTATTACTTTCGGAATGGACTACGAATTCGACTGCATTTACCATGATGCATTGGGGTTGGACTTTGTTGCTGGAGTGTAGGCAGTGTGCTCCCTTTCTTTGTAATTTTGTCTTTGGACGGCTCCCTTGAGCCACGGCTGACGAGCCTTGGGAGGCACCTGTGCGCCATGAGAGGTACATAAACCTGAGAAAACATTTGGCGGCATTTCAAGCAAGCCCCTATACCATGCTGCTCCCTGCTGATGATGGGCTAAACCCAGAAACACGTGTACAGGGATAAACAGCACTTGCTGCGCCTACAGAGGTGAAAGACTTTATTACTTTCGGAATGGACTACGAATTCGACTGCATTTACCATGATGCATTGGGGTTGGACTTTGTTGCTGGAGTGTAGGCAGTGTGCTCCCTTTCTTTGTAATTTTGACTTTGGACGGCTCCCTTGAGCCACGGCTGACGAGCCTTGGGAGGCACCTGTGCGCCATGAGAGGTACATAAACCTGAGAAAACATTTGGCGGCATTTCAAGCAAGCCCCTATACCATGCTGCTCCCTGCTGATGATGGGCTAAACCCAGAAACACGTGTACAGGGATAAACAGCACTTGCTGCGCCTACAGAGGTGAAAGACTTTATTACTTTCGGAATGGACTACGAATTCGACTGCATTTACCATGATGCATTGGGGTTGGACTTTGTTGCTGGAGTGTAGGCAGTGTGCTCCCTTTCTTTGTAATTTTGTCTTTGGACGGCTCCCTTGAGCCACGGCTGACGAGCCTTGGGAGGCACCTGTGCGCCATGAGAGGTACATAAACCTGAGAAAACATTTGGCGGCATTTCAAGCAAGCCCCTATACCATGCTGCTCCCTGCTGATGATGGGCTAAACCCAGAAACACGTGTACAGGAATAAACAGCACTTGCTGCGCCTACAGAGGTGAAAGACTTTATTACTTTCGGAATGGACTACGAATTCGACTGCATTTACCATGATGCATTGGGGTTGGACTTTGTTGCTGGAGTGTAGGCAGTGTGCTCCCTTTCTTTGTAATTTTGTCTTTGGACGGCTCCCTTGAGCCACGGCTGACGAGCCTTGGGAGGCACCTGTGCGCCATGAGAGGTACATAAACCTGAGAAAACATTTGGCGGCATTTCAAGCAAGCCCCTATACCATGCTGCTCCCTGCTGATGATGGGCTAAACCCAGAAACACGTGTACTGGGATAAACAGCACTTGCTGCGCCTACAGAGGTGAAAGACTTTATTACTTTCGGAATGGACTACGAATTCGACTGCATTTACCATGATGCATTGGGGTTGGACTTTGTTGCTGGAGTGTAGGCAGTGTGCTCCCTTTCTTTGTAATTTTGTCTTTGGACGGCTCCCTTGAGCCACGGCTGACGAGCCTTGGGAGGCACCTGTGCGCCATGAGAGGTACATAAACCTGAGAAAACATTTGGCGGCATTTCAAGCAAGCCCCTATACCATGCTGCTCCCTGCTGATGATGGGCTAAACCCAGAAACACGTGTACAGGGATAAACAGCACTTGCTGCGCCTACAGAGGTGAAAGACTTTATTACTTTCGGAATGGACTACGAATTCGACTGCATTTACCATGATGCATTGGGGTTGGACTTTGTTGCTGGAGTGTAGGCAGTGTGCTCCCTTTCTTTGTAATTTTGTCTTTGGACGGCTCCCTTGAGCCACGGCTGACGAGCCTTGGGAGGCACCTGTGCGCCATGAGAGGTACATAAACCTGAGAAAACATTTGGCGGCATTTCAAGCAAGCCCCTATACCATGCTGCTCCCTGCTGATGATGGGCTAAACCCAGAAACACGTGTACAGGGATAAACAGCACTTGCTGCGCCTACAGAGGTGAAAGACTTTATTACTTTCGGAATGGACTACGAATTCGACTGCATTTACCATGATGCATTGGGGTTGGACTTTGTTGCTGGAGTGTAGGCAGTGTGCTCCCTTTCTTTGTAATTTTGTCTTTGGACGGCTCCCTTGAGCCACGGCTGACGAGCCTTGGGAGGCACCTGTGCGCCATGAGAGGTACATAAACCTGAGAAAACATTTGGCGGCATTTCAAGCAAGCCCCTATACCATGCTGCTCCCTGCTGATGATGGGCTAAACCCAGAAACACGTGTACAGGGATAAACAGCACTTGCTGCGCCTACAGAGGTGAAAGACTTTATTACTTTCGGAATGGACTACGAATTCGACTGCATTTACCATGATGCATTGGGGTTGGACTTTGTTGCTGGAGTGTAGGCAGTGTGCTCCCTTTCTTTGTAATTTTGACTTTGGACGGCTCCCTTGAGCCACGGCTGACGAGCCTTGGGAGGCACCTGTGCGCCATGAGAGGTACATAAACCTGAGAAAACATTTGGCGGCATTTCAAGCAAGCCCCTATACCATGCTGCTCCCTGCTGATGATGGGCTAAACCCAGAAACACGTGTACAGGGATAAACAGCACTTGCTGCGCCTACAGAGGTGAAAGACTTTATTACTTTCGGAATGGACTACGAATTCGACTGCATTTACCATGATGCATTGGGGTTGGACTTTGTTGCTGGAGTGTAGGCAGTGTGCTCCCTTTCTTTGTAATTTTGTCTTTGGACGGCTCCCTTGAGCCACGGCTGACGAGCCTTGGGAGGCACCTGTGCGCCATGAGAGGTACATAAACCTGAGAAAACATTTGGCGGCATTTCAAGCAAGCCCCTATACCATGCTGCTCCCTGCTGATGATGGGCTAAACCCAGAAACACGTGTACAGGGATAAACAGCACTTGCTGCGCCTACAGAGGTGAAAGACTTTATTACTTTCGGAATGGACAACGAATTCGACTGCATTTACCATGATGCATTGGGGTTGGACTTTGTTGCTGGAGTGTAGGCAGTGTGCTCCCTTTCTTTGTAATTTTGCCTTCTTTACTAACTTTGAGAGGGTTGCCACATCGGCAAACTGGCCCCAAGATATATGGGGACAATATGGTGCAACTCTATTGACTGCAACCCTACAAGCCGCATACCAGATGGTAAATCCGGGAGGGACAACTCCGTATGGGAATATTAAGAAGGCTATTCTGCAACGAGTAAGGTTTGACACCGAATATTACTGTATAAGATTTCGAAAATCCAAATGGACACCTATGGAAAATCCCAGAGCCCTCTATTATAGGGTTCAGGATCTAGACCTAAAATGGTTGAATCCCATGGGTACTTCAAAGGAAGAAGTTATACAAATAATATTATTGTAACTGTTTCTAGAAGCACTACTGGTACACACACGGAATTGGATCAAACAACACCCAAACATCACAGCAACCTCTGATATGGAGCTTGCATATGCTTATCATAGAGCTCCCGATTTTAGAGTGACCCCACTTAAAGGACCAAATGTAGCAGCCAAAAGCATCAGTTCCATGCCAAAATCTTGTACTGAATGACCCGGAGGGTTTTCCCAGTTTGCGCTTTGCAGAAAAATAACTAATCAAACCCCACAGTGTTATCACTGTGCAGAATGGGGTCACATTGCACGCAACTGTCACCATAAGTTGCCCAAGCCTGAACCCATGGAAATAGGAGTGACTAGAGGCAGGATTTTATGTACAGATGGGAAGATACCACAGTACATCAAAAGAATGTCAGTAAACAATATACCCATTATGGCACTAGTCGACTCTGGATGTAATCAATCGGTGATCAAGGCCGACTTACTGTCTAAGGATCAATGGCGGCACGGAGAAACAGTGACCATATGTTTTATACATGGAGACAGTAAGCAACATCCGATAGCAGAGATTAGTTAAAAGTGGAGAAGATGGGGAGAAAATCTTAGAGTAGGTAAAGTACCTCATCTAGTGGAGGAATTGATCATAGGAACTGACTATCACGGCTTCCATAAATTCACTTGAAAGCATAAAAGAAGACAACAGTATAGATCCTTGGTTTCAGGAAGCCCCTTTTTCCACATTTCAATTGGAACAGGTAAGGGAAAACCGAAATTAAGCAGAAAAACGAAAAGAGAGCAAAAAAGAAAATGCCAAACCTGTGTCAAAACCAACCCTCTTTCTTTGTTCCCCACAGAGAAGGGTGTCTTATCAAGTCCACCGCCCTTCAGAGTATGTCAAAGATAAGACCCCACGTTGAAACACGCCTCGGCTTCTGCTGTTACAGAATCAACGGGTCAGGTGGATCCTCATTTTCTTATACAAAACGGACTGTTATGTAGGATCGTTCACCATAATAACGTACAAAATACTCAATTAGTGGTACCCACCCCATATCGAATACAGGTACTCCATCTAGCTCATAGTAAGGTTGGGGGAGGACATAATGGGTGAGAAAAAAACAAAGAATATCTCCTACGTTGTTTCTATTGACCTGGGGTATTTTCCGACATACGCAAATTCTGGGCGCAGTGTCCCAAGTGTCAACTCTTTAACCCCGGGGATAGTCCAAAAGGCACCCCTCTACCCATTATTGACGTCCCTTCTTCTAGAGTAGGAATGGATTTAGTAGGACCATTAACTCCCTCCTCGCATGGGTATCTTTATATTTTAGTCCTCGTAGATTATGCTACTTGTTAGCATGGCCACTAAAAGTGTGGCACATGCTTTGATCAGGTTTGTTACCAGAGTAGGATTTCCAAAAGAGTTACTGACGGACCATGGTACACCTTTTATGTTCCGCCTTATGTCTCAAATATGCCAACTACTTGGAGTAAAACACATTTGCACCTCTGTATATCACATACACACAGACGGGCTGGTACAAAGGTACAAACAAACACTCAAAACACTCCTAAAAAAAAACAATATTGGTCTCAGGAAGAGATTGGGACAAGAAGTTACCGCTGGTCCTGTATGCCATTTGAACTCACATTCAGGCTTCAACTGGACATAGCCGTTTTGAATTCAATAACCTGTTTTAATTTAAACAATTAGGGTATGATTTTTTTTTTCAAACAAAGTGAATGTCATAAATAAGTTTCAATACATACATTTTTGGTGTAATTGTTATTACATAATAAATATAAGCATTTTACTTTAGTGTTTTTTTTTTAAATCTTAAAGAAATATATTATAAGTTTTGGCAAATCAAATATTGAATGGACAATTAAGCTAATAGTGTAAAGGTACTACTCACAATTTTTCACATACCATTTACCATTTATTTACCATTTATTTAATTGTTGTTAGCCTATCCGGCCATAACAATAATCACACAATAAATATCAATCCATCACACTCGATAAAAATCACATTAAATAAAACATCTCAGTAAAGAGAGAAACTGTGCTTGAGTTTTTGATTTAACATGTGCCGAAATGTATCCGATTTGCCCTACATTATCGTGAAACCTAATATAGCCATAATTTACATAAAAACTTAACTTATTCTAAAAAACATTACAAATCTAATATTTAAATATCTTGTTCTGGGGCAAATCGTTTGGGACCTTGCAGTGCCTGCCAACCGTTTAATAGAAACCCGAGGCCTAACCCAGTTTTACACCACCCTGCACCAATTTCCCAAGCTAGATAGCTACGGGATAACATAGGCAGTTATGCTTGTGCCAACTGTGGGTGCATTGATGAACGTAACTTCCATGCTTCCAAGATATAAGTTGAGACCTTTGTCACGATGTGTTTCTCGTCTGATCGCATACATAACGCTTCCGCCTCCTTGCACTTCCTAACTCTGTAGGATCTAAAAAGTGGACATAAGTACAATTTGCGGAGTTTAAGCGTAAAGTGACATAATAGAAGGAAGTGGGAAAGTGTTTCCGGGCCACCATGAAGACATGGGCAACATTCTAATCTACCCAGAGGAGCGGGTTGCCATCTGTTGGCCACCGCCGTCACAGGTAGTGTGCCCATACGGAATTTAAAATAGAGAGCCCTTTTTTCCTCCGGATAAATACTGTCTATGAATATTGCTGGTTTAAGCTCTTGGTTAAACAAAATGTACCGCTTAAATAAAGGGCTAAATGACTCGCACATAGTCTCAGTCTTTTGCTCCCAATATGCCTTTTTTATAACAGCTAGGCTGGGCCTTCCGATTTTTTCTGGGTGGAGCCAGAGGTCTTCCTGGCCGATAGCAGCCAGGATAGTTGAAATATGTTTGAACCAGGGCAATTTCCGATAGCTTTGTAGCTTCATGATGTCCTTAAGTACGTCTCTATATGGTTTGAGTGCCTCTTTTGACCAAATACGGATCCAGTATCTTACTGGAGCCAGAGCAATGTAGTCCTCAACCTTTCTCATCTGTAGATCAATTCTTATTGCATTCTTTGGTGTGGCGTTGCCTAAACAAAGTAATCGGCGTAAAAATTTATTCTCGGTTACTTGTATTGATGGAGTCTTTCTGAATCCCCAGATCTCTGCGCTATAAAGTGCTGCGGCTCTTGCTTTTGTTTTGTATGCAAGCAGTGCAGAACTCACGGAATGGTTGTCTGTAGCTTTTGCGAATCTGAGTACTGCTCCAGCTTGTTGGGCCAAGGAAATGCTACTTTTATAGATTTGTGGTTTCCATGTCTGTTTTTCGTCTAGTCTGCAGCCCAGGTAATCGTAAGTAGCCACTCGGGCCAAAGGCTTATTGTTTGCCCTAAAGGTCGATTGCATCGTCTGTTTTTGGTTAAGAATCATAAACTTAGTTTTCCCCTCATTGATTACCATGCTCCTTGAGGTACAAAATGATTCGAAACCCCTAAGTAGTCGATGCATTGCTATCTCCGTTCTTGCCAGTAGTACAGCGTCATCAGCAAAGAGCAGGATAGGTATACTTTCATTGGCTAGTTTTGGCGCATCCAGATTTAATTTCTTCAGGACTTGACTTACTTCGTTTATATAACAATTAAATAAGGTTGGGGCCAAAACACAGCCTTGTTTTACGCCTCGCTCGATTGGAATTTCTGCTGTATAATCATTTCTCGTAGTATATCTGACCCTGGCAGTATTTCCTGTATGCAGTAGAATTAACAGCCTTAAAATTTTTTCCTGTATGCCCATTTCCGACAATAACTGCCATAGTGTTTGGCGGTTTACGCTGTCAAAGGCTGTTTGGAGATCCACAAAGACCAGATATAATGGACAATCTTTAAGGGTGGTGTATTTAGCACAGATCATGTTTAGCTTAAAAAGTTGATCTGTTGTACTTTGGCCTCTCCTAAAACCAGCTTGGTGTGTTGATATTAAATCTCCATCCTCTAGCCATTGGTCTAGGCGCGACTGAATCATTTTGGCAAAAATCTTTCCAACACTATCAAGCAGTGAAATAGGTCTATAATTTGCTCACCATGTCCTGAGGCCCTTTTTTGTGAATTGGAACGATTATTGATTCCTTCCAAGAGGAAGGGATTACCTCGTGGTGCCAAACACTGTTGAATAGACGGGCTAGCGCAGGTAACCATATCGTTAGCTGGTTACGGTAAGCATCTGAAGGGATACCGTCTGGGCCTGCCGCCTTATGCGGCTTTTGGAGGAGAATAACTTGTTTGATCTCTTTTTCACTGAATTCCGGTATTAACTCCATTGCACGTGGAATGGCATGGGCTACTTGCATGGAATTTGTGCTGGGGAATTCGTTAGGGACTAGTACATTCTGGGTTTCGTTTACTAATCTTGCAAGCCGGTTTGAAGGTACTGCATAAGTCTTTTGAAATGGAAATACTTTACTTAATCTTTGATTTCTGCCTACCAGCCCTTGAGTGAGGATGTTTGAGTTATTGGTCCTCCCAGATGGCGTCTTGGCCACTTCCTGGTACAAGGCGGTAAAATGCTTTACCCATAGTTGAGGGTTGATATTCAGTTCTAGGTTTTTCGAAGGACCTTCGCATCCCCACCTGACTATCTCCCAAAACTTTTTGGAGTTCCCTGCCGATATTGCCTGCAGTAGAATTTTCCAGAGTTTATGTGGGAATATCTTCCTTTTGTATCTCAGTAATTTTTTGTACTGTTGCCTACATTCATAAAAATATTGCTCATTGGAGTCATTCAAGTGCCGGTTCTTTAGTGCTTGTGATAAGGTCTTTTTTAGCTTCAAACACTCTTCATCGAACCAGCCCTCCATCATTTTAGGATTAATTTGAAGATGATTGGTCTTTTCCTTTTTTGTTTGCAATAGCAGATTATTAAAATTATGCAGGAGGGGTAAAGCGTCGTTAACTGGTAGGTTTAAAAACGTGCTAAGTGATAACAGCCAGGTTTGACTAGGTGCGCTCATATAAGGTTCATCCTCTAATGACCTTAATATGTTTTTCCTGTTTGGTCTCATGGTTATTGTTAAGCTATTTCCGTTGAATGGAGACTCAGCCCTCCCTAGGCTCGTGTCCGGATAGACTATCTCCATTAGCAGTGGGTCGTGATCACTCTCAATCCTGTCCCTTATTTCCATATCGATGACATAATGCCAGGCTTCGATGTTTATTGCCATATAGTCGATTATACTTTGCCTTTTTCCAGTTCGAAAAGTAGATTTAAAAGTTCTGTCTGAATTTGTTCTCCCGTTTAATGTGCGGATTCCTCCTTCTATTAATGCTTCAAAGATTAATTCTCCTTTCTTGGAGTCTTTACAACCTTGGATGAGAGGCGTTGGGATATTCCAAGCATGGTCTTCCTCTACTACTTGTTCATCCCAGAGAATAGAATGAGGTTTAGTGTTGAAATCACCACATATCAGTAAAACGGTTTTACAAGGCTGGGGAGAGCAGTTGTTCGTGTGACCTGGTGCTGGGTTCCTCCAACCCTTAGTTCTTTTATTTAGGATATGTTCTTTAAGGAGCCGCACCCCTGGCGTGACTTGAGCCCGGCTGATAGGGGGGAAATACACATTTACTATTTCGAGTGACCACTCCTCGTATTTTACTGCAAGCGTCTGGATTCCCTTGCTTAATACAGCATGAGTTACTACGGAGTTTCCCAGTAGTGAAGTTCTGATCCAAATAATCAGACCTCCCGATGGTCTTCCTTTTTTTTGCTTGATAGCGGGTAAGTGGAAAGTGGAGAACCCATCTAGGTCAATAGCGTGAATAGACCAAGTTTCTTGGAAACAGCTGATGTCTTGTTTTTTAATGAATTCGACCCAGTCCTTATCTTCCATTTTGTTTTTTAAGCCTGCAATGTTCCAGCTTAGAATTTTTAATATGGGACTGATTTTATCTTTTATGTCCATTTTTTGCTACAAGCTTCTGAATGGTTGCTCTTCGCAATTCTGTAACTGTGGGGGATTGCCCCTGCTGTTTCTAGGGGAATTGGCCAACAGGCAGAACCTCATATTACTCAAATTTATTCGTTCAGGGAGTTGTTGTTTGGAGCTAATTGCTCCCTGGAGTATCGAACCAGAATTGCCTTTTACCTCTTGCCTACCCAACATGTTTTGGTTTGAGGCTTTTTCAAGAAATATTGTTGGATATGGTTCTTTTTGCGGAGTAGCAATGGATATTCCCCTGGTCTTCATCGTATTAGAACATTTTAAGATCTGTTCTACTATCCAAGGTGAGGCCCAGACTGTTTCTGTTAATTCCCGTTCTGTAATTCTTTTTTTGGTATGAATCTTACTGAGAGGAGGTCTTTGGTTGTTACATTCTGTACGGCTGGCAGGGAGTTGACCAAATGTAAGATGTTAGACCTGTTCAGGATGTCGTGACTTCCTCTTGAGGAGTACTCAGGGATAAACATGATCATGGCTTCAAGCTCTTTAGTTGTTTCAGAACGGATCTCAGTGTGCCCGCCACCTCCCTGCGACCGTCTTCCTTGAAGTTGATTATCTTCATTTTGTCTGTCTTGAGTGGTAACTGCCCAACTAGTCAATGTTCGATCTACCTGGCCTTTTTCCTTCCCGAATTGCAACTCTTTATTCCTATGTTCTTCATAGGGTTGCCTTTTTGGAGGCCAGTTGTCCCTTTTTTCTTTGGTTTCTTTGGTTTCCAGGTCCAGTGCTGGGCGCGATAGAGCAAGCGAATCAGTGATCCACCCAGGCTGGTTACTGAGATTATGGTTTCCAGGGCTATCCTGAGAGCAATATTTTACCTTTGTCCGGGGTGCGGGAACCGGGGCTATTGTGTTGTCCGTGCACATGGTTGTTCTTATACTTTGTTTGCTTCGTATATACTCTGGGGTCTCTGCCCTTCTGCTTTCACCTTTGCTGTTATCTTGATCTGCCCCCTCAGTAATGAAATTCGGAGGCTGCTGGCATTTTCCATAGAGGTCTCCTACTGTATTTGAGTGATGTACCTGGACTGAATGTTCAGTTTTTATAGCTGGGAGGTGCTTATCAATGCTGGTACTTGATTTTGATGTTTCTGGGCTCCATTTGGGTTGTCCATTGACTAGGGGGTCGTTTACCTCATTTGCCTCATTTGTCCCATGATTTGTTCCAGGATCTTTTCCAGACCACCTTCCTTTATCTAAGTCATGCCCAGATGCTTGGTATCCCCTGGGGCCAATGGGTATACGGTTTATATGGGAATGGTGAGTGCACCTTTTATCGCACAATAATCCAGGATTTTTGTTTATGAAATTAAAGACTTTATCAGTAGGTTTCTCAAGACTCTCAGACTTAATGCTTTCATCTCTATGCTGTTGTTGGGCAGTCTCATCACCTGTGTTCCTGATTTCTCCTATTGGGCTTATCTGTTGTAACATGTTTAAAACCTTTTTTGCTGGTGCTTTTTTTTTTCCTCTAGCTTTCTTCCATGTGTTTTTCCATCTGCCTATTGGTTGAGGCCTTTTACTCTGGGTCCTTTTTTCTACTGTATTTGGGGCTTTGATTCCAAGTTCAGGACTTCCGTTGGTTCTTTCCATCTTAGCTGTCTGATTTTTTGCATCTGGGCAATTCTCTCGTCCTGGACCAGAGTGCCTTTCTCTATCTTCTCTGTCTATTGGCCTTTCAATTAGTCTAGATTCTGTTTTTCCTGACTCGTAGTTGCACACCTGTGTGCTTTTGAGGCTATGTTTACAGTCTTCGATTATGTCTTTGATTACTTTCGGGACTTCCAGTAATTTTTCCAGCAGTGGTCCACAGGCTTGTCTGTCCAACTTGTCCATTTTGTCAGCCACTGCCTGGTGCAACAGGTTTTCCCTTATTACGCCCTCTACTAGGGCCATCCTGTAATCTATAGACTGTATTGAGGTTGTAAGTTGTTTAGTCAGCTCAAGTTGATCATCAAATTTTTGAGACTGGGCCATGATCGTTGTTGCAATTGAGCCCAGTGTTGTACATATAACTTTCATGATGCTAAGAATTGGTTGATCTAATGAGAGGTCATCTCTGTTTCCACTTTTCTCGTTGGTTGTCTGGCCTTCTAGGTTCTTATCTTCCTCTCCTCTATGGCCTTTTATTATGCTACCTTCCAGAAAGTTTAGATCTTCTGATGTTATGCTGTTTAGTTGGGGGTCTATATTGCCGATAACGGAGTTGTCAAGCGAGGACAGCTCCAGACTGAATGAACTACTGTTGAGTCTGCCCAGCGTTAAATTCGTTTTTACAGTTTGGCTTCCGCAGTGAGGCTGTGGCGCTGAGAGTTTATGGGTCTGTTTAGATAGTAGGTGATCTGTTTCTGGACCCATTATATTTTGGGGTGCTATAAGTTCTGCTTGGGCACATCGTGGAGAGAATGGTGATGAGAAATTCCCGGAGTATAATAGTCCCCTTTGGGGGTCAGGATTGTTGGAAAATGGGTTATTGGTAGGGCAGGTAGGTACCTACACCTAGCAACAAGCCACAAACCTCCACAAAAGTACAGTTAGGTCTCAGTAAATTAATCCCAGCTCTACCCTTGGTAGCTTGGCATCGAGCGTCAAGGCTTAACTTAGGAGACAAAGTGTAAAGCATTCAAATATCACAAAACAGTAATTAAATAAAACACAGGAAACAGTTTAAAAATCCAAAACCAATTTATAAAAATAGCTTATATTTTTATCTTTAAAATGATACAAAAACGATTAAAATCGGTTCAGGGGAACCGGAGATATGAATTTTTAAAGTATTATTATTTTCTAGCGCATAGAAACAAAAAGCGCCAATCGGGTCATCTGGTTGCACCAGGACCGGGACAAAGTCAAACTTTCAGGCCGACCGCGATGGAGCCCTGCTCGGATACAGGTCGCGGGAAGCCTCGGTTAAAAAGTTACCTTCTGACTTAGTCTTTATTTTGAAGTTTTTCTTCACCGGGACGAACCTGCCAGTTGGATCCGACCTCCTGGAGCCCTTGTCCGGATACGCGAAGTCGGTTTCCTCGGTGGTGATTTCTACCTTCGGACTTAGTCGTTTTTTCGAGATGAAAATCCTTCGACCGGGGTAAACCTGGATCTTGATCCGACGTTCGTGGAGCCCTTCTCGGATACGATGGCTGGAAGGTCCCGGTCAACTTTTTACGTTCGGACTTAGTCTCTTTTTCGGATGTTTTTCTTGACCGGGACGAACCACGAAGTCAGGCCGGGTCGCGGTTGAGGCAAGCCGGCTAGAATTTCCGCGTCGAGTCGGTCACTTTATGGAGCTTTTTTCTAAAATTTCTCCAATCTTTTCCAAACTTCTGGGGCTTCACCCAGATGTTCTTTTAAGGTTCTTTTGGGGTCCACAGCTCACCCCAAGGGTCCAGAAGTTCTGTGATGGTCCTTGGGAAGTGCGGACTTCAACTCCCAGAGTACACCTGGCGCAAACTTCTTTTTGGCCACTGGGCAGTGGTCAGCTGGTCACTTTTTCAGGAGTTGGTGCAGGGGACTCTGGTTAGCAATTTTTCACCTGTAGCAAACAGGGAGTCCCTCCTTGAACCAGTGGAAGCCAGGCAAAGTCCTTCTTGTGGTGAAGCCCAAGTGTGCAGCTGGTGCAGTCTTTCTGAGTGCAGGGTCCAGGTGCAGGCCAGGGGTCCAGCAGGGCAGTCCTTCTTCTTCTTGTAGTTCTTTCTTCTTGAAATTTGGTGGGGATCTGAGGCGTGGGTGCAGGTCTGCCAGTTTTATCCTTGCTCCTGGGTGAAAAGCAGGGGGGCCCTGGTTCTCCAATCAGGGATAGGGTCGTCCCCCTGTGATGACCACTTCCTGGGAAGTGTGGCAAAAATCCATCCCAGAAGGCAACAGTCTCTAAAAATCCAAAATGGATGAATCTGATTTTTGGAGGAGAGATCTGGCTGAGCCCACCCACTGGTGTGGCTAAAAATCATAAACACACCCCTCTCCTGCCCTCTCCTAATCTAATCAAGGGGGCACCTAATTGTCTGGGGTTGCAGGATGTGGGGGTGTTGCTGGGTGCTGCAAATGTCCTTCTCTGCCTTTGAAGACCAGTTTGGCAGCCCTCCCCCTTCCTGCCTCACCATCTGCTGAGGGGAGATTCTCTCCCCCAAGCACATTCCTTTGTGTGAAGTCAGGCCACTTCACACCTCATTAAAGTAGCCTGGCAGAAGCTGCTGCAGGCTGGCCAATCAGAGCACAGCAGCAAAAACAATGCAGAGCTGAAATTGGCAACTTTTTAGGTAAAGTCTAAACTTTTTACCTGCACTAGTTATATTAAATCCAACAACTGGAAGTTGTGGGATTTATTATAACAATCAATTTGATACCAAATTCTTGGTATGTAACATTTAAGGAGACTTTAAAATTTAAAATAAAGTCTGCCCATTCTAGCCTATGAAGGCCATTTACTTCAATGAGGGAAAAACGAATTTGGCTGTTTTTACCTCACCAGGGCTTATAAATCTATTTTTATAAAGTCCCTGCTTATAGTTACATGGCACCCAGCCCTAGGGGCACATAGGGCACACCTTAGGGGTGACTTATATGTAAAAATAAGGTAGTTTAAGACTTTGGAAGTACCTTTAATTCCAAAGTCGAATTTGCATATAACTTTAATTTAAAAGCAGCCAGCAAGGCAGGCTTGCTTTTAAAATGACACTGGGCACCTCAGCAATGCACCTAGGTGTGCACCACCTATGCTGTGGTCCCTAAACCTACATGCCCTACCATATACTAGGGACTTATAGGTAGGTTAACTTAGCCAATTATAATTAGCCTAATTTGCATATCCATTTTACACAGAGCACAGGCCCTGGGACTGGTTAGCAGTACCCAGGGCACCATCAGAGTCAGGAAAACACCAGCATAAAGTGGAAAATGGGGGCAAAAAGTTAGGGGGCCTCTGCAATCAGCCCCAGTTTCTCACACAACCCCCCCCCAGCCCACACGCCCAGGAGACTCAGCCCAACCCTGGGAGAGTCTTCCTGGCTTGTTAGGCGAGGAAGACAGTGAAGAAAACTGGCTGTCCCTTTGCAGGGCCTACTCTGCCTTATATCCTCCTGTCAGGGTCACTCCCTCTGGGTAGTGAAGCCATCCCAACAGTAAAAGGACCCAACCCAAACTGAAACTTCCCTCTAGGGGGGTCTGATGCCTTCCCTCCCCTGAGTGGTTAGAGTTAGCATCTTCCTCTTTTTCTTCCTCCTCTGGAGCTTCCTCTGTCTCTACCTCTTGGGCCTCAGCCCATGCTGTCAGGGATTTAATCAGGATTTGCTTCCTGAGATCAGGGGTTGCAGGCAACCCTCTCTCAATACACAACCCCCTAAGCTGGACTACTGTCAGTGTGGGTAGGCTAGCCAGATCAAGCTCCATGGTTCCCTAGTTTTGTGTCAACAAAAACTTTTTGCAAAAATTGGTAACAAGAATTTAGAAAAATTACAAAAATTCAATAATTGAAATTAATCCAAATTAATTAAAAAAAAAAATTAAAATTAAAAATTAAAAACAATTTTTGCACTAGGACAATTTAAAGGATTTTTAATTTGTTTTATCTAAAACTGTAACGTGATATTGAACACAAGTACAGGATCCCACCGCTGCCACCAATTATGTTGGAAAATGGGTTATTGGTAGGGCAGGTAGGTACCTACACCTAGCAACAAGCCACAAACCTCCACAAAAGTACAGTTAGGTCTCAGTAAATTAATCCCAGCTCTACCCTTGGTAGCTTGGCATCGAGCGTCAAGGCTTAACTTAGGAGACAAAGTGTAAAGCATTCAAATATCACAAAACAGTAATTAAATAAAACACAGGAAACAGTTTAAAAATCCAAAACCAATTTATAAAAATAGCTTATATTTTTATCTTTAAAATGATACAAAAACGATTAAAATCGGTTCAGGGGAACCGGAGATATGAATTTTTAAAGTATTATTATTTTCTAGCGCATAGAAACAAAAAGCGCCAATCGGGTCATCTGGTTGCACCAGGACCGGGACAAAGTCAAACTTTCAGGCCGACCGCGATGGAGCCCTGCTCGGATACAGGTCGCGGGAAGCCTCGGTTAAAAAGTTACCTTCTGACTTAGTCTTTATTTTGAAGTTTTTCTTCACCGGGACGAACCTGCCAGTTGGATCCGACCTCCTGGAGCCCTTGTCCGGATACGCGAAGTCGGTTTCCTCGGTGGTGATTTCTACCTTCGGACTTAGTCGTTTTTTCGAGATGAAAATCCTTCGACCGGGGTAAACCTGGATCTTGATCCGACGTTCGTGGAGCCCTTCTCGGATACGATGGCTGGAAGGTCCCGGTCAACTTTTTACGTTCGGACTTAGTCTCTTTTTCGGATGTTTTTCTTGACCGGGACGAACCACGAAGTCAGGCCGGGTCGCGGTTGAGGCAAGCCGGCTAGAATTTCCGCGTCGAGTCGGTCACTTTATGGAGCTTTTTTCTAAAATTTCTCCAATCTTTTCCAAACTTCTGGGGCTTCACCCAGATGTTCTTTTAAGGTTCTTTTGGGGTCCACAGCTCACCCCAAGGGTCCAGAAGTTCTGTGATGGTCCTTGGGAAGTGCGGACTTCAACTCCCAGAGTACACCTGGCGCAAACTCCTTTTTGGCCACTGGGCAGTGGTCAGCTGGTCACTTTTTCAGGAGTTGGTGCAGGGGACTCTGGTTAGCAATTTTTCACCTGTAGCAAACAGGGAGTCCCTCCTTGAACCAGTGGAAGCCAGGCAAAGTCCTTCTTGTGGTGAAGCCCAAGTGTGCAGCTGGTGCAGTCTTTCTGAGTGCAGGGTCCAGGTGCAGGCCAGGGGTCCAGCAGGGCAGTCCTTCTTCTTCTTGTAGTTCTTTCTTCTTGAAATTTGGTGGGGATCTGAGGCGTGGGTGCAGGTCTGCCAGTTTTATCCTTGCTCCTGGGTGAAAAGCAGGGGGGCCCTGGTTCTCCAATCAGGGATAGGGTCGTCCCCCTGTGATGACCACTTCCTGGGAAGTGTGGCAAAAATCCATCCCAGAAGGCAACAGTCTCTAAAAATCCAAAATGGATGAATCTGATTTTTGGAGGAGAGATCTGGCTGAGCCCACCCACTGGTGTGGCTAAAAATCATAAACACACCCCTCTCCTGCCCTCTCCTAATCTAATCAAGGGGGCACCTAATTGTCTGGGGTTGCAGGATGTGGGGGTGTTGCTGGGTGCTGCAAATGTCCTTCTCTGCCTTTGAAGACCAGTTTGGCAGCCCTCCCCCTTCCTGCCTCACCATCTGCTGAGGGGAGATTCTCTCCCCCAAGCACATTCCTTTGTGTGAAGTCAGGCCACTTCACACCTCATTAAAGTAGCCTGGCAGAAGCTGCTGCAGGCTGGCCAATCAGAGCACAGCAGCAAAAACAATGCAGAGCTGAAATTGGCAACTTTTTAGGTAAAGTCTAAACTTTTTACCTGCACTAGTTATATTAAATCCAACAACTGGAAGTTGTGGGATTTATTATAACAATCAATTTGATACCAAATTCTTGGTATGTAACATTTAAGGAGACTTTAAAATTTAAAATAAAGTCTGCCCATTCTAGCCTATGAAGGCCATTTACTTCAATGAGGGAAAAACGAATTTGGCTGTTTTTACCTCACCAGGGCTTATAAATCTATTTTTATAAAGTCCCTGCTTATAGTTACATGGCACCCAGCCCTAGGGGCACATAGGGCACACCTTAGGGGTGACTTATATGTAAAAATAAGGTAGTTTAAGACTTTGGAAGTACCTTTAATTCCAAAGTCGAATTTGCATATAACTTTAATTTAAAAGCAGCCAGCAAGGCAGGCTTGCTTTTAAAATGACACTGGGCACCTCAGCAATGCACCTAGGTGTGCACCACCTATGCTGTGGTCCCTAAACCTACATGCCCTACCATATACTAGGGACTTATAGGTAGGTTAACTTAGCCAATTATAATTAGCCTAATTTGCATATCCATTTTACACAGAGCACAGGCCCTGGGACTGGTTAGCAGTACCCAGGGCACCATCAGAGTCAGGAAAACACCAGCATAAAGTGGAAAATGGGGGCAAAAAGTTAGGGGGCCTCTGCAATCAGCCCCAGTTTCTCACAAGGATAAAGTAATTCGTTGCTTTTTCTTTGCTCTCCCGAAAAAGTGCCCTACTTTGGGAAGTTATTTGACTCCACTTCGCCATCCCCAAGGGGGTTATTCATTGGGCAGGATAGTCGCGATACACCAGCCAATTGCTGCTGAAGTAGGCGAGTGTCCTGGAGCCCGGTCTCTGATAGCTCCAGTTCACCCCCCCCCCCCACGTTGTAGCCACCCTCTTCCCCCGATGGCTGTAATGGGAGGCCACTGGCTTTGGGACTTTGCATTTGCGGCTGTTCAGAGTTTAAATTCACTTGGTTATAGTAGTTAGTAATGGTGTTTATTTTTAATCTAGTTTTCCTTACTCCCGTGGTCCACCCGGGCCCGGGTACATCGGTGTATACTTTTGTCTCCTACACAGTGGACTTGCAAGGCCCCCCACAGTTTCTCCTGCAGTTTCTCCTGCATTCAGTAAAGCACGCCTCATGTCATCGGAGTCAGTATGGGCTGGGAAACGAGGCACTGGCTCCGCTTCTGGTGTCCCACCCAACACTTCTCCTGGCTCACATTCACATTCACTTTCGTCGCCGCGAAACCCGATTTGGACGCCCTCTGCTGTGTCCTCTCCTAGGTTTGTGAATCCCCCCTGGGATAGCTGAATGGTTTTGGCGTCCTGGTCCTGGTCTAACCCCAGACCTTGTGAACTGTTGAACTCCTGCTCTGATCTTTGGAATTCCGCTAGGTGAACGAGCGCCTCGTTGGCCTCCCTAGCCTTCTTTGTTTTTCCTCTTGTTCCAACCATCTTCTCCGTTCGCTCCCCCCCCCCTTGGCTCCTTGGTTCCTTACTAGCTTCCTTCTTTACTCAGTCTTTAGAAGAGACCACCAACAACAACGCCAGGTCCAAGTCCAAGGCCAAGGCTAGAGCTGGGGCTGGGTGGGGCTGGGTGAGGCAATGTGACGCGACTAAGCACCAACACCGGAGCTGGGACCGGAGCCGAGGGTAAAAGCGGGGGAGGGGTTCAAATGGCCAAGAAGGGTCCCGTATGACAGGATCTGAACAGAGACCCCCCCCAGGAAAGCTGCGCTTCCGGTCTCTCCCGGTTGCTCCCGGTCTCTCCCGGTCTGCTCACCTACTCCACGTCTTCAGTGGGTCCATGGGGGGTCCACAGGGGGTCCGCAGGGGCAGCAAGACTCCCTCAAGCTCCCTTTCGGGCTCCTTCTGGCTTCTGACTTCTGGCTTCTGGCTCCTCCTGCGCCGCGCCGAGACAACGACACCACTGCGGTGGAAAGGAGCAGGGGGGGTCACCCTCACCCCCAGCCGGAATACAGCCGAGATACAGCCGGGGTACACACCGGCGAGAGTCCTCCTCCTCCGGCCCCCAAAGGTCGCCGCCGCCGTAGCAGTAGCAGCAGCGTTGCGTTGCGGCTCACACTCCGCGGCGAATTCCGGACGTGAGCCACCCGGCGCCTGCGTCCGCGTTGACGTCGAGCTGACTGCCTTCCAGGGATTACTCCACACACCGTATTCAATAATTGAGTGGTAGATGTGGTGTTACTACCACATACAGCCAGAGTTCTCTACCACCAGGACAGTGATCTCCATATATTAAACTGTTTTAGCAGAAGTTGTATCTATTCCATAAAATGCCTTGTGGATACTGACCGCGTCCTTTCCCAATGCTGACTCACTTTTTCTCTGCCTTAACCACGCATGCCGTTTTGAATTAGTTTTCGTCAGACAACCTAGAAGTCTCCTAGACATGGCAGCTGAGCAATGGGAGGAGAAGGAAACTGAATGCAGAGATGTACTTGAATACACCCAACAGCTGAAGGACAATGTACAGTCTATTTGGGCAGATGTCAGGATTCAGTTAGAAGAAGTCCAAGAGAAACAAAAAAAAATACTATAATACAGCGAAAACTTTAAGAGAATTTCTTATAGGGTTTAAGGGACTGGTTCTTTTTCCGAGCACCGAAAATACATTTTTAGCAAAATGGCAAGGTCCCTATGAAATATGAGAAAGAATAACCCCAGTTACTTACCGCTTGGAAATTTCACATACTCCAAGGAAAACCCAGATATATCATATTAATCTCCTTAAAAAGTGGAAGAGGGAGACATGCAAACCACAATTGGAGACTCTGGCCCTCATTCCGACACTGGCGGTTTGAAACCGCCAGGGTGGAGGGCAGAGGAAGCACCGCCAACAGGCTGGCGGTGCTTCCTGGGCCATTCTGACCGCGGCGGTAAAGCCGCGGTCAGAAAAGGGGAACCGGCGGTTTCCCGGCAATTTACCCCTGGCCCAGGGAATCCTCCATGGCGGCGCTGCTTGCAGCGCCGCCATGGGGATTCCGACCCCCTTCCCGCCAGCCTGTTTCTGGCGGTTTACACCGCCAGAACCAGGCTGGCGGGAACGGGTGTCGTGGGGCCCCTGGGGGCCCACAATGATTTTCAGTGTCTGCTTTGCAGACACTGAAAATCGCGACGGGTGCCACTGCACCCGTCGCACCCCTGCAAATCCGCTGGCTCCATTCGGAGCCGGCTTCCTCTTTGCAGGGGCTTTCCCGCTGGGCCGGCGGGCGATCTTTTGAGGATCGCCCGCCGGCCCAGCGGGAAAGTTAGAATGACCGCCGCGGTCATTTGACTGCGGTGAGGTCTTTGGGCGGTTTCCGCCCGGCGGGCGGCGCCCGCCGGGTTCGGAATGACCCCCTCTGTCTTTCTCGTAAATGAAATAAAACCTCTAGAGATTATTTTATGTCCCCAACCAGATGAATTCCAAGAGTGTATACCCCATATTAACCCGGACCTACCAGATGACAATAGAACCCAGGTTATAGCGGTACAAAACCAACATAGAAAACTCTTCTCACCAAATCCCAGGAAGACCCCCTTGATCCAACATAGTATCATCACTGAAGAAGGGAAAATAATCTGTTTAAAACGTTAACGCGTTCCCGAGGCCTGTGGACAGATAGTTGAGCAAGAAGTACAAAATATAGGTATAATTGAACTATCCACTAGTCCCTGGTGTTCTCCAGTCGTTTTGGTACCAAAACCAGATGGAACAATCCGTTTTTGTATTGACTTCAGACAACTCAACGCCATTTCAAAATTTTATACATATCCAATGCCTAGGGCAAACGAGCTAATTGAGCAGTTAGGTCAGGCACAATACCTCTCCACGCTAGATCTCACAAAGGGATATTGACAAATACCACTAGACCCTAAGGATAAAGAAAAAAACACTTTTTCTACCCCATCAGGATTATACCAATTTACGGTATTACCTTTTGGCCTGCATGGAGCCCCTGCCACCTTTCAACGTTTGATGGGCAGAATAATAAGACCACATATTGGCTATGCTGCAGAGTATCTGGAGGACATTGTCATCTATAGTGGAACCTGGGAACTACACATAAACCACTTATCTAGGGTATTTTGATCCCCAACAGAAGCCGGACTAACGGCTAATCCAGAGAAATGCAAAATAGCCAGAAACTCAAATCGCTTATCTTTGATACAACATAGAAAAGGGGCATATACGAGTCCAGGTCGACAAAGTCGACGCCATCATTAAGATACCACCTCATAAAACTAAACGGTTAATACGTTCCTTTCTGAGAATGGTGGGATACTACCGCCGTTTCATCCCACAATATACCACCTATGGGATTTGACTAACCTCTTAAGGAAAGAACAACCAAATAAAATAGGTGAATTGACGAGTCCCCAAATTGCGAGTTATCAAACCCTTAAAAAATTCTTGGTAACAAAGCCCGCCCTACACTGTCCTGATTTTAAGAAGCCATTCTGGTCACAAACGGATGCATCTGATGTGGGTCTGGGGGCTGTACTTTCTCAGAATGATGTGGAGGGATAGTAGAAAACTGTTACCAAGAGAAAAACACTTTCCCACCATGGAAAAGGAGTACCTGGCCATAATGTGTGCCATTGAAATTGTGCAATACTATCTATTAGGACATTCTTTTACACTAATCCCAGACCATGCCCCACTAACATGGTTAGCTCGCCATAAAGACACAAATCCTATAGTATTCGGGTGGTTTATGGAACTTCAACCTTTTGTATTTCAGATACAACATTTCCCTGGCTCCCAGCTGACAACTGCCGATTATCTCTCAAGACATCCTGTAGATTTAGGGCTAAAGCAGCCACTTACAGGGGGAAGCAAATGTAACTGGGTCATACGCCCTGTCGGAACGTACGATGAACTCGGGCCGATAGGACAGTGCCCCAGGGGGATGGTAAAGGAAATCCGTGCTGACGTCAGCACGTTCAAAAGACTAACCCGGAAGAAGAAATGGCAGAGGTGGAGGAGGAGAAGAGGCGTGCGCATGAGAAGGACGTCAGGGAGAATGCCGGAGGAGTTTGTGAAGAGCCCAAGACTCAGGAAGCGGAGGCAGGAGCCTCCTACAATGTCGGGGGCGCGGATCCAGCCGACGAGTGGAGGGCACGAGAAGAGCAGAAGTCTCGGCCAAAGGAGGCCAAGGAAGGGGACACGTTTGTGCGCACTGGAGAAGACGAAAACCAGAAGTGACAGAAAAACCAAACTGCTGAAAAGACGGACGGACGGACCCCAATTTCAGGACCAAGCAGCCCGCCACGTCCCAGGAGGGACGTGGCTAGCCCAGGTACGTGACCGTATTCAAGGCTCTGCTACCAGATTACTCAAAAGGGGGAAAAGGAAGTGAGGAATGGTAACACTGAGAAGGGGAAGAGGCCCTGCAATAAAATGAAAAAGGGCAGCTACAAGGAGTATTGAGTTCATATGAAACGCATGTTTAATGGGAGCGCATGCACTCCTACACTATTTGTGAGAACTATCTTAAGTGAATACATACTGAAGAATCACCTTAATCACTAGACCCTCACCTACCCTCCCTTCTCTCCTCATGCTCCTTTGTGACGGTGTCACAACTGTGAGGTTCATCTGGGAGATACAAGAAGGAGATTAACTAAAAGATTAACTAAAAGGAATAGAAAGAAGAAACGTTTAAACAGAAAGAACAATACGAGCACATAAAGGACTGTTAGAGGGACACTATTAAGAAGTGTGGAAAGTGCATAAACACCAATAAATATCCTTTTTGTCTTGGGAACAAACTCATGCGAGTCCATCTGGTTCATAGCTTATAACATCTAAGGGAAAATAAGACCCTCCCTGGTGGCATTAAAGACCTTCCTAGAATAACCTGCTACAAGTCCCAATGTTAGTTTTACATTAAAGAGCCTGTTACTCTATCTGCAACAATTGATCAGTAAATTACTCTTCTCTTGACTGCCTACTTGTTTTCTCTCTGGCAGTGAGCAATACATATTATGTCATTCACATCTTCCTTGTTTGACAGTCGTTCCTCACTTTTAAAGTTTACCCAGATGTTGGATTGGCTCAGGAAAATGTTCACCAGCACCTCCCACTGGCACTAGGTAGAACAATTACATGCTTGAGTCTCACTGTAGGAAGTGACTTTGTGGCACCATAAAAACACCACCGGTTCTGATGACATCGTCTTCCTTTTTCTCTGCACCACAGATGTAATGATCTAGAATGATGTGTTTTTTAACAGTATTTTTTCTTTATTTTCACAAGATTCTTAGCCATTCCCACCTGAAAAGGTTGGGCTTCAAACCGTATCTGAAATGTTGGTGTGCAACTCTAACTCACAAACGATGTTTGTGCGCAAAGCACAACTCTTACTCAGCTTCCATGTAATGTTTGGGGGTCTAGCACATTTCTTCCTTTTGTAAATAATGCTGCTGATACCCTAAATGCTTCAGAGAGAAGGAGTAAAACCTTTCTTGGCACAGTGTCAGACAGCAGCAGAAGTCCTCTTGCCCCTATACCTACAAAGTGATTTTCATTTCATCCCCAAGGCTGGGAGAGAATATAGAAATCAGTATTTTTTGGCAAAATGGAAGAATTCCAAATTGAAAGGAGATTACCATGGACTAGTAAATTCTACGGATTGTTCACTCCCGTTCATTTTCCGGAAGCCACTCTGCTTATCTCCTCTCTTGAAACAAAACCTTTAAGGATTGGAATTACAACACTGGTTGCTATCAGAAGATTTCCACAACACCTGCCTGCTGTCACATTTCCATCAGTAAGTGCCATAAGAGATATTTAAAATTTGTCATGGAAGGGAAACATTTTAATTTTGTAGGCCTACTGTTTGGTCTTGCATTACAGACAAAAGTTTTCACAAAGCAACGTAAGCAGTAGCTAGATATCCATGCAGACCACAAGTTGGTATACCCATGCAGAGGGTGGCATGTGTATATTGTTAATGTTTAGCCTAGTATATTGTGTCCAACCCCTCTGATTGTCTGCAGAATTCCTCTCTACCCTAACCTATCCTAGATGTAGAAGGCATAATTTACTTTCCTCTAGAAAAATGTTTGAATTCGTCAAATCTATTAACTTTGAACAGGAGACCTCACCCACATGTTGTGATATGCTTAATCATTAGCCCAGTCCACATCAGTGAAAGTTGTTTCATGTGAATGGGCTTGTGATATTTAGAATATTGAATGACTGGATCCAAACGAAGTATAAGGCCACATTATCTGGTAGGTTACAAGGTATACAAAACTTTATTAGACCAGTACCCCCTAGTAAAGGTGAAAATAAAGGATACTCCTTCAGTACTATTTATACCTGTTTCCTAATGAAGTCTACGTGTTCCAGTCGTAAGAAAGCCCAGTGGGACTGTCGGCTTTATTCAGAACTAAAGAATCCCTACTCTATACTATCGATGTCAAAACTAGGGGGGTTTCAAGAGCATTGGACTAGTCTACTGTATGAAACACACATTCACACTCTTAAGTGCATGCATACCCTAATGAGTATTCATAGGTTTCCAGTTGAGAGAGTGAAATGATTGCTGGAGTTAAATCATGAAGAACTATTATGTAAACATTCATCATGCAATTGTGCCCATGCTTATCACTGCAAAACTCACACTCTGGTCACTCCACGTGTGACAGATAAATGAACATATAAATAAAAGACACTAGCCAAATAAAAGTTTAAACTTACCCTGTATTTTCTGATGCATACTTCTAATCGCAAATACCTCAACTCTAGAATACATCCCAGGCTCCAGATTGAATCTGGACATTTTTATAGCAGCATTCCTGCCTACGGCTAAGTAGCGCTGCACCCTTCCATGTTGACTTTGTTCTGCGTTTCAAGAGTTGCAGTGGAGCTGCATACAAGCGGCACTCCTACTCAGTCAAATTAGTTTCTTTCTTTTTTTAGCACCTTTGTGCACAGACATGGAGCTCCACTCCCTTTCCTTCAGTTGACAAATTCTAACAAAATTATTTTCCAGTGTGCAAGAGAATGATGTCCCCACCAAAGACTATAGGATTAAACCATACCGTGACTTCTGGAAAGAAATGCTGGGAATGGACAAGCACGTGATCTGCTTCTGGTTCCTTGGGCTCAGGAGATGTCTCCAAGATATGCGAAGAATGGGCCCTCATGCACCCGAAGGTGATCCAGGACCATGAAGCCAAGTTGTACACCACCAAATACCAAAAAAAGTCTTGGACCTTGTGCAAGTCCCTTTCCCTCTCTGAGCTGAAGTCATCCGGTAAGTCAAAGTTCAAGAAGAAATGCATCAATGTACCAACCGATCTCGCTCCAGGTTTTCCATCCCAGAGCTGCATCCACAACTGAGCCCATTGCGCTCAATTTCCTTGGGCCACAAGTGACACCATTCATGTTATCTTTAGGCAAATGGAATCAAAGAACAATGAGATTTCGCCCAGAAGGCCCCACCACCTCACTCCATTTAGGACATGTTGCATTATAGTAAGCAACAAGAAGACATCCTATTACGATTGGTGTGTCCATAGTCACATAGATACTGTCCAAGGCAGTGCCGGAGATGGGTCTAACGTGGTGTCTCTGTAATCTGCCCATTTTCCCCATCAATTACTGTCAATTTGTTGACTATAATAGATTGGCCATTCGAGGGACATACTGTGATCCATAGCGTAGACCCATTTAATTGTCGACGGGGCTGAGGTGTGTGTCCAGTTTTGAAGAATGACCCGCTTGGTCATGACAAGCCCCAACTATAATAGTGCCCTGTGGTATCTGTTGCCTGTGATGCCCTTTGATATGTGGAGCAAGATTAGGGGGTAGGAATGGGCCAACCCAGTACTGCCCTAAGTGTGTTCAGAATATGTGTCCAGTAACTATGTAGTGTGGGACAGTACCAAAAGGTATGCATTATGTTACCCTCTTCCCTATTGCATCTAAGGCAATGATCTTTCGGGATCAGTCCCATTTTGTAGAGCTTGACTCGTGCATAATAAACCCTGTGTAATATTTTGAATTGTATAAGTTGGAATTGTGAGCGATTAAAGTTTCGCAGGGATGGCTAGCGCTTCATACCAATCATCTTCTACCTCCCATGCCTCTCTCACTCAAGTCATGCAGTCATCTACATTATGGATCAGCATGCGGTAGCTATCTGACAGTTTGTGTTCTTCTATGCCGGTCAACAATAATTTAGCCTCCATAGGGGAGAAGGCAGAGATATCTCTGTCAGGGGGTAGGTATTGTTGTAGGGTGTTGCATAATTGGAGGTACCAAAAAAATTGTGATAAGTGAAGATTGTATTCTGCCTGGAGATCTGTAAAAGATTTCATGACTCCGTCCCTCATGATGTCATTGATTGCCGATAAGCCTGTGGAGTCCCAGGCAGTGAATCCTTTCAGGGCCCCCACATGGGGCAGTCTAGTCCCCTGCCACAGAGGAGTCTCCTTGGTGAGCTTGGATGCCCAGTCCATGTCCTTGTGTGTCTCCCTCCATAGTCGGAGCACCGTGACAGTGGCCGACGGCAGCTGATATGGGATAGCCCCTCCTTAAAGCACATGGGGTAGAATAGTGCAGCCCAGAGCCATCCTTCTGATGAGTATGCTGGGTCGTCAAAGCCCCTGAACCACCAGTCATTTAGGAGGAGGAGGTGTGTAGCTCTGTAGTAGGAGAGCATATTTGGTGTTGCAGTACCCCCCATCGTAATGGGACGGAAGCATTTGTCTAAGGAAACTCGTGTGGTTCCGCTGTTCCAACTAGCATACCTAAAACGGTATTGACCATCATAAAGAAGGATTGTCTGACTGAGAATGGGAAATTTGGGAGTTGGTATAGTAGTTGGGGAGTGCAACCATTTTTTTAAAAAGCAGAGCGCCCCAAGAGGAACAGTGGAAGGGTTGACCAGAACTTGACATTAATGTGTAGTGTTTGTAGTGCGCGTGGAGGTTGTGGTTATAGGCTCTGTCCTTGTTGGGTGTTATATAGACTCCGAGGTATTTGAAGCCATCTGCGAACAGCAGCAGGTCTGGAGCCCAGGCTGGAGAATGTCAGCAATTGTTGATTGCGTATACGCCCAGAGTTGTGTCTTTTTAAAATCTAAGAAGGCCCAATATATCGTTATGCACACTGGCACTTCCAATTCTGTTGTGCTGCGCATTCAAGGGCACCAAAAGAGTCCAGAGACTGACATCGCCATTCAGGGGTTATTCCTATATGCAGGTCTACTTGTTACTTCCGGGGCAGAATGAAGTCAACGCAGAGCCGAACGGCACCACCTAGTGGCTCTCTTGAACACTGCAATGAACATTCCTAGATCATGCCTGGTGCCTGGGGAATATTATAAAGGTGAGGAATTTTCAACTAGATAGAATATCCACCAGAAATAGTGGTAAAGAAGGTACCTAATTTGTTCTTCAGGCCAAGGCAAAAGGAGGCAATGAGGAAAGAAAAAAAGATCCGATCCGATGGAACCTTTCCAACAAATAACCCAGAGCATGTCGATAAAAAAAAAACTAGAAACACTACCATTAACTAGCCAGACATGGTGGGGGGGGCGTGGCTAGAGGCCGATGGAGCAGCACGCATAAAGAGGAGCTCCCGGCAGCCCCCGACCAACGCACAATAATCCTGATACCCTAGGCCCCGAAACCGCCCAAAACAAATTGGGAAAATGGAGGGGAGCCTCCGGAGCTCCGAATAAACGAGCATCTGAGGCGCTACAGCCGTCTTTGAAGGAGTCCCAGAACCCGATGCTGAACGGGAGCAGAGAAACAAAATGGTGGCCCCCATGAGGAAGCGATAACGTGCCCTGAACGCGAGCGACTAGCGGAGGAGAAAACAAGCCCAGCCGCCAGGAAGGAAACACGAGGAGCCAAGCAGGAGCTCAGAACCGGGACCGATCCCCCCCCCCCCAGACCTAAAAAACAAGTAAGCGGCGTGGGCGCGAGGGTGCCGGGACAGAAACGCAACAAGGGAGGCACTGGGAGATCCGATAACATAGTTCCTGCCCTCCGCTCAAGAACAGAGAGAAGAGACGAACTGAAATAACTTTAAGGAAATACATACCAAGGCCAGGAGACGCTCTCGTCCGCGGGGGAGGCGGCTGACCTCGCTCCTCCTCTGGGGATGCGGGGCCGGGCTGCCTACGGCACGAAGCACCAAGGGAAAGCCGAAAGAGTAAAGTAGAGCGCCTGAACCGGACCCTGAGAAACGATGCAGGAAATAAAAGGGTGAAAATCAGCAAATCGGAGTCGAAGGGGGGCACCCTTGGGCAAACCAAACATCAAACAGCTACAGGAAGGATCAGCATATAAAGGGACAGCAAAGGCATAAAAGACTAGCAAAGGGCAGAACAAACAAGAAATAACAAAACAGGGGGTACTAAACTCCGGGGGAGTAGAGGAGGAGGAGGAAGGTAATAAAATAAATAGCAAAGAGAAGAAGGGAAAACAACAAGAGGAGACGAAACTGGAGAACAAGGATAACAACTAACTAAACACAAACAACTCCATGACCATGGGCAAGCCAAAGAAAAGAGAAAGCCCAGGAGATGAGGCAGGCCCACAAAGAGGAGATACACACAGAGAAACAGAAGGGAGCACTACATTAGACACCCTGTTACAAGCGATCCAGGCATCCAGAGAAGCTCTAGAGAACACAATTGACACATTATCTTCTGACCTAACCCTCCTCAGAGACGACCACAGAAAATTAGCCAACAGAGTGACAGTAAACGAGAAAACAATAGCACAACTTACACCTGAAAACAAAACTCTTACTAAAACATTGTCCTTACTGACATCCAGGATACAACTACTCGAAACACGAGCTGAGGATGCCGAAAACAGGGCGCGAAGAAGCAACCTAAGACTGGTGGGCGTCCCGGAGAGATCAGAACAGGATGCACTAGACATGGAATCCTACTTGGAATAATGTATACGCAAAGAAATAGCACCAGAGGGCCTATTGCAATATTTCGCCATCGAGAGAGCCCACAGAGTACCAGCAAGACCCCCTCCCCCCGGAGCCAGACCACGCCCGATAGTAGCAAAACTCCTGCATTTTAAAGACCGAGATCTCATTCTATCGCAAGCACGACGAAAGGGAGAAATTATTATAGAGGGACAAAAGATAATGATCTTACCGGACTTCACCAGAGACACCCAAAGATTAAGAGCCACCTTCCTGGAGGTCAAACGCCGCTTGAGAGAAAAAGGCATCAAATACGCCATGATGTTTCCAGCAAAACTAAAGATTTTCACAGATAACAACACACTCTTTTTTACAACTCCACAACAAGTGCAGGAATGGATGGAAGACTTAAGCCCAACAGAGAAACACAGCACAACAGAAAACAACAGTAAAAGACGAGGGCCAACACGAAAGAAAGAAAGATACGCTACGGACATAGCCCCACCACCGTCACAAACACTTAAAGAAAAACAAGACGCAGTGAGAGCCGTGGCGGCCCTGGGGCTTGGGGAGACTGCGGCTGCATTCCCACAACGATCTGAACCCTTCTCAGAGCAGGAACAAGATTTGGGACCAGATGAAATATCCTGCTCCTCGCAAGACACAACTGAAGGCCTTCCTAGGGTCACCCCAAGATCATCGGACGAGATCATCTGCGGGCTAACTGGATAAAAAACCACATGGAGAACAGACGAGAAATGAACAGAGGGTAAGCAATAACAGAAGACTAGATATAAGTGACATGGACAAGGCAGCCCAGACCAGAAAGACAATAAAGGGAAATGAAGCAACGGCAAGGCTCCATGACCGAACGATCAACCCACAAGTAAAGAACAACAAAAATAAACGAGGCTTAGGAGCTCAAGGGGCTCTACTACGCAACAAGACAGACATGCGTTGGCACGGGGCCTAAGGGCTTGGCACACGGTAAAAGACCAGTCCCCCACACACACGAAGATTGTTAAATTGGGGAAAGGTTGGACGGGGACAGTTGGGAAACCGGTCCTGGGGCTAGGGGTTTGTTTAAAAGATAAGTTAACAAGTTAAAATATAGGGCAAAGAGCAGGGGGAACAGACTCACACATCAGGCAAATTAGACAGGACTCCGGGGCGCAGTCATTCGGGAAGCGGAGAGGTAGGCGTAAATGCGACACAGATCTCTACATAAAAGATGACCACAGACAGATCACTAAATTGCAAGATACTTACCTGGAACGTTAGGGGTCTAAACAGCCCAGGGAAAAGATATAAAGTGTACAATCAGATTAAACGGCGAGGAGTGCAAATAGCGATTCTACAGGAGACTCACCTGATAGGGAAGGAGGTAATAGCACTGTCAAAAAGATGGAGAGGACAAATATATGCCACAGAATATTCAGCATACGCAAGAGGGGTCCTGATTTGGATACGCCCAGGTACCCCCTTCCAAAAAATAGATGCGCAGATAGATGGAGATGGGCGCTTTGTGACGGTGAGGGGGCGTCTTGATGGAAGGAACATCACTTTGGTGGGTATCTATGCCCCAAACCAGGATCAAAACACATTCCTACAAGGGATGTCCCAAAAATGGGGAACTTACCTCACCCAAACAATACTAATAGGAGGTGACTTCAATTGAGTAGCAAACACGGCACTAGACAGATCACACCCGCCGCTAGAAACCTCCCCTATTCGGGGGACAGCCAGAGGCTTTGCAGGCTGGCAGTCGAACTGGGGCCTGATAGACTCCTCGAGACACCTCCACCCGATGGAAAGAGATTACTCTTTCTATTCACCAGTGCATTATTTACATGTCCGACTAGATGCAATCCTGACTTCCCCAGATATAAATTGTACAGTACGTAGAGCGGAATACTTGACCCGCACAATATCAGACCACAACCCACTGTTACTTACACTAGACTGGCGAAGAGACCACCCTCCCATACCGGACTAGCAATTAAATGTAGAGGCATTGGGGGATAGTGCATACCAGCACACAATCCGAGAAGCAATTAAGGAGTACTTTACGCACAATGCAGGCTCGACCCCCACCCGGGAACAAGAATGGGAGGCATTCAAGGTTACAATTAGGGGTCAATGCATGGCAGGAACATACAGGGTTAAGAAATCGATAGAAGGGGAACTGGAAAAACAAGAAAAAGCCCTAAGATTAATGGAACGTAACAGACCAGATAACCCTAGCTTGGCTCCTAGCATAACCAAGACTAAAAACGAAATAGCAAATACCCTTGAAAGACTCAGGAAGTTTGATTATAAAAAATACACCAACAGGCAACATAGGGAGGGGGACAAGGCGGGAGCATTGCTGGCCTGGCTGGCTTCCCCACCTAGACAACAGTCGCTGGTGATGGAGATAGTGAGCCAAGAAGACGAGAGACTATATGGTCAGAAGGAGATTAACTCCAGCTTTGCCGACTACTACAAAGAACTATACGCCTCCCCCACTACACCCCTGGAGCCAGACCGGTTGGTAGGCCTGGAGAATATCTGGACTAAAACACTGGGAGAAGAAGAACAACAAACACTAGGGGGAGAGATAACAGCACAGGAGGTGACGGTGGCAGTGGAGGCAATGGCTAGAGGAAAGGTCCCGGGGGCAGATGGGCTTCCGGCAGAATTTTATAAGGAATATGCCGACATACTAGCACCAAAGCTCAGTGAAATGTACAAGGAGGCACTTGAGAGGGGCACTCTACCTAGAACCACGAGTGAAGCCATAGTAATTCCATTGCCGAAGCCAAATCGCCCACCCACTGACATGCAATCATACCGCCCGCTCTCCATGCTGAACATGGATTATAAAATATTGAGTAGTATCCTTGAAACTAGGTTGATGCCACATATGGAAAATTGATTCACCCCGATCAGACAGGCTTCATCCCAAACCGTAATACAGCCATAAACATTAGAAGACTGATAGGAATAATGCATTCGGGAGTGCCAGACCTTGCCACAGCAGCGGTACTAGTGGTGGATGTAGAGAAAGCGTTCGATACCCTCAGATGGGATTACCTGCAAGTAGCAATGAAAGGTATGGGACTAGGCCCCGAATTCATGGGATGGGCTAATCTGCTATACGCCTCACCCACTGCAAGGATACATACAGGGCGAACTATTTCGGACTCCTATAACGTGGGAAGAGGCACCAGGCAGGGATGCTCACTATCTCCACTGCTATTTGCCATTGCAGTAGAACCACTAGCACAGAGGGCCAGAACAGGTGAACACTACGAAGGGATAATCATAAGGGACAGATTATACCAAATAGCACTTCACGCAGATGATATGATACTATTCCTAAAAAATCCCCACAGAGACCTCCCCGGAGTCATAGCCCTGCTAAATTGGTTCGGAGACATATTGTGCCTCCGTATCAGCTGGCAGAAATCATTATTATTCCCACTACAGAAGGGGATGCCCCAGATCACAACAGTCCAGAATCTGGGATGGTTGCCGACAATGTTCCGCTACCTGGGGGTCAATATCTACCATGAACTAAAAGATCTATTAGATGGAAATGTCCATTCTGCCATACGCCAACTAAAAGCAACGACCCAATTCTGGCAAACATTGCCGCTGTCGGTGGCTGGCCGAGTTGCCCTGATTAAAATGGTGGCATTGCCAAGGTTATTATACAGTTTCTCGAACATACCAGTACTAATACCCCGGTCGACTTTCAAAGAGATTAACTCCAACCTCACTAGTTTTATCTGGGGGACGGGACGCCACAGACTAGCACTGCATAAGCTCCAACGTCCCACAAGAGAAGGAGGACTGGCAGCTCCAGACATGGAACTATACTACCAGGCAGGTCAGTTACAATGGCTGGCCAAGGAATGGCATGAAGTAACATCCACAGAAATCGGGGACCCTGAGAAGGAAAGAGTAGCAACAACCCTCGCAGAGATATTATTAGCACAGGGAGGAAAGAAAAAAAAGGAGACACACAAAACATCAGGTCATGGAAGCATGTTGGAAACGTGCTTTACAGCGCACTCGAACAAGAACCCCATACAGTCCAGAGCTCCCCCTGCAATATCTGACCCTACTTCCAGGTGGGAACCATATAAAAGGAATTCAAAAACTAGAAACCCATGGGATCACAATGATAGGAGAGCTCTTCAGGGACGGAGAACTCATGACATATGCGGACTGAATAACAACATACGGAGCACCCCCTGGGTTGTTCCCCACACACAGATCCCTGATAGCACTAATACAGAGACACTGGAAGCAGGGCTCAAAAGAACCACCCACACACATAGGATGGCACACTATTTGCACGATAGGGGGAGATAAGAAGGTGGTTTCAAAGATATATTGAGTGTTGCAAACAGACACACTACAGCCACTACAGACCCTTAGAACCCTTTGGCAAACTGACATTGGGGAAAATATAGATGAGGAACGATGGGGAAACATCACACCCCAGATATACAAGGTATCCAGGAATGCAAGGTTTAAACTGATAAACATCGACATATATCATAGAGCGTATCTTAGCCCTGCGAAAATAGCAGCAATATACGATAACACAAACAGTGCATGTCCTAGATGTGCGGAAAATGGATCCGATATGCTACACATGTTATGGACTTGCAGTGAGTTGAAACAATACTGGGAAAATGTAATAGAGGACACCAAGAAAATTACAGGCAGAAATCTGGCAGCCACACCAGCAGTTGCGTTGCTGGGAAACTTTATCAGACCACATTCCAAAACAATGACCAGTAAATTCATAGACTTAGCATTGATCCTTGCAAAGAGAGAAATCACAATGCGATGGAAGGACCCTAGGGGTCCAAGAGTGCTTAACTGGAAGGACACACTAATCAAATGGACTGAGGCAGAGGGGGAAGCATTACGCCAAGAGCTGGCCAAAGGAATGGGAAGTGAGGAGGGATTACAACAATGGGACACATTATTTGACCGCCTGAAACATCCGACCACAGAATCACAGGAACCATGTATTAGAAGACGAACTGAACCCAGAAGACAATGATATCGCAAACCGCCTCAGCGAATAGAACTATAATGGATACTTAGCGATAAATGACTGCTCCCCGGGTGACAGGCTCAAGAAGAAGGAGCGACAAGCCCCGAACTACCAAGAAGAAGTGAGATGAGGGAAGGGGAAAAGTTGTAAGTTTCCAAATTCGAACTGAAAATAATAAAAATATATTTTAAAAAAAAAACTAGCCGGACATAAGTCTGATTGAAAACTCTACTAATTTGAAACTTGTATAGGGGCAACTAATAGTTCTAAATAAGGGCTCTTGTTTTGTTCCAAGTTCACCTTTGGATACATTAACAATGAAGCAGAATTTTTCTTCCAAATCAAAATGCGATTGTGTTTTGCTAATACAAACACCTATTGCTACTATTCAGGACACAGGATTGCGTGTCAAGTCTTCATTTGTTTCTCTTCCTTGTAGCTTACCTCACGAAATCCTTGCCTTCGAACAGGCACTTCACGAGGAGATTAACCAATTAAACCCAGTACAAATGTCGGTATTTCATAACCTTTCTAAAAAATTAAAAACTCTGCATGGATGAATTACAAAACAATGCACGAGTGGTAATGAAATCAGCTGTTAAAGGTGGGACCATAGTGATACATTCGACTATTGACTACAGACAAGAATGTATGCAACTGCTAGGAGATTAGAGAAAATAGATTTTGAAGAGTGATGTTACACATTTTTGGCATAAGATGCTGAAGTAGTCTCGTCGAACAACTCGCATTAATCTGACTTTCTAATTGCAAGAAGCCCTAGATCCCTTACTTCTATACAGTGCCTAAAAGACATGAAATCTTCGGACCCCCTCTAGGATTCGCCATAGTATCGGACATAGGTTCAGTCCTTGAATCGCTCTAAGGGGCGTATCTGTCATTGAGTTGCGTGGCCCTTGCACCATGCATGGCAGAGCAAGGGAGATGCAGCTACTAAGTCAGATTTATCAAGCCATGCAAGGCCACGTTGCAAGGCCCTGCATGGCTTGATAAATCTAGAGTAACACATCTCAACTCAAATCGCTGCGTTGTGTTATTCTGCCCCAGGGAGGCGTTCCATTGGTGGAGTGTGGTTGGTCCCATGCATCCACCCATTAATTTTGGTGCATTTCCAAGCTTACCAACACTGGTGAACCTGGGTATGTATCAAAACGCCACACCTTCCCAGGGGAGGTGCAACGAGGGGAAATATCTTTATTTCTCCTTGTTGCATCCTCTTTTTGAGCGTGCTGTTTTCTGCAGCACACTTATAAAGTGAAAAATGCCTTTAAGGATTGTTTTTGTGCAGGAAGGTGCCCCTTCTTGCCTAACACAACCCTGCCTAAAATGTAGGCACACTTGCCTGCGGCACCAGGGTGCCTGCGTTGGCGTTAGACAGCACAAGGAAATGGCATAAACCCACTGTATAATGTTAAATATGGTGCATTTCTGCCCTTTCACGCAGCATGGCTAGGTTGCTTGCTGCGCTGCATGAAAGTTTGTTAAATCTGCCCCTTACTGTTTTGTGATTTATTTTTACATCCTTTGGTAATTAGGACGCCCACATATTTGTAAGATACCAACAAGAACATGTTGAATTTACTATTCATCCCGCATTTTATCCCTCAAATTGACTTCTGATTAGCCTGGACATAGAGGCTTTGTATATCAGCATTCCTCAAACAGAAACTTCGGGGATATTGATAAACTACTGGTAGATTGCAATAGTTCTAAAAAGCTTGTGATGATGTGCCAAATTGCCACTGATAAAAACTATTCTGAGTTTGAAGGAAATGTTTATTTGCGAACCCATGGCAGCTCAATAGGAAGTACATTTGCTCCAAGTCCGACCTGACCTGCCTATATGTAAATGCATTTAAAACTTGCCATTTCTTCTCTAATGACAGTCCCTTTAAGGATCACATCCATCTATGTCAACGTTATATAGGCAATGTTGTTGCTATCTGAAGGGTTACCAGAGTTTATTTTAGAATTCGACAACTGGATAAACATACTTAGGCCCATATTTATACTTTTTGACGCAAAACTGCGCCAACGCAGTTTTGCGTCAAAAAAATTAGCGCCAGCTAACGGCATTCTGAAGCGCCATGCGGGCGCCGTATTTATTGAATGACGTTAGCCGGCGTTAGCCGCCGGCGCCGTCTGGTGTGCGTTAAAAAAAACGACGTACACCAGGCTGCGCCGGCGTAGGGGGATATGGGGCTTGGGCGTCAAGAAATGGGGCAAGTCAGGTTGAGGCAATTTTTTCGCTTCAACCCGATTTGCGCCATTTTTTACGATTCCCAACCCCATAGAAATGACTCCTGTCTTAGCAAAGACAGGAGTCATGCCCCCTTGCCCAATGGCCATGCCCAGGGGACTTCAGTCCCCTGGGCATGGTCATTGGGCATAGTGGCATGTAGGGGGGCACAAATCAGGCCCCCCTATGCCACAAAAAAATAGAAATAAAATACTTACCTGAACTTACCTTAATGTCCCTGGGATGGGTCCCTCCAGCCTTGGGTGTCCTCCTGGGGTGGGCAAGGGTGACAGGGGGTGTCCCTGGGGGCATGGGAGGGCACCTCTGGGCTCCTTCAGAGCCCACAGGTCCCTTAACGCCTGCCTTTTGCAGGTGCTAAAAAACGGCGCAAAAGCGGCCGTACGTCATTTTTTTGGACCCGCCCACTCCCGGGCGTGATTTTTGCCCGGGAGTATAAATCCGACGCACATGCCTCGGAGTCGATTTTTTAGACGGGAACACCTACCTTGCATATAATTAACGCAAAGTAGGTGTCCACGCTAAAAAATGACGCTAACTCCATGGTCTTTGGCGCTAGACGCGTCTAACGCCAAAGTATAAATATGGAGTTAGTTTTGCGTCGAAATTGCGTCAAAAAAAATGACGCAATTTCGGCGCAAACGGAGTATAAATATGCCCCTTAATGAATTCTTGAAGTTCAGCCATACAATCAGTAATACAGAGTTAGCCTTCCTTGACGTGTTTTCTCAATAGATGGGATGTTACGCACGCACCGAATACAGCAGTTTATAATGTTTTGGCAGATTTCACTTCTGACACTTAAGAGAGAATCTACCCTTATGTCATTTTTTAGGACTCTAAAGGAATGTTCCGGTATAGCAGATTTTGATAGTTAAGCGGGCGCTCTACCTACTAAACTTAGGCGCAGACACTACTCCTCACATGTCAGTAAGCGATCACGGAAAAGGGCCTTGAATAATAACTGTTACTCCCTTGTGGAGTCCCTCCCTAAATCAGAGAATTCGCGCCATGTTTGTGTCACAACATGAAATATTGATTCTAGGTTTACCAAAACGATTATCAATAAGGAACTTATTTCTTTTGAAATGGGAACAACATCAGTTATATCATTTGAGAACTCTGAATGATGACATCGGATCGATGCACCTGTCTAATCACTACTTATTTATCTTTATGATAGTTTAGTCCCTGCCTCATTGATTCTGTTTTTCGAACACACTAAAGGCATGCTGCTGTTACCCATAATAATTCAGCTTCTAGAAGTACTTTCTTTATATATATTCCCCTTTATTACAGCAGGATGCATCCTATAAAAACGAAACCACAGAGTGAGCCAGTTTTACATTTACCTTCCTCTTTTCGTACCTCAGAAAAAAAAACGTTTTAGAAATCTTAGCACCCCTACCTTTTAATTCAACAAGAGCTGGCTTAAAATGTTATTGCTTAGGTTCTCAGTTAGTGCCTTTTCCAACCAGGATGACAATGTCCAGCTACACAGTAATATGATGTGCCACATGTAATGATGTAATCGCATGCCTGTGAACAGTGATGTATATGAACATTGATACAGTGACATCTCAAGTATCCAAGGGGTCTACATAGACGTGTCCACTCGCCTTTCCTCCTCACCACGCAGAGCCGAGAGGATGCAGTAGGGTGAATCATGGGCAGATCTCCTTGACAAAGTAAGTCTGTAATCCCTTCTTGCCCATGGAAACTATGAAGTGGGTTTATACAAATGCAGTTTGGATTGACTAATTATATAACTTATTTAGTTTCCCTACCTTGGCATGTTGTGTGACTACAGGATGTCGCCCTTCAACACCACCCATATGGGGTAATTGTAGTCCCCAATGTAGAGTGAACATAGACTTTGTTATTTGATGTCTTCTGTTCAGATGTCTGTCTGTCACACATGGAGTGACACTTTGTGAATTTTGCAGGGCAAAGAATGGGCATGATTTCTCACACTAGTGGTTGAGCTCATCTGGATGAAACATCTTTAACTGTTGAGGATGGGGCTTTATGATGAAACATGTTATCACATGCAGAAGAACCCTGCTGACCAAAATTAATAGATTTGGAGATACTGAGCATTTTTCTTGAGGTCTTTAAACTCGGTTGGCTATACCTTGCGTTGGCAGACTGACCACACATTCCTAGTCAAAGAGCATGATTTGTTTCCTGTAACCAATTATTTGAAGCCAGCCATCATTGCTATGTTCAGGAAAATGAAACACAGTACAATGGCTGCAGAAGTTGGTTTGCATATTTGTAAAGTGTTGCTCATAGCATGGCAAAATGTTGCGACTAACAAAGATGACCCTCACTTGTGGTACGTATTGTCTTCTATAAAGAATCTACTGAAGCCATTATCTAAATAATAGTACTGTGGAGTAGGAAATGTATCACGATCCTTCACCAGTGCACAATACAATAAGCAAATATATGGCAGAATGGTGGAGCATCAAGTAGGAGCCATAATAAAGAATGACATTCCCAGTAATGCTGTTAAATTGTCATACCTTTCTCAAAGGGCCCTGGCATGGGTTACCAGGAAGGCAATGGCTTGATGGTTTATTATAGGCAATATGTTGCTTTAACCAGCTATGACAATGTCTCTGTTGTTTCTTTATGTTGTAAAGTTTATTCTCTCATTTTTACATTCACTGAACTGTATTGAATTCACAATAAACAGTAGCCAATATAGAATTGTTAGCAATGTTTTGAGACTAAGAAACTCTAAACTAGAAATGTAATATAAGAAAATGTACATAATTACAGTATTTTAAAGTAATTTCTGTATTATCTTTAAATTGCTGCTAATCTTGACTTTTTAGGTAGAGTAAGGAGAGTAGAATTTAATCTGTGGCTATTTTCCTAAGTCTGGTTTGCAAATCAAACATATTGGTGGTGAACTGTCAAACTTAGTAAACTTACAGCTTAATTTGTTTCAATATATACTTCTTTTGTGGAATAACTGTGTTTTCATGTTGCAGCAAAATAAAAAAATGAATGTGAACTCTTGTAATATAATTGGAAATGAAAAGAGGTCTTCAAAAAATGGAGAAAAATCCCAAACAAGGTAGGTTTTCACAAAACCAGTATGCTGATTGATAAAATAAAGCATGAATGAGCTTTAAAATCATTATAGTTTGTACAACATGTAATCACTTACTCCACCCTACCCACTCTTTCGAAGACCTTTCTTTTAATTTATTTTCCAGTTTATGATGGATACAAACTACCTGTGGCTTCTTCACCTTATGAATTCACCCTTGCACCAGCATCCGATGAAAAATCTTCTTCCCAGCTCTCCACGTCGAACAGGACGTCACAATTGCAAGGCTCCACGTGACTCCGTCTGACGTCACCGTGCCAAAAGGAGGTCCTTGCTGGTGTGGTGACATCAGTTCCCTTTTTTTCGTGCCTTCGACGCTAACGGTTTTCTCCTAGCTCTAGCTTCTGTTGGAGGTTTCATCTTGTTGCTCTTTGTAGTTACAATGTCTCCCCCTAGGAAGTCCGGTCTCAAGCCTTGCAGAGAGTGTGGGGGTCGCATGTCGGTCACTGACCCTCATGACAATTGTCTTTGGTGCCTTAGCTCTGAGCATGATGTTGAGTAGTGTGCGTCTTGCCAGAGCATGAATCCTAAGGCTTTAAAGGAAAGAGAGGCCAAGCTCTTTTTGGCCAAGGCGAAGAAGGGTCATAGGAGCCATAGAAGATCCTCTTCCCACACTTCTTCGAAGAAGCATAAGAGACGGTGCCGTCATGACTCTCAGCGCCGTTCGGCTCGGAGCCGATCAAGATCGAGGTCTCCATCTCGTCGACGACGTGGGAGGTGAGTCCGACGGTGACTCCTCCACACCAGAGTCCTGAGGCTTCTCCGGCGCTGTCCGTCTTTGAGGTTGTGGCACCTCAGGACAGTCCTTGATTTTCACCTGCTGCTCAGGAGTCCGATGGTCAGCAAGCACAGGTGCAACAGGGAGACCAGCGGTATCCTGCCTTTCCGGCTCCGGGGGCGGATCCGGCGGCATTTTTGAATGCCATGTTTACTATGTTCAACGCCATAGCCCCTGCTGGTGCACCGGCTGGTCCCACGGGTCCATAGGCATTTTCGTTGGGCTCCCCTACTCCGTACAAGGCGGCGCCGTAATTGCCATTCTATCCAGCTGAGGGTAACGGGCCAGCACCGATGACATGGCCTCCAGGTCCTGTGAATCCCATGACGTCGCCTTCTAGATCTATGGCGCTGATCTCATCAACCCGTCAGCCGGTGGAGTCGCATGCATCTTCGCCGCCATTAGGGTCCGTGCTGGCACCGGATCCGGGTGATGGATTCGAACAAAGTCAACCTTCCTCTCCTGTTCCTCGTCAGATGTTGAAGCCGGTGTCTTCGACGTTGGCAAATTCCATGCCGATGCCGAGGTTGGAGACTCGATTGAGGTCATGCAGGAATGCCTTGCATCTCTTGGAAGAGTGTCAGAGTCACCAGATCCTCGGGGTCTGTGCACGTTCCCAACACTTCCACCACAAGACAGCTCCAATACTCTGATTAGATTTATCACAGAGTCTAAGAGAGTCCAAGTGGGGAAAAGGGGATTAGGACGGGAACAGCTGGGAAGGAGACCTGTAGGAAGCAAAAGGTTAAAACACAACATCAAAATTATATCTCATGAAATCAGTACCATGCTACAACTCTAAGCTTAGTCTTTTCCGAAAAAACATGAACAACCCTAAAATAGTCCTAAAACTGACTAGGCTTTAGATGACCGAATGCCTGAGGAGGAAACAGGAAAAGTTCAATAGGACTTTCAGATTCGAGTACTTTCTTTAGCATGAGAATCAGGAAACACTCTGAGCAATTTCTAAACAACCATATGAATCTCCTTTTAAGAATATATATCAGGAACACACAGCATTACATCTAGAACTCTGGTATTGTTGTGTTCTTCTCAGAAAAAACATTGGGAAGTGAATTGCGCACATTGCAGATTTTTATATGAGTATTAAACACCATAAAGGATTGTGCACCATGAAATCACACAACTTAGATTCAAGGAATAAATCACGCAACGTGTCAACTTGAAATGCTACCAAGAAAATGTCTTAGAATAGTAGCGCACAGTAATTTACATTATTTATACACGAGGAAAGAATTGCGCGTCTTGCCGATTCAAATGCCACCATACAAATGCCAAGAAATGATAGCGCACAATGAACAACATGAAAAGCACTCAGGGAAAGAATCGCGCGTCTTGTCGATTCAAATGCCACCATGCAAATGCCAAGAAATGATAGCGCACAATGAATAACATGAAAAAACACTCAAGGAAAGAATTGCGCATGTTGCCGATTCGAATGCCACCATGTAAATGCCAGAAAATGGTAGCGCACAATGAACAGCATGAATTACACACGAGAAGTGAATCGCGCGTTTCGACGATTCGAATGCCACCATGTAAATGTCAAGAAAAGGTAGCGCGCAATGAACAACAAAGTTAAATGCTCATGAAACGAGTTGCACGTCTTGCCAACTCGTAAAACATCGTGTAAATGTCAAGAAATATCAGCGCGCAATGAACAACAATGTAATAACGAAGTCAAATCTTTATGGAATGAATTGCGCGTCCTCCCTATTTGCAAACCACCATACAAATGTCAAAAAATGGCAGCACACAAGTAATCTGTTATTCATTTAAGAATTAAAATCAAGAATATGAAAATTCTCAATTACGGTGTTGGGAAATGTCCAAACACCGTCTTACCGCCTGGAAACAGTGATCACCAATGAGAGATGAGTGCAGAAGACTGGAAAATCCAAATAGGCCGCCGGGACAGGAGCTCAGGAAGAAGCTGCTGCTCTGCACCGGGACCTCTGAATAGTGAGCACTGGAAGTTGGGCTGACTCTCTTTTATAGAGTCTTGGCCCAGCCTAGAACCACGCCCAGGCATGTTGCAGGGAAAGTCTCTAGAAGGCCCTAGAAAGGGACCACACCCTAACACACTCTGAATGTCTGCAGCAATACATTGCAAATGTACAGTATTTATAAGCACCTTAAAAATGAATCTTTTGGATGGAATTCTGCAATGCAAAAGGTTAAACAATAACATATCATCACAATGCATAAATTACATTATCTTGCGAGTGGTGGGTTTTTGCATTCTAGATGCCCGTAGAGCGCACACTGTCCTGGTGTTGACAAAGAGGAAGAATATCAAAGGCAGTTGTTGGAGGAAGGAGAGATTGTCGAGCCTTTGGGAGAGTATCAGGGCCTGGACTCGGCCAGTGGGCTGGATACTTCCACGGAATGGGACTTGTCTTCACCGGGGGAATTTACGGAGGAGGCAGCTTCTTTCACACAGTGATCAGGAAGGCAGCAGACTTTTTAGAACTTCCATTGCCTGCTGCGGAAGTTAAAACGAACATTTTAACTGAGGTACTGCATCCTTCTTCGGCTTCTGCAGACCCTTTGCTTCCTTTCAATGAGGCTCTTACGGAACCAATATTAGAACTTTGGAGGAAGCCTGTATCATCGCCTGCGGTGAATAGAGCCGTGGCAAGGAGATATAGAGTGTCGCCTGGTGATCTTGGGTTTTTATCACAACATCCTACCCCGAAGAGTTTGGTGGTCCAGGCCTCTTGCTCTACAAGGTCTGCTCCGGGCTCTTTCCCTGTGATTCCATCTGACAGGGAATCCAAGCGGATGGAACAATCCGCAAAGAAGAATTGTTTACGTCTTCCAGCATGGCTTTCAAGGCTTCAAACGCTACCTATGTGTTGGGTAGGTATGTCCACGCCCTCATGGACTCTGCGAAATCCATGGTTCCTGATCTGCCGCAAGATATACAGAGACCATTTGGGGAACTCCTGTCTGATGCGCAGGCTGCGGCGAAACAAATAATTCAGTCTGGCCTGGACTCTACGGATTCGGTGGCCAGGGCAATGGGTACATCTATTGCAACAAGGAGGCAGGCTTGGTTGAGGTCCTCTGTTTTTTTTTCGGATGTACAGCCCACCTTGTTGGATTTGCCATTTGATGGGGATAAACTGTTTGGAGATAAAGCGGACTCTGCCTTAGAGCGCTTTAAAGATAGCCGGGTCACGGCGAAGTCTTTAGGATTGCAAGCCTCCTCTGCTACCCCTTTTAGGTCCTTTCATAGGTTCAGGGGGTTTGAACGTGGGGCAGTTTATTGAGGGAGACCCCAGTCCTCAATCCAGCAGCCTACCAGCCTCCCATATCGGTCCTTTAGGGGGTGGAGGAGGGTTAGAACAAGAGAGGCCATCCAGCAGCACCCTACGTCATCCTCTTCCTCTGGAGGACAACAGCAAGGGAAGCAGCCCTAGTTTTCGCCCCTTTGTCGACCATAATTCTCCTGTAGGGGGAAGATTATGTATTTTTCTCCACGAGTGGGAGTTAGTTACATCGGACTCATGGGTTCTAAATATTGTGAGAAAAGGATATGCTCTCCCTTTTCAGGAGTTTCCTCCTCCCATCCCTCCTCGTCCCTCGTTTTGTTCAGAAGACCATCTCCTGTTGTTACAGCAGGAAGTTCAGACCCTATTGTCAAAAGGTGCGGTGGAGTTGGTTCCAGGGCAGGAAAGGGGTCAAGGTTGTTATTCAAGATACCTCCTGGTCCCCAAGAAGGATGGTCGTTTGAGACCGATCCTTGACTTGAGGATTTTGAATTGGTTCCTCAAGCGGGAGAAATTCAAAATGCTGACCCTAGTGCAGGTGCTTCTGGCATTGAACAAAGAGGATTGGACAGTGTCTGACGACTTGCAGAATGCGTATTTTCATCTCCCTATACTCAAGTCTCACAGGAAGTATCTCTGGTTTGTGGTGGGGTCGCAACACTACCAGTTTGCGGTCCTTCCGTTTGGCCTTACTTCAGCACCTCGAGTCTTCACAAAGGTGATGGCAGTGGTGGCAGCAAGTCTCAGAAGGGAAGGGATATCGGTATTCCCTTACCTGGACAATTGGTTGATCAAAGCCAAGTCTCCAGAGCTTGTCACTTGCAGATGACAACTCAGTTGTTGTTCAAGCTGGGTTTTTCATTCAATGTACCCAAATCTCACCTGGAGCCCTCTCAACGCCTCCTGTTCATAGGGGCAGTATTGGACACAACATTGAATCAGGCCTATCCTCCGCCTCAGTGGATCCAGGATATTCAGGCGTTGATTCCAATGTTTCAAAATGGAGCGGTTGTCCCAGTCCTCAAGGTCTTACGCCTGCTCATCTGTTCACTTCTTGCATTCTGTTGGTGTAAGGAAATGCCTCCTTGGCATGGTTACCCCCTAACTTTTTGCCTTTGCTGATGCTAAGTTTTGATTGAAAGTGCGCTGGGACCCTGCTAACCAAGCCCCAGCACCAGTGTTCTTTCCCTAAACTGTACCTTTGTCTCCACAATTGGCACAGCCCTGGCACTCAGATAAGTCCCTTGTAACTGGTACCCCTGGATCCAAGGGCCCTGATGCCAGGGATGGTCTCTAAGGGCTGCAGCATGTCTTATGCCACCCTGGGGACCCCTCACTCAGCACATGCACACTGCCTCACAGCTTGTGTGTGGTGGTGGGGAGAAAAATACTAAGTCGACATGGCACTCCCCTCAGAGTGCCATGCCAACTTCACACTGCCTGTGGCAAAGGTAAGTCACCCCGCTAGCAGGCCTTACAGCCCTAAGGCAGGGTGCACTATACCACAGGGGAGGGCATATGTGCATGAGCACTATGCCCCTACAGTGTCTAAGCAAAATCTTAGACATTGTAAGTGCAGGGTAGCCATAAGAGTATATGGTCTGGGAGTTTGTCAAACACGAACTCCACAGCTCCATAATGGCTACACTGAAATCTGGGAAGTTTGGTATCAAACTTCTCAGCACAATAAATGAACACTGATGCCAGTGTGCAATTTATTGTAACATGCACCCGGAGGGCATCTTAGAGATGCCCCCTGAATACCAATCTGACTTCTAATGTAGGCTCCCCCTGCAGGAACTGTAACACCTGGCGGTGAGCGTCAAAGGCTCTGCCCTTTTGTTACAGCGCCCCAGGGCATCCCAGCTAGTGGACATGCCTGCCCCTCCGGCCACTGCCCCCACTTTTGGCAGCAAGGCTGGAGGAGATAATGAGAGAATCCAGAGGCTCCCCCTGAGCTCGACTGCCGGTAACAAGGGACCCGACGCCTGGAACCAGCACTCACTGCACCCGCAGCCCCCAGGACCTGAAGGAACCGAACCTCAGTGCCGGAGTGACCCCCAGGAGACCCTCTGCCTAGCCTAGCTGGTGGCTGGCCCGAGAAGCCCCCCCTGTGCTTGCCTGCACCGCTAGAGTGACCCCCGGGTCCCTCCATTGAATCCTATTCAAATCCTGATGCCTGCTTTGCACACTTCACCCAGCCGCCCCTGTGCCGCTGAGGGTGTGTTTTGTGTGTCTACTTGTGTCCCCCCCAGTGCTCTACAAAACCCCCCTGGTCTGGCCCCCGTGGACGCGGATACTTACCTGCTGGCAGACTGGAACTGGAGCACCCCTGTTCTCCATAGGCACCTATGTGTTTTGGGCACCTCTTTGACCTCTGCACCTGACCGGCCCTGAGCTGCTGGTGTGGTAACTTTGGGGTTGACGTGAACCCCCAACAGAGGGCTGCCTAGGCCCAGGAACTGAGACTTGTAAGTGTTTTACTTACCTGACAAACTAACCATTACTTACCTCCCCCAGGAACTGTTCGTTTTTGCAGTGTCCACTTTTAAAATAGCTTATTGCCATGTTAACAAAGACTGTATATGATATTGCTTTCATTCAAAGTTCCTAACTTACCTGTGTGAAGTACCTTGCATTTTATGTGTTTACTTCAAATCTTGAAACTGGTTCTTAAAATAAACTAAGAAAATATATTTTTCTATATAAAACCCTATTGGACTGAAGTAAGTCTTTGAGTGTGTTTTCCTCATGTATTGCTTGTGTGTGTACAGCAAATGCTTAACACTACCCTCTGATAAGCCTACTACTCGACCACACTACCACAAAATAGAACATTAGCATTATCTAATTTTGCCACTATCTTACCTCTAAGGGGAACCCTTGGACTCTGTGCACAATATTTCTTATTTTGTATATGAAATAGTATATACGGAGCCAACATCCTACAGTTGGTCACCCATGCACGTTGGCACATGAGGGCTCTCCAATGGTGCCTCCGCAGGCAGTGGTTTCAACACAGGGGATCTTGAAGAGTGGATAACAATCTCCAGAGACGCTTCAGCGGTTTTGCGATGGTGGGCTGTGAACGGCAACCTTAAGCGCAGGGAAGGCCGTTTTCACTGCTGCCGCCGGTGGCCACGGTCATGATGAATGCTTCCACTCTAGGGTGGGGAGCTAATCGTGGGGACCTGGAGATCAAGGGTCGTTGATCTCCAGTGGAACAGATTTTCATATCAATCTGTTGGAATTATGGGCGATAAGCTTGGCTCTCAAGGCCTTCCTCCCATCCCTTCGCGGTCAGTCAGTTCAGGTCCTGACGGACAACACTACTGCGATGTGGTATATAAACAAGCAGGGAGGAGTAGGGTTGTATCTTCTCTGTAGAGAAGCTCTGCGTCTCTGGTCCTGGCTTCGGGATCATCAGATTTGCTTGATAGCAAATCATCTGGCCGGGGTGCTCAACGTGCGTGCGGACTCTCTCAGTCGGCTCCTTTCGGCCGATCACGAGTGGCGTCTCTATCCGGATCTGGGCCTGCACATTTTCCAGATGTGGGTTACTCCAGTGATAGATCTGTTTGCCACTCGGGAGAACGCGCACTGCCCTTAATTCTGCAGCCTCCAGTATCCAGTGCAAGGAGTTTTAGGGGGACGCATTTCAGATCTCTCGATCTTTACACGTTTCCCCCAATACCCTTGATTCCTCGGGTTCTGAGGAAGTTTCGCCAAGATCGGGCTCAGGTTATTTTAGTAGCCCCGGATTGGCCAAGAAGGGTGTGGTACACGGACCTTCTCCAACTATCGCTGTGCCCTCCGCTCTGTCTACCTCTCAGGGCAGACCTCCTCTTGCAGTCGCAGGAGCAGGTTCTACACCCCCACCTCCAGAGTCTTTACCTTCATGCCTGGAGATTGAACGGGGCAACCTGAGTTCCTTTTCTCTCCCACCAGATGTAGTGGATGTTATTTTATCGGCCAGGCGACACTCCACTAAGACCATTTATGCCGGTAGGTGGGCAAAATTTGTGGCTTGGTGTGGAGAAAGGCAAATTGACCCTTTGAAGGCCCACCTTTCTGATATTTTATTATTTGCTTTGGACTTAGCAAAGAAGGGTTGTGCAGTGGCTACGGTTAAGGGTTTTTTAGCTGCTCTGTCAGCCTTTCTTTACCTCCTGGATCAGCCCTCATTGTTTAAATCACCTATTGTAGTTAGGTTTCTTAAGGGTTTACTTAATAAGTTTCCTCCCATTCCTTTTCATGTTCCTCAGTGGGACCTAAATCTTGTTTTGACCTTTTTAATGGGGTCACTTTTTGAGCCCATGCACTCTTGCCCGTTAAGGTTTTTAGTGCTTAAGACAGTTTTTCTTGTTGCCATAACATCGGCTAGGCGGGTTAGTGAGCTCCAAGCTCTTACTGTTAAACCCCCCTTTGCCTTGTTTTTCCCAGATAAAGTGGTGTTGAGAACCAGGGCTGCTTTCCTGCCAAAAGTTGTCACTCCTTTTCATATAGGGCAGACTATTACCCTTCCATCTTTCTACCCTCCTCCTCACCCCTCGAAGGAGGAAGAAAGGCTTCACCGGTTGGACCCTAAAAGGGCGCTTAGTTTTTACATTGAAAGGACCAAGGACTTTCGCCTGGAAGATCAGCTGTTCGTGGGGTACGTTGAACAGAGGAAGGGCAGAGCAGTCCATAAAAGAACTATCTCCAGGTGGGTTATCCTTTGTATCAAGATCTGCTACTCGTTGGCAAAAAAGGCTCCCCCTGATGGTATCAGAGCCCATTCCACCAGGGCTGAGTCTGCTACTTCGGCCCTGGCTAGGGGAGTTCCAGTGGTGGATATTTGCAAGGCAGCAACTTGGGCGTCCCTCCATAACTTTGCAAAGCAATACTGCTTGGACTCTGAGGTTCAGAGGGACGGACATTTGCACAATCTGTTTTGCAGGATTTCTTGGTGTAATCAGACAGGCACCCACCTCCGAGTGTGGTACTTCTTTGGGACTCTATCCATAAGGTGAGGAATCCACAGGTAGTTTGTATCCATCAGAAGAACAAGTTACTTACCTTCGGTAACGCTTTTTCTGGTGGATACAATAGCTACCTGTGGATTCCTCACAGTCCCACCCGCCTCCCCGTTGCCTGTCTGATTGCACTAGGATATGTAGTGTAGAGGTGTATGTATAGATTTCCTGTATATATATATATAAATAAATGATGTTTTTGATTATGTTGTATCATGAAGGCTTTATGTATATATGTATTTATTGGAGTTATTCTGGAGTCGGTTCTCACCACCGCCAGAAGACCGTACTGCGGTCAAAAGACCGCGGCGGTCATTCTGGGTTTCCCACTGGGCTGGCGGGCGACCGCCGAAAGTCCGCCCGCCAGCCCAGCGGGAAACACCCTTCCCACGAGGACGCCGGCTCAGAAAGGAGCCGGCGGAGTGGGAAGGTGCGACGGGTGCAGTTGCACCCGTCGCGAATTTCAGTGTCTGCAGAGCAGACACTGAAATTCTTTGTGGGGCCCTCTTACGGGGGCCCCTGCAGTGCCCATGCCATTGGCATGGGCACTGCAGGGGCCCCCAGGGGCCCCACGGCACCCCATACCACCATCCTGTTCCTGACGAGCGAACCGCCAGGAACAGGATGGCGGTATGCGGTGTCAGAATCCCCATGGCGGCACAGCAAGCTGCGCAGCCATGGCGGATTCCCATGGGCAGCGGAAAGTCGGCGGTACACTGCCGGCTTTCCGCTTCTGGCTGCGGCTGTACCGCCGCGGTCAGAATGCCCGCCGGTGCACCGCCAGCCTGTTGGCGGTGCTACCGCCAACCTCCGCCCTGGCGGTATTTACCGCCAGGGTCAGAATGACCCCCGAAGCGGTTAGGGTAAGGCAATAATGGTAAGATAAGGTTATGTGGTAATGACACAGGATTAAGGGTATAGGGTTTGGAAGTAAGTGGTAAAGGCAAAGGAATAAGGTTAAGGGGAGAAGAATGAAGGTATGGGCTTATGGGAAAGGGGTAAGGTGCTAATGGTAATGGAAACAGGATAATGGGGGTCATTCTGACCCTGGCGGTAAATACCGCCAGGGCGGAGGTTGGCGGTAGCACCGCCAACAGGCTGGCGGTGCACCGCCGGGCATTCTGACCGCGGCGGTACAGCCGCGGCCAGAAGCGGAAAGCCGGCGGTGTACCGCCGACTTTCCGCTGCCCATGGGAATCCGCCATGGCGGCGCAGCTTGCTGCGCCGCCATGGGGATTCTGACACCGCATACCGCCATCCTGTTCCTGGCGGTTCGCCCGCCAGGAACAGGATGGCGGTATGGGGTGCCGTGGGGCCCCTGGGGGCCCCTGCAGTGCCCATGCCAATGGCATGGGCACTGCAGGGGCCCCCGTAAGAGGGCCCCACAAAGAATTTCAGTGTCTGCTCTGCAGACACTGAAATTCGCGACGGGTGCAACTGCACCCGTCGCACCTTCCCACTCCGCCGGCTCCATTCTGAGCCGGCGTCCTCGTGGGAAGGGTGTTTCCCGCTGGGCTGGCGGGTGGACTTTCGGCGGTCGCCCGCCAGCCCAGTGGGAAACCCAGAATGACCGCCGCGGTCTTTTGACCGCGGTACGGTCTTCTGGCGGTTCCCGCTTGGCGGGCGGCTACCGCCGCCCGCCAAGCTTAGAATCACCCCCAATGTGTTATGGGTAACGGTGTAGGTAAAAAATTAAGGTAAAAAAAGGGTGAAGGGTTACAATAAGATAAATTATAGGTAATGGATTAAAGACAAGGACTAGAGTTAAATGATAAGGTAAAGGAGTTAAAGTTAAGGGACAAGGGATTAAGGATGAGGGGTTAAGGGTAAGGGGTAAGAGCAGGGGGTTAAAGCAAAGGGTGCAAGCTAAGGAGATCAGGCTAATAGGATGAGTGTAGGGGTGAGGGAAGTAAGTGGTTAATGTTAAGGGGTAAACTGATAAGTGTAAGGGACTTAGGCCCTGATTTATACTTTTTGGGGCAAAACTGCACTAACGCAGTTTTGCACCAAAACGTTTAGCACTGGCTTGCACCATTTCTGTGCACCAGCCGGGCACCATATTTATGGAATGGTGCAAGCCGGTGCAAAGGGTAGGCTAGTGTAAAAAAAATGACGTTAGTTGGGTGGGGCTGGCAGTATGGAAGAAGAGAGTTTTGCACCACAAAATTACGTTAGGCAGGTCAGAGAAAAAAAAATGACTCTAACCTGCCTAGAGTCATTTTCTGATGCAAAACCATCCATACCACATGACTCCTGTCTTAGAAAAGACAGGAGTCATGCCCACCACCCCAGTGGCCAGCGCAGGGACCAGGATCCCCTGGGCATGGCCACTGCACCCTGTGCCATGTGGGGGAGTGGGGGGGGCATTTCAGAGCCCCCTATGGCACTTTAAAAAATAAAATTAAATACTTACCTGTACTTACCTTACTTACCTGGGATGGGGTCCCCCATCCTCCACTGTTCCTCTGGTGTGGGTGGGGGTGTCCCTTGGGCCTGGGGAGGGCACCTGTGGGCTTATTCCATGGTGTTCCACCATGGAAATAGGCCCACAGGTCGCCTAATGCCTGTACTGACCCAGGCGTTAAAAAATGGGACAAAGCAAGTTTTGCACCATTGTTTGACCCCTCCTCCCTCTGTGCACCATTTTTGCACATGAGTATAAATATGGCGTTAAGGCCACAGAGTCATTTTTTGCACAGGAACGCCTACCTTGCATCTCATTAAGGCAAGGTAGGTTTCCACGTCCAAAAAATGACTTTAACTCCATAAATTTGGCGCTAGACGGGTCTAGGGCCAAAGTATGAATATGGAGTTAGTTTTGCACCGAATTAGAGTAAAAAATTTTTAAAAAAAGGCGCTAATTCTGTGCAAACAGAGTATAAATATGCCCCTAAGATGTAAAGGGTAAACGTGCATGGAGTAAGGGGTTAAGGCTAGGGTTTATGATGGTGCTAAGAATAAGGGGGATGAGAATAAGGGGAAGAGAAAGGGCAAGAGGTTAACAGTAAAAAAGTACGGTAGGCATAAGGGGAAAATGTGTAAGGGCTTGAGCATAAGGGGTTTATACATAGGGATTGGCAGTAAGGTTAGGAGTTAAAAGTAAAGGGTTTAGGGAAGGGGTAAAAAGATATGGGTACTGTCAGAATGAGGTAAAGGGTAAGGGGTTTAGTGTAAAAATTAACGGTAGGGCTAAAGTGCAAGTATTAAGACGTTGAGCGTAAGCAGTTAAGGGGAAGGGGCAAGGTGTAATATTAAAGGGGTAAGAAGAAGGGGCAAGATTAAGGGGACTCCATTGCCTTTTGGCTAGGTTTGCAATATAGAAATACTACATACATAATACATAAATACATATATACATACATTTATACAAGGGTAGGGGTTAAGAGCAAGGAGTAAACGGAATAAAGTATTAACTCTTACCTTAAAGTCCTTTTAACGTAATTGAAAAAAAAGTTAAGTAATTAACAATTATTTATTAAAAAGGGTAGTGTAAAAGTCATGAAGTAAATGTTCTAACAAAAATATGATAACAATGAAAGAGTAAAAAAAAGTGGTTAAATACGTTTGGAGATATTACACAACTTGCATGATTTTTGAAAATCCACACAAGTTTATTTAGCAAAACAATCAGAGCAGTTTACATCTTGCTATATAAACTGCACATGGCCCATAGTTAGCCTTGAGCGTTTAATGCTACGCCCCCTCTCCAATTTGCATGGCTTTTACAGGATTTCTACATATATTGCTTCAACTGTGAACACTTATGATAGAAACCAGAACCCATATTGCAGCTCTTTCTCATAAAAGTGTGAACCATCTTAAAAACAGCTACAAAATATGTACACTGCTGGCTGTTGAACTAGTAATGTGTAATTCATTATTTAGTAGTGCTGTTAGACCTGGCATCCTGAGGGAAGTCTTACCCCAGACTTTTTACCTTTCACCTCCTGATTTCAGCTGTATCTTTTTGTTGGCCTTAGGACTTTGAGCACGTTATCACTGCTAACCAGTGCTAAAGTGCATATGCTTCTCCCCTAAAACATAGTCACATTGGTGTATTGACCATTGACATATTTAATTTATTTGTAAGCCCCTTGTAAAGTAGTATACCATATACAAAGGGGCTGTAAATTAAATACTACTTGTGGGCCTGTGGCACTGATCGTGCCACCTGCTTAAATACCCCTGTAAATATGTCTCAGGTCTGCCACTGCAGAGCCTGTGCGTGCAGTTTCACTGCCACTTCGATTTGGCATTTAGAACCTCTTGCCAAGCCTTAAAATCCCATTTTCCTACATAAAGGTCACCCCTAAGGTTGGCCCAGGGTAGCCCATATGGCAGGGTACTATGTAAGTAAAATGCAGGCAGGACATGTACTTTTAAGTTTTACATGCCCTGGTAATGAAATACTCCCAAAGTCGTTTTTCATTACTGTGAGGCCTGCTCCTTTCACAGGCCAGCATTGGGAATTCCTTAATATACCTTTAAGGTGTAATTTCTGATCAGAAAGGAGTACCTGCCTGGGGTAGGTGGCAGCTACATTTGTGCGTTCCCTTTGGACACCAACAAAACAGGATACTCAACTGCATCTGCCTTGATCAGCATACTAATGGGTCTTCCTGGGGAGGAGGTTGGAAAGGGCTTACACTTTAAAGGGTAGGGGCTTAAGCTCACACAAAGGGGCTGATTACTCCCTACTGAGAGTCTGGAGCCAGGGGTGTGCTGAAAGGGGGACCTGTGCACCTCAGAGGGATCCTTTGAAGTCACCTCCTCATCAAAGGCACTTTTTGGTATACGTTCTGGGTTTCTGACCCCCTGAAATCAGGTCACTACTGGACTTGGAAAGAAATCTGCTTGAGTAAAGACTACTCTGCCTCGACTGACTGTTCCTGGGAGCTGCTTCTCTGCATTGCTGAGCTGCCCTGCTGCCTGCTGATCTCTGCCCTGCTGAGTACAAGGACTGGACCCATCCTGCTCCATCATGTATCTCCAAGGGCTTGCTGGTTTGTCCCCTGTTTACCACAGTCTCAGGGGCATCAAATACTGCCTGCAATTCCCCTGGTGCTGCTTGACTCTGCCATCTGTGAGTCCTACCCTTGCCTGCGGCGCCCCCTCCAGTCCTGGGCCTCAGAAGTCAGTTTTGCAGCTTATTTGTGCAAAAATCGATGCATTGTGCCCTCCACATTGATGCTTTGCTGCATCAAAGGTACTGTTTCTGTGGACCCTGCTTGGGTTCTGTAGATGGTCTACCCTCCATTGCAGTCAGCCTGAACTTTAGATTTGTACCAGTCCCTCTCACCTGAAGTAATCTTTTGACCGCCAGTGACTTCTAAGCACTGTTTTAACTTTTAATCTTTAAAAATTCATATCTCGACTTCTACTTATTGGATTTTGTTCATTTTGATCTTGTTTTACTCCGATTAATATTCAAATTTTTTCTAAACTGCTGTGGAGTCTTTTTGTGGTGTACTTTACACATTGCCTCTTAAGTTAATCCTGACTGCTCTGTGCCAAGCTACCAGAGGGTGAGCACAGGTTCATTTAGGGTGTGTATCTGGCTTACCCTCTGTAGGAATATGGGGCCAGATGTAGCAAAGGATTTGCACCTCGCAAACGGCGAAAATCGCCGTTTGCGAGGCGCAAATGCCTCTTTGCTATGCAAAAATGCATTTTGCGAGTCGGAACCGACTCGCAAAATGCATTTCCGACTCGCAAATAGGAAGGGGTGTTCCCTTCCTATTTGCGAGTCTGAGTGGTATGCAATACTATTTGCGACCGCGTACGCGGTCGCAAATCGTATCGCAGTTACCATCCACTTCAAGTGGATGGTAACCCACTCGCAAATTGGAAGGGGTCCCCATGGGACCCCTTCCACTTTGTGAATGGACCCAAAAATACTTTTTCAGGGCAGGGAGTGGTCCCAGGGACCACTCCCTGCCCTGAAAAAAAGCCGAAACTAAAGGTTTCGTTTTTTTTTTTAAGGGCTACACTTAAAAAAAAAAAAAAACTGCTTTATTGAAAGCAGTCACGAACATGGAGGTCTGCTGACAACAGCAGGCCTCCATGTTTGCGAGTGCCTATACTCGCTATGGGGCCGCAATTTGCGACCCATCTCATGAATATTGATGAGGTGGGTCATTGCGACCCCATAGCGAGTCGCAGTCGGTGTCTGAGACACCGTACTGCATACCAATTTGCGAGTTGCAAATTGCGAGTCGCATGGACTCGCACTTTGCAACTCGCAAATATTTTATTTGCTACATCTGGCCCATGGTGCCTACTTGAGCAGGGTGCATACCTCTGCTAACTAGAGACCCTATTTCTAACATTGGTGATCGGACGTGAGGACATGACTTGTATTTATTGTGGAGTGTCTTACAGTAATTTGGGGTATACTACTATCCACATCTGAGATCATTACGAGTTTTTATCCTTTTTCTGTCAATTGGTCATTTTTGTAAATTTTACTTTTTCTTCATCTTCTTGCCCTGAGACTCTTGTTTTTGCATCAGTAGTGCCTTAGCAGAATGGGGTCAATACTGGATCTCAAATTCCTGGCATACTACACTAGGAGTGAGCTGAAATAATTTTGCAAGCAGAAGGGGCTGAAGGTGCCTAGGAAATCAACAAGGCTGGATCTTCAGGAAGCCCTACATGCTTTTGAGGAGGTGAACTGACGAAAGGCAACAGCAGAAGACTGTGGGGAGGGCCCCAAGGAAGTAGAGGACCCCTTTTGAATCCTAAAGAACCCAAAGCCATGGAATCTCCTAGATCCCAAACCAGAGGCCCAAGAGGACAGTGACCCTGAGAAGGATGAGGAGGAGAAAAATGACTGGGTAGAGGCTCCAGTGGAGAGAGGGGACCCGATGGATAGGGAGTTCCCTTCTGGATCGATTGCCGGGAGCAGTGTCACCTGCAAAACCCTGCCCCCTAAAGAGCTCAAGGAGAGATAGGCTGATAGGAAACTGAAGCTGCAGCTGCCTGTAGAGGAGAGAAGAGCTGACAGAGCCCTGACTAAGGAGAGGATGGTGGAAGCGGAGAGGGCCTTCGCTAGGGAAAAACTTGCTCTTGAGAAGAAATTGGCCCATGAACATAGTTTGAAGGTTCTGTACTTAAAAGCACAGCAAGTAGAGTCCAATGGTGATAGCAAAATTATTGTGTCCAGTGTTAAAGATACCACCCACAAACCCAGAGAAATGGTGCCTAACTGAAGGAAGGGGATTATACACATCAGTGGAGTCAGGCAGCTCTTGAGGTGCACGGGATCCCTGAGGAGTATTGGGGAACTGGCGTATGGATTCATAGTCCTGAGGGTGGGAGGGATACTCTACTGGCCCTAAAAGGGAGTGACAGGAAGAAGTGTATCCCCATGAAGGAAGCTGTGGTAAAGATGTATGGATTCACCCCTGAAGAGTGTAGGTTGAGGTTCAGGGGCAGTCAGAACTGACTCAGCAGTCCTGGGAGGATTATGTGGGGTACGTTTGCAGGGCACTGGATGGTTAGGTGAAGGGCAGTATGATGGATACATTTGAGGGGCTGTACAATTTTGTTGCTAGAGAGCACATGTTCAGTCACTTTCCAGAGCTACACCAACACCTGATGGATTGGAAGTTCTCTGACCCCAGGGAACTGGCAAAGGAGGCAGACCGCTGAGTGAGTACCAGGGTGTTTCAGATGGTATTGGGGGTGAGCGTGGCTCAGGTTTTCCCCCATCATAGTGAGGGGAAGGGTCACAGTGATCCAAACAGTAGGGGGGGGTTAAAGGGTCCCATGTCCTTCCCAAAAGTAGGTAAAGATGTGAGAGCCTGAACAGTGGTGGCTGCTGACAGGAAGGCTTGGTGGCGCAGTACACAGAGCAAGAAGGGGTGAGGGGGTAAGAAATAATAAAACAAATAAAAAGACTTACCGGCGCCCCGTGTTCCTCTGCTCCCAACGCCTCAGTTCTTCTCTGCTTGCTCCCCTCCTCACCCAATCCAGATTCTTCTTTCATATAGTTACCCAGCATGAGAGAAGTGACGGGATTGGCCTGAGTGGGCTAAAATGCAGCTTAATTAGGGAGTGGGAGCCTTCGCTGGTTCTCTACCTGGCTCTGAAACACAGCTTGGGTGGAGAGTTCTAAGTGCGCATGCCTAAGACGGACGCACCAAACTTACATGAACACTTACAGTGCACTGAATACTCCGCCTCCTCCCCCTGCTGACGCAGAGGATGCTGGCCCCGCCCCACCCTAGACTCAGCAGACTTGCAATGTCTAAGCATAAAAATAAAACGTTAATAAAATACTTTTATTATCATTTTATTTTTTTCCTTTCTACTGGCTTTCAGCAGTGGGGTGACACTCCTCGCCATAGCGAACGGGCTGCTCCTGTATGTGCTGAGTCCCAGGATGCCCTTTTCCCAGCCCCAGTGCTTGGATTGCTCTCAGAGTGGGCATAAGCAAGGGGACCTGGTTTGTACCAGGAGCCTATATGCCAATGGGAGTCCCACAGTGTTGGGAGAACCTGGGAGAAAGGGGCAGCTGCCACAAGCCTCCATCAATTCTGGTTTCTGGCAATACCATACACAAATTAGGGTGCAGAAGCCCAGATGGAGGGATAAGAGGTGGGAACAGTCCACAGTGGGAGGATAAGAGGATCAAGGGTTGCCAGCTTTGAGATCAGAGCACCCCAAGACTGACCCTGGTGAGGCCACTTCTGGCCTGGGGGAGCTCCATGCTCTGTCACACGGACCTGCACCTGGCAGACTCTTGCACAACACATGCGTTTTCCTTGAAGGGGGCAGTGTTGGGCGGGGGTGCCTTGAAAGTCCTAGCTTGCCAGGCACATGTTCAGTCTAAGGGTACAGACCCTGAGCTGGAGGAAAGGTTCCAGGATATCACTCCTAAATTGTGGGAGGGGTCTGCTACAGGTGCCCCAGGAGTTTTGGTTTCTCTGGGTACCACATTCCAAAAGGAGGGTACAGTACCCAAAATGGAGTGGCAGGGGAATGAAGGACTCACCCCTGACTCCTGTTCATCCTAAGGGTACAGACCCTGGGTTTGAGAGACCAGTTCCAGGATACCACCCTCAAACGGGTGGGAGGGAGAGTGGAGAAAGGATGCAAGGCACCTTGAGCTAATGCCCCCGCTCTGAGAAACCACAGAGGACAGAGACCCCTGAATGGCCTATGGCCTGATCCTGACAGCTATCAGTTGCCTCTGTTGGTTGCTATCTCTGTGGACAGAGTTTATCTTGGGTTGGGGACAGAAGTCAGACCCAAGGGGTGGAATGGGCCACACCAGTTTGTTGGCCTTGGTGTTGCTGCACGGATGGGGTCCACAGATGAGGTGAAGGGTTCACCATGGGTCATTTCAGTGGCCCTAGAGAGTATTGGCAGAGGGATCCAGCTGGGTTCAGAGAGGCGTAGAACTGACAAGTGCCCCTGCATTAGTGGGCCATTGTCTATGTTCTGTCGCCCTAAGCAGGGAAGTCCATCAAGGTATGATTAGTTTACCCTAGCTTTAGGCTGGAGGGGGCTTGTGATGGAAATGCCCCTTTCTGTAGGGTCATCCACAGCATTTTTAGCCTCCTCCTCATTTTCTGGCTTGTTTTTGTTGGCTTTAGGACTCTGGGCACTTTACCAGTGCTAAATTGCACGTGGTCTCTGCTTAAACCATTGTATCATTAGTGTGTCCACAATTGGCCTATTTAATTAACATGTGTGTCCCTAGTAAAGTGCACCATATCAAATCAAATCATTAGCATTTATAAAGCGCGCTACTCACCCGTGCGGGTCTCAAGGCGCTAGGGACAAAGGGGGTGGTTATCGCTGCTCGAACAGCCAGGTCTTTAGGAGTCTCCGGAAAGCGGAGTGGTCCTGGGTGGTCCTGAGGCTGGTGGGGAGGGAGTTCCAGGTCTTGGCCGCCAGGAAGGAGAAAGATCTCCCACCCGCCGTAGAGCGTCGGATGCGAGGGACGGCGGCGAGTGCGAGGCCAGAGGAGCGGAGGGGGCGGGTGGGGACGTAGAAGTTGAGCCGTCTGTTGAGGTATTCCGGTCCCTTGTCGTGGAGGGCTTTGTGTGCGTGGGTGAGAAGTCGGAAGGTGATCCTTTTGCTGACTGGGAGCCAATGCAGGTGTCTCAGGTGTGCGGAGATGTGGCTGTTGCGGGGTACGTCGAGGATGAGGCGGGCTGAGGCGTTTTGAATGCGTTGCAGGCGATTTTGGAGTTTGGCGGTGGTCCCAGCGTAGAGGGTGTTGCCGTAGTCCAGGCGGCTCGTGACGAGGGCATGGGTCACGGTTTTTCTGGTGTCGGCGGGGATCCAGCGGAAGATCTTGCGGAGCATGCGGAGGGTGAGGAAGCAGGCGGAGGACACGGCGTTGACTTGCTTGGTCATGGTGAGAAGGGGGTCCAAGATGAAGCCGAGGTTGCGGGCGTGGTCTGCGGGGGTCGGTGCGGTGCCGAGGGCCGTGGGCCACCAGGAGTCGTCCCAGGCGGACGGGGTGTTGCCGAGGATGAGGACTTCAGTTTTTTCAGAGTTCAGCTTTAGGCGGCTGAGCCTCATCCAATCTGCGACGTCCTTCATACCCTCTTGTAGGTTGGTCTTGGCGCTGGCGGGGTCCTTGGTGAGGGAGAGTATAAGTTGGGTGTCGTCGGCGTAGGAGGTGATGATGATGTCGTCCTTGCGTACGATGTTAGCGAGGGGGCTCATGTAGACATTGAAGAGTGTCGGGCTGAGTGATGAGCCTTGAGGTACGCCGCAGATGATCTCAGTAGGTTCTGAGCGAAACGGAGGGAGGTAGACTCTTTGGGAGCGGTTTACGAGGAAGGAGGCGATCCAGTCCAGGGCCTGGTCTTGGATCCCGGTGGAGCGGAGGCGGGTGATTAGGGTACGGTGACAGACGGTGTCAAAGGCAGCCGAGAGGTCAAGAAGAATGAGGGCGACTGTTTCACCGTTGTCCATCAGGGTTCTGATGTCGTCTGTGACTGAGATGAGGGCGGTTTCAGTGCTGTGGTTGGTTCGGAATCCGGTCTGTGAGGGGTCGAGCAGGTTGTTGTCTTCCAGGAAGGTGGTCAGCTGTTTGTTGACGGTCTTCTCTAATACTTTGGCTGGGAAAGGCAGAAGGGAGATGGGGCGGAAGTTTTTCAGGTCGCTCGGGTCAGCCGTAGGTTTCTTTAGTAGGGCGTTGACTTCGGCGTGTTTCCAGCATTCGGGGAAGGTAGCAGAAGAAAAAGAAGAGTTGATGACGGTCTGGAGGTGCGGGGCGATGATGTTGTCGGCTTTGTTAAAGATGAAGTGCGGGCAGGGGTCCGAAGGGGCGCCGGAGTGGATAGAGTTCATGATGGATTTGGTTTCTTCCGTGCTGATGTGGGTCCAGTTGTTGAGGGTGATGGTCGGGGATGTGGGTTCGGTGGTGTTAGGTTGGGTCTGGTGTCCGAAGCTGTCGTGGAGGTCGCTGATCTTGCGATGGAAGAAAGTGGCGAGGGATTCGCATAGATCCTGTGAGGGCGTGACGGCGTTGGCGTTGGCGCTGGGGTTGGAGAACTCCTTGACGATGCTGAAGAGTTCTCTGCTGTTGTGGCTGTTTTTGTCCAGTCTGTCGGTGAAAAAATTCCTTTTGGCAGTGCGGATCAGGTGGTGGTGTTTGCGGGTAGCGTTCTTGAGGGCGGTCATGTTGTCAGCGGTGCGGTCCTTGCGCCAGGCTTTCTCAAGTGCGCGACAAGTTTTCTTTGATTCTTTGAGGGTGTCAGAGAACCAGAGGGGTTTCTTGGTGTTGTTCTGTCGCTGCGAGCGTTTGAGGGGAACAAGGTTGTCTGCGCAGTTGGAGATCCAGTTTGTGAGGTTGAGGGCTGCGACGTTGGGGTCGGTGGTGAGGGTGGGTTGGTTGGTGGCGAGTGCGGCGAACAGTTGCTCTTCAGGGATCTTGTTCCACTGTCGGCGAGGGATGGGTTGAGTGCGGAGGTGGCGGGTCTCGCGTCGGAATGTGAAGTGGACGCAGCTGTGGTCGGTCCAATGAAGGGCGGAGGCGTGGCTGAAGAAGACGTGTTTGCTGGCGGAGAAGATAGGGTCGAGTGTGTGTCCGGCGATGTGGGTGGCAGTGTTCACCAGTTGTTTGAGGCCGAGGTTGGCGAGGTTGTCGAGCAGGGTGGTGGTGTTGGGGTCGTTGTTTTGTTCCAGATGGAAGTTGAGGTCGCCTAGGAGGATGTAGTCCGGTGAGGCGAGGGCGTGCGGGGAGATGAAGTCGGCGATGGTGTCGCTGAAAGGGGCGCGAGGTCCGGGAGGACGGTAGACGAGGGATCCTCTGAGGGTGGTCCTCGGGTCGGTGCGAATCTGAAAATGCAGGTGTTCAGCGGCAAGAGGGGAGTCTTCAGTGGAGGTGGTGACGCTGATGGAGTCTTTGAAGACGATGGCGATGCCTCCTCCTACTTGGTTGGTGCGGTCTTTCCTGGAGATCTTGTAGCCTTCGGGGATGGCGGTGGCGATGTCTGGAGCAGAGGAGGCGTTCATCCAGGTCTCCGTGATGAAGGCGACGTCCGGTGCTGTGGAGTCTAGGAGGTCCCAGAGTTCAACGGCGTGTTTGTGAACGGAGCGAGCGTTGACTAGGATGCACTTGAGGTGGTTGATGGCGCGTGGGCTTGTGGTCGTAGTTGTTGCGTGGTGGAAGATGCGTTTGCAGGAGTTGCAGGCGAAGGGTCCATGGGTGCGTTTGGGGTGAGCTTGGAAGCAGGTGTTGGAGCGTCCTGGGTTGAGGGCATGGAGGGTGGTGGGGTCATAGCGGATCATCGGGGCTTGGGAGCGCTGGGGACCAGGGGTCATGGCGCTGGGCGCGGGCCAGGCGCAGACGGGCGCAGACGGGCTTGCCTCTGGTGCGCCTCCGGCGCGCCAGCGGCGCACCCGCTGCACGCGCCCGCTGCGCGGTCGCACAGCGGCCGCCATATGAGGTAGGAGGGGGGAGGGGTCAGCTGGGGGCGAATGGGAGCTGGGGGGCGGGGGTGTGCAGGAGGTCGAAGCGGGAAAGCGCGAGGGAGGGGGGGACAGGTAGAGTGAGAAGAGCTGGGGGAGGGGGGTTTAAGGGTGGAGGGGGGAGAGTGTTAGGAGGTTTAGGAGATTAGGGAGAAAGATAGGTGTAGGGTTGTGAAGATAGGGGAGGGGGGGTTGTAGAGGTGGGTGAGGGTGAGAGGTAGAGTGAGGGGATAGGAAGATAGGTAATAGAGGGGGTGGCGGGAGGGGGGGAGAGATAGAGAAATAGGTAGAGAGAAAAGGTAGATAGAGAAATCGATAGATAGGGAAAAAGATAGAGAGATAGGAAGATAGGAAGATAGGAGGAGGTGGAGAGTGAGGGAGTTGGATAGTGGGATAGAGAGATGGAGAGATAGGTAGATAGGAGGAGTGAGGGAGGTAGAAAGTGAACGGGTTAGATAGGGGAGATAGAGGGGGGGATGCGAGTGGGGGAGGGGGATGAGGCAGGAGCAGGAGGGCAGGCGCGGGGAGAAGAGGACGGAGGAGGCAGAAGAGCCGAAGGCAGAAGACAAGAAGAAAAGAAGAACAGAAGAACAGAAGAACAGAAGACCGGAAGGACTGAAGACCGGAAGAGCAGAAGACTGGAAGAGCAGAAGACACACAGAAGAACACAGAAGAACAGAGAGGAGTACAGAAGAACAGAGAAGAATACAGAAGAACACAGAAGAATACAGAAGAAGACAGAGGAAGACAGAAGAAGACAGAAGCAGACAGAAGAAGAGAGAAGAATACAGAAGAACACAGAGGGAGACAGAAGAACACCGAGGAAGACAGAAAAACACAGAGGAAGACAGAAGAAGACAGAGGAAGACAGAGGAAGACAGAAGAAGACAGAAGAAGACAGAGGAACACAGAAGAACACGGAGGGAGATACAAAAAACGAAGAAACAGGGTGCAGAATACCACAGCAGAAGATGAGGAAGAAGAGAAGAGGAGAGAAGACGGGGAGAAGAGGAGTACAGAAGAAGAATACAGACGAGGAGCGAGGAGGAAGAACAGAGAAGAAGGAAAGAGGAAAAGAAGCAGGAGCAGGAGAGAGGGTGAGTAGCGCGGGGCAGAACGAGGGGCTGGGAGGTACTTACTGTGGGGTGGGTCTCAGGAACTCAGGAACCTGGAGGAGCTGCAGCGGCAGGGGGAGCGACCTAACCTTGGGTCAAAGGTCGCTACCACTGTCGCGCAGCGGCCGCCATATGAGGTAGGAGGGGGGGGAGGGGTCAGCTGGGGGCGAATGGGAGCTGGGGGGCGGGGGCGTGCAGGAGGTCACGGCGGGAAAGCGCGAGGGAGGGGGGGACAGGTAGAGTGAGAAGAGCTGGGGGAGGGGGGTTTAAGGGTGGAGGGGGGAGAGTGTTAGGAGGTTTAGGAGATTAGGGAGAAAGATAGGTGTAGGGTTGTGAAGATAGGGGAGGGGGGGTTGTAGAGGTGGGTGAGGGTGAGAGGTAGAGTGAGGGGATAGGAAGATAGGTAATAGAGGGGGTGGCGGGAGGGGGGGAGAGATAGAGAAATAGGTAGAGAGAAAAGGTAGATAGAGAAATCGATAGATAGGGAAAAAGATAGAGAGATAGGAAGATAGGAAGATAGGAGGAGGTGGAGAGTGAGGGAGTTGGATAGTGGGATAGAGAGATGGAGAGATAGGTAGATAGGAGGAGTGAGGGAGGTAGAAAGTGAACGGGTTAGATAGGGGAGATAGAGGGGGGGATGCGAGTGGGGGAGGGGGATGAGGCAGGAGCAGGAGGGCAGGCGCGGGGAGAAGAGGACGGAGGAGGCAGAAGAGCCGAAGGCAGAAGACAAGAAGACAAGAAGAAAAGAAGAACAGAAGAAAAGAAGAACAGAAGAGCAGAAGACCGGAAGGACTGAAGACCGGAAGGACTGAAGACCGGAAGAGCAGAAGACCGGAAGAGCAGAAGACACACAGAAGAACACAGAAGAACAGAGAGGAGTACAGAAGAACAGAGAAGAATACAGAAGAACACAGAAGAATACAGAAGAAGACAGAAGAACACAGAGGGAGACAGAAGAACACCGAGGAAGACAGAAAAACACAGAGGAAGACACAAGAAGACAGAGGAAGACAGAGGAAGACAGAAGAAGACAGAGGAACACAGAAGAACACAGAAGAACACGGAGGGAGATACAAAAAACGAAGAAACAGGGTGCAGAATACCACAGCAGAAGATGAGGAAGAAGAGAAGAGGAGAGAAGACGGGGAGAAGAGGAGTACAGAAGAAGAATACAGACGAGGAGCGAGGAGGAAGAACAGAGAAGAAGGAAAGAGGAAAAGAAGCAGGAGCAGGAGAGAGGGTGAGTAGCGCGGGGCAGAACGAGGGGCTGGGAGGTGGGGGGGTACTTACTGTGGGGTGGGTCTCAGGAACTCAGGAACCTGGAGGAGCTGCAGCGGCAGGGGGAGCGACCTACCCTTGGGTCAGTGCCTGTAAATTAAGTGCTAATAGTGCCTTCGCCCTGATTATGCTGCCCATTGCAGTAGCCTTTCAAACATGTCTCAGGCCTGCCACTGCAGAGCCTGTGTGTGCGGTTTTAAACTGCCATTTCAAGCTGCCACGTGCATCCACTTGACCGGCCCAAAGCTTCTTTTTTTATTATATATACGTCACCTTTAAGGTAGGCCCTAGCTAGCCCTAAGGGCATGGTGCAGTGTAGTTAAAATGTTGAACATGTACTCTTAAGTTTAACATGTCCTGGTAGTGAAAAACTGCCAAATTAGTTTTTCACTGCTGCTGGGCATTTTTCTCCCTTAGGTTAACATTGGGATGGCCTTAAAACATCTTTTAAGTGTAATTTCCAACTGGCACATGTTAGAAATTTGACGTTTGGTGTCTCTGGACTCACAATTTAAAATCACAACTTATGGTGTAGTTGGATTTTAAATTGCAAGTCTGAAAATGGCAGTTTTGAAAAGTTAGCATTTTCTTTAACCATTCGGTGCGTCTGCCTGTCCGTGACTACAAGTGTGGGGTTGGTGACAACTGGTCTTTGTGTATTCCCTCCAGACACTCACACACAATGGGAGCTTAAGTGTGACTTAATGGGCTTAATTGGCCATTAACTGGCTTGATGGGGGGAAGAGCTCTTAGCAATCCCTTACTTACACTTGAATAGAGCTGTGCCTCTCACCACACAAAGGGCTGAATAATCCTCTGTAGAGTGTCTGAAGCTAGGGAAGGGAGGGCAGGGGCCTTGTGATCTTCAAAGGCCTCTGTGAAGTCTCCCCCACTTCAAAGGCACATTTGTGTATAATTACTGGACCCCAAACCTCACCACATCCTCTACCGAATCCAAGGACACTCTGCCAGGAAGAAGGACTGCGGTGCTGCCAGGATGAATTTCCACTCTGCAACTGTGTCGCTGTGTTGGCCTACTGCTTGTTGTGTGCTGTGCTGATGGAAGGGTGCCACTTTGTGACTTGCTTTGCTGTGTTGTCCTGCTGCTTCTTGCCTGGAATGAGAAGAACTGGACCTGTTCTCTACATCCTTGAACCCAAGATTCTGCATGGGCTTGTTGGCTTGCTCCCTGTTCTCCGCAGTCTCAGGGACATCAAAAACTGCCTGCAACTCTTGTGGTGCTGCTGGATTCTGCCATATGTGGGTCCCACCCTTGCCTGAGTTTCTCTGTCCAGTCCTGGGCCTCACAAGTGGGTTCTGCAGCTGATTTCTGCAAAACCCCACCGACCCATCTTCAGGAAGAACCTCAACACGTGGCTCTTCGAATGAGGCTCTGCCTGCCCTCTTCCCCCCCCTCCCCTCTGGTGCCTTGAGACCCTCACGGTGTGTAGTTGTGCTATACAAAAACAGATTGATTGATTGATTGTGCCCCCAACATCGACACTTTGCTCCATCAAAGGTACTGTTTCAGTAGACCCTGCATAGGTTCTGTAGAGGGCGTACCCTCCATCTCTGTCGGCCTGAACTTTGGATTATCACAGGTCCATTGCGACTTCAAGTAACCTTTTTACCGCTAGTGACGTCTAAGCAATGTTTTAACATATAGGGCTTATCCACAAAGAATTGGAATTAAGTCATTATGCTGTGCTGCCCTACGTCTATTTAAGAGGGCAAGAATGCACCAGATACAGTGCATTCCTGTCTATTCAGCCGGCGCACAAATTGCAGCTGAGCACCAGTGCAAGGGTTTTTTTTGTTCAGGAAGGGGCAGCTGGCTGCACAAAAACAATCCCAAGAGGTGTTTCCCTCATTCTATGTGTGCTGCAAAATGCAGCACACGTGGAAAGAAGAAAAAACAGGAAGAAATTCAAGTATTTCTCCTCATTGCGCCTGCTCTGGGAAGGCCTAAGTTTTTGACGCTGCCCCAGATTTGCAGTATGTTGTAAATCTGGGGCAGTGTCAAAAACCATGGGTGTTGAGTGGGAACAGCCACAGCAACTCCCATGGCACGCCTCCTCAACACAGTATAAGACAATGCAGAGTGGCTTTGCGTGGCCTTGTAGATATGGGTCTGCGCTTTGCGCCCCAGAAGCGTAAAAAATGTGACACTACAGTGGCTTATGCAGGCTTGTAAATTAGACCCATTAGGCCTCATTTACAGGCAACTGGTGCATCGGCTCCAGTGCACCAGTTTCCTTGCGTTGCCCTGCTCTCCCCTAACAACACTATGGTAGCGCTGTATTTATAATACAGCGCACCATGGCGCTCGTTAGCACAACTGCTAGCAACGTTTTTGGCACAGTTGTGGCGCTTTGCCGGACTAGCGTAAAAAGTTTTGACGCTAATCCAGCACAGCTCGGGGAGGCCCATTGAAAAGAGCCTGGGTAGGCATTAAGAAATGACAATGGATTGGGGCAGTCAAACCTTATATATTTCACTGCACTATTTTTTAGGGCTTCCATGCAGGGGAACACCTCCCTTGCATACATTATACCTGGCGCAGGCATAATGTGGTGCAAGGGTTTACAAACTGGTGCAATGGCACGGGGTGGGGGACTGTTTTGCGCTGTTGTAGCGTAAAAAAAACAAATGACACTACATTGGCGAAAAGGGTTTGAAAATGAGCCCCTTAGAGGCTTATTTACAAGCCCTTAGCGCCACAGGAACATCACCTTCAGCGATGCTCTGTTGGCGCTGTGCCCATTTCCACATTTACAAGGTAGCTCTAAGCCACTTTGTGTGGCTTAACAACGCCTTGTACGGCCCTCCCCAAGAAGTTTTCTGCAGCAGCGCACATACAAGTAATATTCTGCAGCACATACAGTAGTAACAAATCGGCATTATTGATTGTTTATGTGCAGGAAGGAACCTTCCTGCACATAAACACTCATTTCCTGCAACACAGCCACCCTTGCACTATGGGGCAAGAGTTCCTGCATTGGCTCTAGGCAGCTAAATTAAGCGCCAGCGGAGGGGGAAAGGACAGAAATGTGCTGTATCTTGTAGATACAGTGCATTTCTGCCCTTTACCAGTGGCGCAGGGCAGTCTTTAAAAATTCATATCTGATAGAGACTTCTAGCTGCAGATTCCTTACCTCAGAATTCCCTGGCGTCAGCTTCAAATCCAGAATTTTTCCTGCTGAGCAGTACCCTGCGCGCGCCGTCGGGTGGCATCGTCCAGATGCCCGTGCATCGCCCGGCTCAGCGTGGCGTTGTTGGAGCCATCTGTGACGTCACGATCTTCTATATAGGCACCACCCTGGCGCACATACGTTAGTTCTTTTTCTTCCGCACCGGTTAAGCGCAGATCCGGAAAGAGCTACCCTTTTTTCGGTGTTTTTGTTGAAGATTTTTCGATTGTCTGAGCGATGTCTTCGAAAAAGACTGGATTTAAACCATGTGGTGCATGTCATCGCACCATGTCGGTTACGGATCCACACCAGGTGTGTCTCTGGTGCCTTGAGAAGGACCACGATTCAACGTCGTGTTCCGACTGTCGGGCCATGGCTCGGAAGGCCTTCAGAGAGAGAGATTTCGCAAGCTTCTAGCGGTCCGGCAGCTATCTTCGGTTAGCGCGACTGAGGAGATCACGGTTCCACTCTAGGAGGAGGTCGTGCCACCGCTCCAGGAGCCCCAAGTTATCTTCCTCACATTCGAGGTCTTCGGGGCACTCAGGTAAGAGGCCCAAAAAGAAGAAGTCCAAGCAGACTTCGACTTCACCACGCCCATCGGCAGAGGAGGCATCCAGGGAACGTCGATGTTCCGAGCGCGGGTTCGCAGAGCCATCACCAGGGCCAACTCTGCGTCTTCCCGCCTTTCCAGGACCTGGAGCGATCCTCGCTCAAATAAAGAATTTTATGAGGCTATGCGCCTTGTTTTAGAGTGGGCTGCACCCTCGGGTGGGCCTTTGGGCCCTGCGGGGTCAGCAGGGGCCCCAACGGATTCGACATTGGCGGCTTCAGCACCGTTGGGGAACCTGGGATCCGATAGCGGATCCGGTCTGGTGCCGGTTTCTCACAGTCGACCTCCCCTGGCACTGGGCCTGACGTCGACGCTCCCTCCACCACCGGCGCGCACTGGTGGTGGCAGCCCCATCCTCATTCCGGATGATCCAGAGCTGGAACAACGTCGTACAATGCAGATTCCGACTTTGATGGTGCCGATTAGGCTCAGATCACTGTCTGAGGCTTATTCAGAACAGCCAGGCACAGGAGAGGAGGGGGAGGGGTCTGAGGACCCTTTAGAATATGGATTGGAGCATGAACAGGACTGGTATAAGGATCTAGGGGAAGCCAGTGGGCTGAATACTTCTCCGGATGCTGGCATGCTCACGCCTCCTGCTGTGGCTACAGAGGAAGGTGCATCTTATGCCATGGTGGTGCATAGGGCAGCTGAGGTCTTGGTTCTAGACTTGCCTACCGTGCCAGTCAGGACTAATCTCCTGACAGAGGTTCTTCAGCCTGGGGTTGCTAAATCAGAGCCGATGTTACCCTTCAACGAAGCCCTCACAGATGTCCTTCTGGGAACATGGTCCAAACCCAGCACAAGGGTTCCTATGAATAGGGCAATCGGCCACCGCCATAGACCTGCTCTAAACGACCCTACCCTAGTTTCCTCACCAAACACCCCACCCTGGAGAGCTTGGTGGTCCAAGCCTCCACTTCCCGTGGTGCCTTCCTTTCCGCCCCTCCGGAAAGGGAATACAAGAGGCTGGACCGACTTGGAAAGAAGTTGTTTCCTTCCTTCAGCATGGCATTGAGGTCGGTAAACACCTCTTGCCTATTGGCCCATTTTTCCCATACTTTATGGGATATGGTGGCACAGGTGCTGCCCCAGGTCCCGGAGGACATATGGGACTCTCTCACCCAGGCTGTCAAGGATGGGAGAGATGCAGCCAAGTTTACCATCAGGTGTGGCTTGGACATGACCGACTCGCTGCGCAGGGCGATTTCTTCGACAGTGGCCCTCCGTCGCCATGCCTTGCTATGTTCTACTTGCTTTTCGGGGGATGTCCAGTCGAGTTTGATGGACATGCCTTTTGGTGGCTCTCGCCTTTTTGGTGAGAAGCCAGACTTTGTGCTTGAGAGGTTCAATGATTCTCGAGCTACGGCCAGATCCTTGGGCCTTTCAGCATTGGCTCGTCATAAGTCTGTCTATTGTCCCTTTCAAGGCTTCAGAAGGGGCGCGGTACCACGCCAGCCACAGGTTAGCTACCGTCCTCCAGCTTCATAGCATCCTGTGCGAGGACGAGGTCGTGGTACCGTCAGACCTAGAGGGTCTGGCCAGAGGTCGGCCACCACCCAGCCCCCCTCTTTCGCAGCACCCAAGCCCTCCTAGGATGGTTCTGGGTTCTGCAAGACCATGTCTGTCCAGTTGGCGGAAGGATTCATTTTCATCTCCCTCACTGGTGGTCCATAACATCGGACAAATGGGTCTTGTAGATCATACAGAAGGGCTATTCCCTCCCCTTCCAGTCTTTCCCTCTCTCTCTACCTCCAGTAAAAGAACGGCTAATGGAGGATCATTTGGTCCTACTCCGCGAGGAAGTTACGGCTCTCTTGGCCAAGGGAGCCATTGAAAGGGTCCCGATGTCAGAAGTAGGCAGTGGTTGTTATTCCTGCTACTTTCTGATTCCCAAAAAGAGCAAGGCCTTCGCCCTATCCTGGATTTAAGGGATGTCAATCTCTTCCTCAAGAAGGAGAAATCAAGATGCTCACTCTTGCTCAGGTCGTGTCCGTGCTAGACCAAGGAGACTGGATGGTAGTGTTGTACTTGCAGGATGCGTATTTTCAAATCCTCATTCTGCCCGCCCACAGGTGTTACTTGCGGTTCAAGGTGGGCCACAAACACTTTCCGTTTACCGTGCTCCCCTTCGGTCTCACCAGTGCCCCTCGGGTATTCACCAAAGTGATGGCGGTGGTGGCAGCTCATCTGCGCAGGTTAGGGATTTCAATCTTCCTCAACCTGGATGACTTGCTGTTGAAGACTCTGAAGCCCCAGGCTCTCGTCACCCACCAACTCTAAATTTAATCCTCCCATATATAATAAATAAATTGGGTGGTGATAGCACTTGTGATTCGCATCTATTGGTAACATCAGCAGCTCTGAAATGAAGGGCTGTATAAAATTTGAATTAATAGTTTTAATGCGGGATGACTAATTAAAATAAAGCACCCTTTCTTTATGTACAGAGCTCTAATTTGTCCTTCGTTGTACTCCTACATGGCTCCACCCATTTCAACTAATGTGCAGCATTACTTGGGGGGTATTATGTTTGTTTATTATCTCAAATAAACCCTTTTCGTTGTTCTGTTTGTCTTTCTATCAAAACCAGTTTATAACTGGTGAAATCTTTATAATATTTGGAGGCAAAAGACATAAATGGCTTTCGTGTGTTATACTGTGATTCTCAGTCTCTCCTTTATAAAAAGAGAAGGTTTCTTATTTCGTTCTAATATCCAAAAGAAGAGCATATATTTGTGTCTCCTTTGCAGGCACTTCAGGATGCTTCTTTTACAAAACCAGAACATTGCAGTAGATTGAGTGGGCTGAGAATTGACACTTCAGGTATTCTAGTGCTCTAGATACCTAAAATGGAGATTCTTTTAATAACAAATATAGGTGATGATAATGATGGTGATGAAGAAGGTTTTTAAGATTGTACGGCTACTTCAAGGAATGTCCCAGCACCACAGTAGTGACACTGAAAAGAAATACCAGGTAATACCAAATAGTCTGGTAATACCAGATCATCTTACTTTTACAGCCAGTTGCTATTGAACTTTCTAAAGTGGATAAGGCCAAGTTTTGGCTGACTTCATGAATGCATTTTTCTCATAGTGCAGATTACTCACCTTGTGAAAATCCCAATGCACTAGACTGGATGTGGAAACTCTAGAAGCAGTGCTTCTGTATGCTGGTAGGTCATGTTGCACGACTCCGTGCTGACTTCATTCCCCTCCAAAAGTGACAAGCCCAGCCACATATAAGTGCCACCCAAGCACACTGGTGTCATTTCCTTTCTTTATGTGCCTGCAGATGTGGATGCGGAGCCTTGCTCCTCATTTCTTCATTCTTTGAAGAGACTTTCTTCTTCAAAATGCTCCAGTGTGCAGAGGAACATGTCAACCCCTAAGACTACATGGTTCAAACCTTGCAGAGACTTTCACAAAGCGGTATCTGGGTCAAATCCCTAAGAGCGCAAGAGTCCAAGACAGTCGATGACTGCACCCAAATAAACCTAAAGACCATCTGAAAACAAGAAGCAAAGCTCTACATCCCAGAATACTGCAAGATGCCAAACAGGTCCCGGCCCAGGTCGAGAGTGCGGACCCACTCCCGAAGACATTTCTGCAGCGGACCATGCTCATGACCAAAGCCTCTGGGTAAGTCTAAAAAGATTCACAAGGAGTCTAAGCAGGACTCAGCCCCTTCCCAACACTCCATAGAAGGCATGAGGTCATGGGCGTGCCTCCTGGTCTCCTCCTGTCCCAACGAGGAGCCAACTCCAACCTTGGTCCCGATACACCACAAGTTTCCTGGTCCATCAGTGAAATAGCAACAGGTCAAAGCATGATACTAGGTTGTTTTCCTAACCCCCCCTTTCCTGCACCAGCAATAGAAGAAAGCTTATGCTTTGTGACATTCATTAGAAGAGCTGCTGAAGTCCTTTAAGTCCTGAAGTTTTTTAACTTTTAACTCCCCACTATGGAGGTAAAAACTGATGTGCTTACTGAGGTCCTCCAGCCTGGCCTGGCCTGCCACCGACTGAACTTCTTTTACCTTTTAATGAGGTCCTCACTGATGGGCTCATAGGCACGTTGGCAAAGCCATGTCCTGGACCTCCGGTCAACTGACAAGTCAAATGTTGCCATAAACCAGC